>NC_056741.1:1105210414-1105510414 GCF_019279795.1 Protopterus annectens
CAGAACCTGAATAAGATAAATCTTCTGGAGAGAAATACCTACCCCTTTTTGAAGGAGGAGGCTGTGAAAGTACAGTTGTGTACACTTACCATAAATGTAGACGTTCGAGTGTATTCACTGTTGCAGTCATTACATTTGGGTAATCTGCTGGCAGGTTGCCCTCAGTCGGCCTGAATAACAAAGTCTTGGGTCCTGCAATAATACAGTAAATATATATAAATGCACTTTTAGATACATAAACTTTACCTTCATCTAAAAGCAAATACTCCACAAAGGCTTTTGTGTATAGTGAAGGAAAGAAAAGGTATATAAAAGGGGGATGGCGGGTGGGTAACCTGGACTGCAACAGTGAATACACTCAAACATCTACATTTATGGTAAGTGTACACAACTGTACTATCTTCTTCGTGTTTCACTGTTGCAGTCATTACATTTAGGTAGAATCCCAAAGCTATGGATGGGAGGATGGAACTAAACAGAATCAGGGGTGGCTATAAGTCCCTGCAGAACAGCAGTGGTAAAGCCTGCCCGGGATTTGGAGAAGAGAGGCAAATGATAAAGCTTTGTGAAAGTATGAACAGAGCTCCAAGTAGCAGCTTCTAGAATGTCTTTGGTTGGAACCCCTCTGAGAAAGGCTGCTGAAGTAGAAGCAGCCCTGGTGGAGTGTGATCTGATCCCCTTGGGCATAGGTTTACCATGGTGCAAGTAGCAGAAACGAATGCAGTGGCTTATCCACTTAGAAATAGTCTGCTTTGATATAGCCTTCCCCTCTAACCCTGCAGGAAATGCTACCAGTAGTTGCTCAGACTTTCTTAGAGATTTGGTCCTGTTTAAGTAGAATCTTAGTTGTCTGTGTACATCCAATGAATGTAGAATCTGCTCCACCGTGTTCTGCGGATGATTTGGGTAAAATGTTGGCAGGTGAATGGACTGGTTAAGAGCCACACTGGATAGCACCTTAGGCATAAAAGAAGGATTGGTCCTGAGGGACACCCTGTCCAGGTAAAATATAATAAAAGGCTACACTGCCATGAGAGCCTGTAGTTCTGAAACCCTTTTTGCTGAAGTGACTGTCAAGAGAAAAGCTGTTTCCAAGATAGAAATGTTATATCCGCAATAGCTGTTGGTTCAAAAGGAGGCAGGGTGAGTTTTTCCAGCACAAAACTGAGGTCCCATGCAGGAGTTCGTGATCTTCTGGGAGGCCTTACATTTTTGGCCCTTCTAAGATGCTGTTTAAGCAGAGGATGAGAAAAGAGGGGAGGCTCTGTGTTGTAATGAGCCGAGATGGCAGAGGCATGGATTTTTATTGAAAAAAAAAGATAGGCCCTTGTCAAGCATCTCAGTCAAATATTGTAAAATCAGAGGAATACTGGGCTTTGCTGTGTCTTTTCCTTGTGCTTGGTTCCAAGCAGAAAATCTCTTCCATTTATCAGCATAAGATTTTCTAGGACGAGGCCTTCTGGCTTCCAAAATGACATCCATCAATGATTTACTGAGAGGTGTTGTTTGAATAATTAGTTGATAAGCCATGCTGCAAGATTCAGAGTTTGGAGCAGAGTGTGTAGAATTTGATAGTTCTGCTGAGACAGTAGATGAGGTATTTGAGGCAAGTACCATGGAGGAAGCTGAGACATATACCTTAGAAGTGGGTACCAGTGCTGGTGAGGCCAGTCCGGAGAACTAGGATAATTTTTGTTTTTTCCTGTCTGACTTTTAGTACGACCTTGGAAAGTAGAGGCAGGGGGGGGGAGGCATAGACTGATAGGTTTTTCCAGCTGAAGGATAGGGCATCCACTTTCCATGCTTTTTTGTGATGAGTTCTTGTGCATGATTTGTCCAACTGATAATTTTGGGGAGAGGCAAATAGATCTATGTCTGGGCTCCCCCATTTCTGTGTTAACATGCTGAAGATTTGTGGATCCTGTTTCCATTCGTGCGGGTCCATAAGATTTCTGCTTAGGTCGTCTGCCAGAGTATTTTGCTTTCCTGGCAGGAACTGAGCTTGACGATGTATTTGGTAAGTCAGGGCTGTGTTCCACAAGGCCATGGCTACTCTGCAAAGGGGGCATGAATGTGTACCCCCATGCTTGTTTATGTACCACATAACTGTGGTGTTGTCCATCTTTATCAGTAGTTCTCCTGGATGAAGTAAGTCCTTGAAGGCTGTCAGAGCATTCTGAACAGCTAGCATCTCCTTCTGATTGATATGCAGATGCATTTGGTTTGGGCTCCATTTGCCCTGAATGCATCTCCCTGCCAGGTGGGACGCCCAAGCATAGTCTGATGCGTCTGTAGTTAGGGTTTGGGTGGCAGGGGGTAGAGTGAATGACAGTCCCTTGTTTTGGTGACATGTCTCTGCCCACCAAAGAAACTCCTGTTGTAGGCAGGGAATGAGAGGAATCATTGTTTCCAGACTGTGACAATGTTGACTCCATAAACTTTTTAGGTACCATTGAAGTTTCCTCATATGCAGTCATGCATATGGAATTAGTAGAATGCAGGATGCCATGAACCCCAAAGCCTGCAGAATTTGCCTTGCAGAAAACTGGGCTTTTGTTGCCATTTGTTTGAAGTATGTTGTCAGTTGCCTTTGTTTATCTGACGTGAGGTAAGCCATCTGGGCAGTTGTGTTCAAGCTTGCACCCAGGAATGTAATTATTTGAGAGGGTACCAGTTGTGATATCTTTCTGTTTATGGTGTACCCTAGGCATGCTAGAAGCCTTTTTACAAATGCCAAATGTTGAAGAAGAGTGTCCTTGTCCTCTGCTTGAATGAGACAGTCGTCCAGATAAGGATAAATTTGAATGCTTCTTTGTCTGCAGAATGCAATTACTGGCACCAGGCACTTTGTAAAGACCCTGGGTGCAGTAGATAAGCCAAAGGGCAGTGCAGAGAATTGGTAATGCAAAAAGCCTGCTTTGAAGTAGAGTTACTAACCAAGCATTCCTGCCTAGCATAAGCAGTAGCTGTTGTAAAGTCAGCATTTTGAATTTTGGAATGTCCAGGAAAGTGTTCAAAATTGATAAGTCCAGTATTGAACGCCATGAATTGTCTTTTCTGGGTACCAGGAAAAGTCTTGAATAAAAACCTTGTCCTTTTTCCTTTTCTGGTACAGGTTGAATAGCCCCCATATCCATGAAGGACATGATTTGTTTCTGGGCCTCTGCCCACTGGTTTTGTGGCAGATCCGGCCATCCGTTTGGAATTGGCAAAGTATGGAAATGAAATCTGGACCCCTGGGATACTATGTTTAATACCTACTTGTCCTGGTTAATTAACTGCCAGATTTGAGCATGAAGTGCTAGTTTTCCCCCCAAGGGTGCTGCCAAAAGATAAGTGTTTGGTGATGGTAGAGGAAAGTCACTGAGACTGCTAACTGTAGGGTTGTGCTTTGTTTCCTCCAGATTTGGAGGCGGAGGCACCCCATTGCTTTGACCTGTAAGAACCCTGTGATTGGTATCTGGAGCCTTTTGAGTGCCTGGATTTGCCTTGAGTGGCTCTGTTGGACACAGGAAAGGACCAATTTTTAGTAGGCCAGTGTCTACTGAACCTGGGTGGCTGCACTTGCAAGAAATCTTTTACAGTTTGCGTAGATTTAGCTTTGTCTTCCATTTTCTTTAAAACCTCTTCTGCCTTATTACCAAACAGAGTATCATGCTGCAAAGGGGCATCCAACAATTTAGTTTTAACATGATCAGGCAGATTTTGCTCCTTGAGCCAGGCATGACTTCTTAGGTTCATAGGTTTATACTAGGCTATCTGCCCTAAGGCATTTATAAGCCTAGCCCAAATTATTGTGGCTTACGCCACCCCTTATATGAAAAAATACTGTGCCCATTAGTTTGTTGTGCCTCTGTCCAGCAGTGACCCAGAGATGATTCCCTGTAAACCTGATCTCCCATCCACAGGTCTAGATTTCTCTTGAACAGAGTCAGCGAGGTGCTCTGCCTCACATGGACCGGGATTTTATTCCACAGCATAGGGAGTCTCTGAGTGATAAATCTATCCCTCCAGCACGTCCTATTTATATCCGTGCTAAGGTTTAAGTCGCTTGCTCTAGTGGTTTTGGTGGATTTGGATTTTTGAGGTGGAGCATGTCCATTAATTCGGTTGGACATGGCCTTGTATGTCAGGCACATGTCACCTCTGAGCAGACGGTATGCGACTGAATAGAGCTGGAGTTTCTTCAATCTGGCAGCATATGACAGATTTTGGAGTCCCTTTATCCTTTTGGTGAGGAACTTTTGGGGTCTCTCCAATTGCTGCAGATGTCGGGTGAGATACATCCCGAATGGGGCATTGTACTCGATCATTGGTCTGATAAGTGAAGAGTACAGGGGAACAATGACCTCACTAGATCTGGATGTGAATCCCTTCATGATCAGGTGGGCAATGTAGAAGGTCTTTCTAACCACTTTAGCAATGTGAGTGTCAAAAGAAAGGCCACTGTCAACCTGGGTCCCCAGGTCCCTGATAACCTCTTCTGTGCTTAGTGGATTGCCACCTATATGGTAGCTTGGGGTTACCTTGTTTTTCCCGAAGGGTATGACTATACATTTTTTGGCGTTTAACGTCAGGCCATGGCTCTGGCACCAGCTATCTGTTTCCGTGAGTCCCTTCTGAAGGATATCAGTGTCCGATGCACTTTCCACTATGGCGCCCAGTTTGCAGTCATCTGCAAACTTTGTCAGCCAAAGTCCTCCCATGTTGGCCTGTACTTCTGAGAAGTAGATGCCAAACAATACGGGGCCAAGGACCGAGCCCTGTGGGACACCACTTATGACCGGCTTGGAGTCTGACACAGGCTGAGCAACTCTAAGCCTCTCCGTTCTGTCCCTAAGCCAGTTTGCAACCGATCATGTTACATATGAGTTTAGATTTAAGCTGGTAGTTTTTCTACAATACCAGTGGGGTATTGTGTCGAAAGCCTTTGCAAGGTCAAGGTAGGCTGTATGGACTGCCTTTCCTCATCAATGGCCTTGGTGACTATTTCAAGAAATCGACCAAGTTCAAAAGGCATGATCTTCCTTAACAAAGCAAACTGGGTGGTCCAATGTCTGCAAGTCCCTATATCTTTGTTTATGAGCTCCATTATGATCCTCTCCATAGCTTTGCAGACTAGACTTGTTAAGCTTATGGGGTAATTACCAGGGTCCGTGAGCGCCACCTTTGGAGTGGGACCACAGTTGCCGTGACGCCACTCCTGGGCACGTATCCTGTGGTAAGGCTGAGATTAAACAGCTGCCTTATGTGCGGTTTAATTCCTCATTTAGCTCGTAGCACACAGGGACACCATCCGTCCCATTGATGCTGTGTTTTTAGCTTTAGAGAGCAGCTTTCACCTGCATTTGAGATGTCCGGGAGGCTACACTGCTGGGATAGTTATCTCTCCTTTAGGGGAGAGGGTGAAGTTTGCACTGAACCTGTCTGCCAGTATGTTGGCAATGTCTGTGGGTTCAGTGATTTTTGTATCATTTTGGACTAATTCTGAGCATATCTGTGAGTTTCCACCCAGGTTCCTAACATAGCTGAAAAAGGCCTTATGATTGTCCTTTGAATCCATGGCAATTTTTCTCTCAAAATTGGCCTTAGTTGATTTTATGAGTGCTCGTATTTTTTTACTAATATTCTAATCACAGATCCAGTAATGGCTGCCCTACAAGAGGCCTACAAGGAATCAAAACCACATTGCAAAGTATGCTTTCTAACCTGTTCTGCTGAATGCAATAATTCCTGTAACTCTCTAGTTTTCCACACAATCAGAAATCAACATAATTTTCTGTTTCAGTTAGCCCATAACAGTCTGTTGATATTTAAGCATATGAAACTGGCAGTTTAAGGCCCTGATTGCCAAGGTTGCAGACGTATAAATCTTCTTTCCCCATCTATCCAGCACCCTGGAATCTCTATCAGAGGGGGTAGGATTTTTGGCTGTAGAGGCCTTTACACCCTCGGGACCCTGAGAAATAGTCTCAGGATCAGCAGCAGGATTTTTTAAAAGAAATTTGTAAGAGTCAGGAACCTTGTAATATCTGTCTGGCTTACTAGGAGGCGGAGGCATGAAATCAGGAGCCATGCTTGATTCCGAAAACACATCATCAACAATGTCTAATACAGGAGGTATTGCCAAAGGCCTATGCTGAGGAAGAAGAAGGAAATCCCTAAGCCTCTTTTTTGATTCAGAGAAATCCTGACTCTCCCAGGGAAAAATGTTCTTTTAAATTAGGCAAAGTCTCTCCAAAAGAGTAATCCTCACGAGGTGATGCAGATGGGATGGATTTCTCTGCATCAGAATCCTCATAGGGTGGAACAGAAAATTCCTGATCAGAAGTGGAATCAGAAGAAATGGAAACCTGATCTGAAGATTCATAATCAGTGCCTTGCCTAGGCCTCTTAGCAGGGGGAAGGGCTTGGGAACCCCTGATCAAGGTAATTAAATCCTCAGCCATTTTGACCATCTGTTTTTTAGGCATAGGAGCCTGAGCACATGGCTCATGCGTCGGTTTTTTAGACATAGAAGATGTTTTTGACCTTGTTTTTGTTGCTGGTGTCGGTTTAATATAAAAATGTTGAGGCCTGAAAACACTCTCAGAAGCCGGTGCCAGCTCAGCGACTCCGGACCCATCCAAGGGAGAGACATCCACAGGTATAATACCCTGAGAATCTCGCTGCATACGAATGGGTCTTGGTAGAGGCCTGCGACTCAAAAGTAGCAGGTATCAGGGCCTCATAGCACCTCACTGAGTACCGGCGACTGGCTTAGGAGAAGCTTCGTTGTCGCTTTTGGACCTCGACGGTCTGTCTCTTTTTCTTTGCATTTTTTTTTTGTGTACTCCAGTAGTCGGATTGCTAACCGACGACATTTCAGGATAATTCAATCTTGAACCAAAATATTTAGAAGCAAAAATATACAGACGCTAAATAGTGTGTTGGTTAAATCTAGCACAAAACTGGCAGCAAGACAAGTTGTGATCTGAGCCTAGGCAAGGAATACAGTACAAATGAAATTCCTTATGAGGTATTTGTTTCCCACAAGTAATGCAATTATTAACTTTTACTGACATCGGTAAGGAGCAAGAAAAAGTTTCCCCAACAGGGTACTTAGGTTTTGTTTGAAGACTTTGGTTCTGAAACTCGAATGCGAAAATTTCAGGAGTCGGACGACTGGCACTTGCGAACTGCTTCTGCTTCGGGCACGGCATGGCAAGAAAGACTGAATAAAATGGCGTCAGCTGCATGTTTTATACCCCTGACATCATGGAAGAGGAGACAGCAACCGACGCAGGACCCAAGACTTTGTTATTCAGGTCAACTGAGGGCAACCTGCCAGCAGATTACCCAAATGAATGATTCCAATAGTGAAACACAAAGAACATCCCCTAATAAGAGTCAAAAGGTCATTAGCCATTTTAACCATTTGAGATTGAGGGGAATGTGAGGAAGCTGGAGCCTGTTTCTTTACAGGCTTATGACTGGAGGATTTAACTGCACGTCTGAAGGACTCAGGAGACTTGGCCACCGGCGAACTTGTGGTAGAGGTCGTCGGTATGAGCCTGCTGTCAGAACGAAGAACGGAGGCCTCGGACACCGGCGCCAGCTTAGCGGCTCCAGATCCAGCGAAAGTGGCGATAGGCAGAAGGTCAGAAGACAAAATGGAAGCTGGAGGCCTGGGGGACTCTGAAATGGTCTCAACTGAGGGCTGCGGGTTGAAAATCGGCAGACTGCAGGGGCTGCAAAGGCGCCTCACAGGTTACCGCAGGGCTGACGACCAACTTAAGATTATCGGAAGACTTAACCCTCAGAAGCCTGTCATGGTCCTTATCCTTACGCTTCTTAGGACTATCTGAAGCCTGAGGACCAGCGAACGCCATACCGACAAACTTTGGCCACACTGCAAAATGCTTAGCTAAAAGCTTAGCCCAACGACGAATAGTACGCAGATTAAAGGAAGCACAGAGACCACAATTAGGAAAGTCATGGTCAAGGCCTAAACAAATAATACAATAGGAATGAAAATCTTGATGGGGAATCTGCTTTCAAAATGCAAGACAATTATTAACTTTTTCTGTCATTTGTTAAGGCAAGAAAAGAGGATCCCCAACGGGGTACTTAGCTGTAGTTGACTTCAACATTGTAGTCGGAAATCAAAAAGGTAAACGGCCGACCGGCACTCATGCAAAATTGCTTCTGCGTCAGGCTCCGCAACAAGGAAAAAGTACAGCTGTGTGCACTTACCATAAATGTAGATGTTCAAGTGTATTCACTGTTGCAGTCATCACATTTGGGTTATCTGCTTGCAGAAGCCCTCAGTCGGCCTGATTATCAAAGTCTTGGGTCCTGCGTCGGTTACTGTCTCATCTTCTGTGACGTCAGGTAGTCAGGGGTATAAAGCATGCAGCCGACACCATTACATCAGTTTTTCTTGCCCCAGATGTCAGGTGCTCCCTAATTGGAAGCAATTAAATATATATATATATATATATATATATATATATATATATATATATAGATAGATATATATATATATATATATAGATATATCTATTTATATATAGATAGATAGATATATCTATCTATATATATATATATATATATATATATATATAAATATATATATGTATATACAAGGCTATTCCAACAAAAAAGCAAATATACCAAAAATCTTTTAAGCATAGTAAAGTAGAGCAGAGGTATAGCCAAAAGAAGACAGGGGGCTGGAGGGAGGGTAAAGTACAGTTTTGTACCTACCATAAATGTAGATGTTCGAGTGCTAATACAGCTGCAGTCATAACAGATGGGTTCTCCTGCCGTCAGGCGGGTCCTCGTTCGGCCGAATTCCAAAGTCTAGGTCCGGCGTCGGTTGTCGTCGCTTTCTTTCCTGACATCAGTGCGACAGGGGGTATATAAGACACAGCCAACGCCATTTTCTTCAGTCTTTCTTGCCCCAGATGTCAGGTGCCCCCAGAAGGAACGCAAAATATATAAAAAAAAAAAAAATATATATATATATATATATATATATATATAATATATAATCATGCATTGCAATATGCAATATAATCAAAAACCAGTAGTTGCAAGCAAATACACCATAGAAGGATAACCCAATCAAGTTGTGAGATGAGGAGTTAGCCACTAGGTCTGTACCCAGAGGGGAAGGAGGGAGGGAAACCTGGACTGCAGCTGTATTAGCACTCGAACATCTACATTTATGGTAGGTACAAAACTGTACTATGTTCATCGTGCATACAGCTGCGGTCATAACAGATGGGTAGAATCCCAAAGCTATGCACAGGGTGGTAGGCACTAGGTGGAACTGGGAGGAGCCAGAATGCCCTGCAACACAGCAGTGGCAAAGCCTGCTCTAGGTTTGGAGTATAAAGGTAGGTGGTAGTGTTTAGTGAAGGTATGCACAGAACTCCAAGTGGCTGCCTCCAAAATATCTTTGGTAGGGACTCCTCTGAGGAAGGCTGCAGAGGTAGCTGTGCCCTTGTGGAGTGCGGTCTGATGCCTGCAGGTACAGATTTACCATGAAAGGAGTAACAAAACCATATGCAGTGGCCTATCCATTTTGAAATAGTCTGTTTGGAAATTGGCTTCCCTTGAGCTCCTACAGCATAGGACACAAAGAGTTGTTCTGATTTCCTGAAAGGCTTTGTTCTGTCCAAATAGTAACGTAGCTGTCTATGGATGTCTAAGGAATGCAGCAGCCTTTCCCCTTTGTTTAGAGGATTGGGGTAAAAGGTAGGTAAGTGTATGGCCTGATGTAAAGCTACCCTGGATACTACCTTAGGCATAAATGACGGGTTGGTTCGTAGGGAAACCCTGTCCTGATGGAAGATGAGAAAGGGCTGCACAGCCATGAGCGCTTGTAGTTCCGAAACCCTACAAGCTGAGGTAATGGCCAGAAGGAAAGCTGTTTTCCAGGACAAATATTGCAAATCTGTTGAGGCAGCTGGTTCAAAGGGAGGCAATGTTAATTTTTCTAGAATGTAATTAAGATCCTAGGCTGGTATTGGTTGTTTCCTTGGAGGTCTTATATTCTTAGCCCCTCTGAAGAACTGTCTTAAGAGTGGGTGGGAGAACAATGGTAGATCAGTGTTGTATTCAGCAGAAATGTCTGAGGCATGGATTTTGATTGAGGAAAATGAAAGTCCACTGTTCAACAGCTCAGCTAGATACTGTAATATCTGAGGTAAATTCAGTTTTCTAGGATCCTGGCCTTTTTTCTCATTCCAAACGCAAAACCGTTTCCATTTTGCGGAGTAAGCCTTTCTAGTAGATGGCCTTCTGGCCTCCAAAATGACATCCTGCACCTCCTTGGAGAGTAGGGTCTGTTGTGGTGTTAAGGAATTTTCCATGCAGCCAGATTGAGTGTTTTCAGCTGACTGTGAAGAGTTTTGTAGCTGTGCTAAGTCAGTAGAAGAGGCATCAGAGGTAGGGTCCAGGGAGGAGAATGTGTTAGGCTCCTCAGGAGTGGGTACCAGTGTTGTCTTGGCCAGTCTGGAGCGATCAGTATCATCTTCGGTCTGTCTGCTCTTGCTTTCAAGAGCACCTTGGGCAGAAGAGGCAAAGGTGGGAAGGCGTAAACTGTCCGTGCTGCCCAACTGAAAGAAAGGGCGTCCACTCTCCAGGCCTTTGAATGGAATGTCCTTGAGCAGAATTTTGTCAATTGATGATTCCTGTGGGAGGCAAAGAGATATATGTCTGGCCTTCCCCACGCTTGGATTATCTTTGTAAACACTTGAGGATGCAACTTCCATTCGCGCAGGTCTGTCATATTTCTGCTTAGATTGTCTGCCAGCGTGTTCTCCAAACCTGGCAGGTACTGTGCTTGAAGTTCAATTTGCCATTCCAGAGCCAAGTTCCAAAGTGACATGGCCAGCCTGCACAGGGGGTATGAATGTGTTCCTCCTTGTTTGTTTATGTACCACATTACTTTGGTGTTGTCTGTTCTTATCAATAATTGCCCTGGATGCAGGAGGTCCTTGAAAGCTGTAATTGCATTTATCACTGCTAGCATTTCCTTTTGATTGATGTGAAGGTGTTTTTCCTTTTGGGACCATTTGCCCTGAATGCACCTGTCTGTCATGTGTGCCCCCCAGGCGTAGTCTGAAGCGTCTGTTGTGATGACTTGATTTGCTTGAGGCTTGCAGAATGGTAGACCTGTGTTTGTTTGGCATGCTTGGGCCCACCATAGAAATTCCTTTTGCAAACATGGGATTAGTGGTATTATTGTTTCCAAACTGTGGCTGTGTTGAGACCATAGGTTTTTAGGTACCATTGAAGTTTCCTCATATGCAACTTTGCACATGGGATTAGAAGAATGCAAGATGCCATGAAGCCCAGAGCCTGCAGGATTTTCCTTGCAGTTAGCCTGGTACAATTTGCTAGTATTTTTGAAGTACTGAGTTAGTTGTCCCTGTTTTTCTGGCGTAAGATAGGCCATCTGGGTGTTTGTGTCCAAGTTGGCACCCAGGAAAATTATTTTCTGAGATGGTGTTAGCCTGGATTTCTCTTTGTTGACTGTGTATCCCAGAGAATTCAATAACCGTGTTACATAAGCCAGATGTTCCAGAAGTATGTGTTTGCTGTCCACTTGGATCAGGCAATCGTCCAAATAAGGGTAAATTTGTATCCCTTGAAGTCTACAGTAGGCAATTACTGATGCCAGGCATTTCGTGAATACTCTGGGCGCAATAGATTAGCCAAAGGGCAATGCAGAGAATTGATAGTGGATTGAACCTGCAAGAAATCTGAGGTATCTTCTGCAGTTTTGTCTGATTGGGACATGCAGGTATGCCTCCTTGAGGTCCAATGTTACCAGCCAAGACTCCTTGCCCAGCATGGGAAGAAGCTGCTGTAAGGTGAGCACCTTGAATTTTGGTACGAGTAGAAATGTGTTTAGGATGGATAAGTCCAAAATGGGTCTCCAATCGGTTCCCTTCCTTGGTACCAGGAATAGTCTGGAATAAAAACCTTGACCTCGTTCGTGAGTGGGTACCTCTTGAATAGCTTTCATGTCCATGAGCTTTGAAATTTGTATTTGAGCCTCTGCCCTTTGATTGTGTGGCAGGTTTGGCATGCCTCTCATTTTTGGAAGAGTGTGAAAATGAAATCTGTAGCCTCTGTTTATAATGTCCAGGATCCATTTGTCTGTTGTGATAATATGCCAATTTTTTGAAAATAATGCCAGTTTTCCTCCCAAGGCTGCTGCCAGCTGAGACTTGCTTGGCATGCAAAGGGGAAAGTCATTGGGTTTGTTTCCTGTATTGTTGTGCACTGTCTTCGCCACCTCTTGGTGCTGGAGTTTGCCATTGTCTGCCTCTATATGATCCTTGAGATTGTCCTCTGCCCCTTGTGCGCCTGTATCTGCCTCTTTGGGGCTTGTCCGTGGCTGGAAAGGACCAGTTTTTTGAAGGCCAATTTCTGCTAAAACGTGGTGGTTGTACCTGTAGAAAAGCTTTGACAGTTTGCATAGATTTAGCTTTTTCTTCCATTTTCCGTAGTATCTCCTCAGCATTAGTACCAAATAATACATCCTTCTGTAAAGGAGCATCTAGTAGTTTAGCTTTAACATGATCAGGCAAGGTTTGTTCCCTAAGCCAGGCATGTCTACGAATGACTGATCCTGTAACAGCAGCTCTACTTGAGGCCTCTAGAGCATCATAGCCACATTGTAATGTGTGTTTACCCACTTGTTCTGCACTATGCATCATATCCTGCAACTCCTTCAAATCTGGTCGTTCAGGTTGTGACATTTTATTCCTTAATTGTGATAACAGAAACTGCTGATATTTAAGCATATGGAACTGACAATTTAAGGCCCTCATGGCTAGGGTGGCCGAGGTATATACCTTTTTTCCCCACCTTTCTAAGGATCTAGACTCTCTTTCGGAAGGTAATGGATTCTTAGCAGTAGAGGCCTTCATTCCCTTGGGGCCTTGAGAAATGGTTTCAGGGTCAGCATTATGGCTTTTGTAAAGAAATTGGTGTGAGTTAGGAACTCTGTAGTACCTATCAGGCTTGACTGGGGCAGGAGGCAGGGAATCCGGATTAAGGCAAGCCTCCGAGTAAACATCATCAAGTATGTCCAGGACAGGAGGTATCGCTAGAGGTCTGTGCTGAGGTAGCAAAAGAAATTCCCTAAGTCTTTTCTTGGAATCTGAAAAATCTTGGCCTTCCCAATGGAAGTGTTCCCTCAAGGTATGCAAGGTTTCCCCGAAAGAAAAATCCTCTGGGGGAGATACAGAAGGAATGGACTGCTCTGCATCAGAATCTTCAAAAGGAGAGTACGAGTGCTCCTCTTCATCAGAATGTTCTGAAATAATGGAGCCCTGGTCAGAAGAGGGAGAATCTTCCTCCACTCTGGGTCTCTTGTCCGGAGGGGGTTGGGAACCCCTGATAAGAGTAATTAAATCCTCAGCCATTTTGAGCATCTGCTTTTTAGGCATGGGACCTGGAGATGGGCCCTGTGCAACAGGCCTCTTGGGATGCATGGCTGATTTGGACTTAGTAAAGGCCTTTATGGAAAAGGAAGACGAGGGTCTGAAGACACCATGGGTGGAAGTGGACCTGTCCACATTAAGAGGCTCAACACTCACAGTGGCTTCGGTAGCTGTAGTCAGGGTATGGGCCGAGGTACCTGCGGTCTCGGTTACAGAAGACACCGCCAGAGAAGTGTCGTTGGTAGTCAGGGGCTGTGTAGGCGCCTCGCTGAGAACCGGACCACGTGTAGCCAGTTTTGGCGTGGTGTCGGTGGAGGCCGCGGACCTCGCATGTCGGTCTTTGTCCTTGCGTTTTTTGGACAAAACGGTAGTCGAAGTCTCCGACGACATTTTATAATCAAAAGCTTTACCAAAAAAGTACTGGGCGAACTCCGCCCTTCGCTTAATAGTGCGTTTATTGAAAGTAGCACAAAAGCGACAGTCCGAGGCGTCATGGTCTGGGCCTAAACAAGGTATACAGAGGGAATGGAAATCCTTATGCGGTATTTGCTTCCCACAAGAAATACAATTGTTAACTTTGTCTGACATCGGTCTGAGGCAAGAAAAGTTTCCCCAACGGGGTACTTAGCTTTAAAGAAGACTTCGGTTTCCAAATTTTCGTAATTTCAGGAGCTGGCCGACCGGCACTTGTGAACTGCTTCTGCTTCGGGCACCACGCGGCAAAAAAGACTGAAGAAAATGGCGTCGGCTGTGTCTTATATACCCCTGTCGCACTGCCGTCAGGAAAGAAAGCGACGACAACCGACGCGGGACCTAGACTTTGGAATTCGGCCGACCGAGGACCCGCCTGATGGCAGGAGAACCCATCTGTTATGACTGCAGCTGTATGCACGATGAACATCCAGGACTGCAACAGTGAATACACTCGAACATCTACATTTATGGTAAGTGTACACAACTGTACTATGTTCTTCATGTTTCTCTGTTGTAGTCATCACATATGGGTAGATTCCCAAAGCTAAGGAGGGAAGGAGGAATTTAGATAGCATTAGGGCCAGCTATAAGGCCCTGCAAGACTGCAGTGCCAAAGCCAGCTCTGGATTTAGAGAAAATTGGCAAATGGTAATGCTTGGTGAAACTATGTACAAAACTCCAGGTAGCAGCTTCTAGGATGTCCCTGGAAAGGACACCTCTGAGAAAGGCTTTAGAGGTAAATGCAGCCCTGGTTGAATGGGGTCTAATCCCCTGTGGGATAGGTTTTCCATGGTGCTTATAGCAGAAATAAATGCAATGGCCTATCCATTTACAAATGGTTTGCTTTGAAATAGCCTTCCCCTCTGCCCCTACAGCAAATGCCACCAGCAGTTGTTCAGATTTCCTTTGAGGTTTAGTCCTGTCCAAGTAAAATATAAGTGTACATCTAAAGAGTGCAGTATCCATTCCCCTTTGTTCTTTGGATTAGAAAAAAGGTTGGCAAATGAATGGACTGATTAAGAGCCACACTGGATACTACATTGGGCATGAAGGAGGGACTGGTCCTGAGCAACACCCTGTCCGCATGAAAGATGATGAAAGGCTCCAGTGCCATAAGGGCCTGTAATTCAGATACCCAACTTGCTGAAGTGACTGCTAAAAGGAAGGCTGTTTTCCAAGAAAGGAATTTTAACTCTGTCCTTGCAGCTGGCTCAAAAAGAGGAAGACTGAGTTTTTCCCAATAGAAAGTTAAAGGCCCAGCTGGAGTTGGGGCTCTCCTGGATGGTCTTACGTTTTTGGCCCCTCTGAGGAACTGCTTGAACAGTGGATGAGAGAAGAAGGGTGGTTCTGTCTTGTAATGAGCTGAAATGGCTGAGGAGTGAATTTTGATGGAGGAAAAAAGGCCCTTGTGAAGCATTCCAGTTAAATATTGAAGAATCTGAGGTAAATTGGGTGCTGGTGTGGCCATCCCTTGAGTTTGGTTCCAGGCACAGAATCTTTTCCATTTTTCAGCATAAGATTTTCTAGGACTAGGCCTCCTTGCCTCCAATATGACATCCAACACTTATTTAATGAGGGATGGATACAGAGAGATTAGGTAATTAACCAGGCTGCCAGGTTCAGGGCTTGAAGCTGAGGGTGCAGAATCTGCCTCCCCTGCTGTGACAGCAGGGTAGGGGTCTGAGGCAGGTGCCATGGAGCCAGCAGTGACACAGTGCGCAGGAGGGAGTACCAGTGTTGGCGTGGCCAGTCTGGTGCAATCAGTATCATCCTTGGTTTGTCTTGTTTGATCTTTAGTAGTACTTTGGAGAGGAGAGGTAGAGGAGGAAAGACATAAACTGATAGATTTTTCCAGCTGAAGGACAGAGCATCCACTTTCCAAGCCTGTTTATGGTGAGTTCTTGTGCAGAATTTGTCCAATTGGTAGTTTTGGGGAGAGGCAAACAGGTCTATATCTGGGCTCCCCCATTTGTTTATCAACATGTTGAAAGTCTTTGGTTCCAGTTTCCACTCGTGTGGGTCCATGAGATTTCTGCTTAGTTTGTCTGCCAGTGTATTTAGTTTTCCTGGCAAGAACTGAGCTTGTAGATGCACTTGGTAGCTCAAGGCTGTGTTCCACAGAGCCATGGCTAGTCTGCAGAGAGGGTAAGAATGGGTATCCCCCTGCTTGTTTATGTACCACATAACAGCGGTGTTGTCCTGCTTTACCATTAATTGTGCTGGAAGAATGTGGTCCTTGAAGGCTGTCAGAGCATTCTGTACAGGTAACAATTCTTTTTGACTGATATGCAGGTGCATTTGACTTGGGTTCCATTTGCCCTGAATGCACTTCCCTGCCAGGTAAGCCCCCTATGCATAGTCTGATGCATTTGTTAGGGTTTGGGCGGCAGGGGGGTAGAGTGAATGGTAGTCCCTTGTTTTAGTGGCAGGTCTCTGCCTACCAAAAGAACTCTAATGGTAGGCAAGGCATGATGGGAATCATTGCTTCTAGATCCTGAGAATGTTGACACCATAGGCTTTTTAGATACCATTGTAGTTTCCTCAATTACAGTCTTGCATATGGAATTAGAAGAATGCAGGAGACCATGAACCCCAAGGCTTGCAGTATTTGTCTTGGAGATAGCAGGGTTTTTGTGGCCATTAGTTTGAAGTAAGTTGTCAAATGAATTTGTTTCTCTGGCGTGTGGAAAGTCATCTGGGAAGTTGTGTTCAAGCTTGCTCCCAGGAATATAATTTGTTGACAGGATACCAGATGTGATTTCTTTTTGTTTATGGTGTACCCCAGACAAGTTAGCACCTTCTGTACAAATGACAGATGATTCAAAAGTATGTCCTGGCTTTCTGCGTGAATTAGACAATCGTCCAGGTATGGGTATATTTAAATATTTCTATGCCTGCAAAATGCAATGACTGGAGCTAGGCACTTTGTGAATACCCTGGGCGCAGTAGATAAGCCAAAGGGCAGTGCAGAGAACTGATAGTGCATGTAGCCTGCTTTGAAGCATAGTATCTTCTGCAAGATTCCCTGATTGGGAAGTGCAGGTAGGCTTTCTTTAAATCCAGTGTTGTCAACCAGGCATCTTTGCCTAGCATAGGGAGCAACTGGTGAAGAGATAGCATTTTGAATTTTGGAATCACCAAAAAGGTGTTTAAGATAGAAAAGTCCAGGATAGGAAGCCATGAGTTGTCTTTTCTGGGTACCAGGAAAAGTCTTGAGTAGAAACCTTGTCCCTTTTTCTCTTCTGGTACAGTTTGAATAGCCTTTATGCTTGAGAGAGAGAGAGACAGAGTACTTGCTTTTGAGCCTCTGCCCACTGATTTGGGAGTAGATCTGGCCAACAGTTTGGGGTTGGTAACGTGTGGAAGTGAAATCTGTATCCTTGGGAAACTATATTTAAAACCCATTTGCCCTGGGTAACGAGTTCCCAGTTTTTTTGCCTGTAGAGCAATATTTCACCCTGAAGGAGCAGTCAGTTGAGAAGTGCTGGGAAGTTTTAAAATGAAGTCATTGAGAGAGTTTACCATTGGGGGGGGGGGGTCTTACTACTCCCTGATTTGGAAGTGGGAGCCCCCCACTGCTAATTCCTGTGTGTACCCTGGGACTGAAGCCTGGGTGTTCTTCTGGTTCTGGGTTTCGACTGAGAAGGACTGGAAGAGGCAGGAAAGGACCAATTCTCAGAGGGCCAATGCCTACTAAATCTTGGAGGCTGTACTTGTAGGAAATCTTTAACAGTTTGCATAGATTTAGCTTTTTCCTCCATCTTTTTAAGAACTTCTTCTGCTTTGTTGCCAAACAGGCGGTCCTGATTTAAGGGAGCATCCAGCAATTTAGCTTTAACATGATCGGGCAAAGATTGTTTCTTATGCCAAACATGCCTTCTAAGTACAGACCCAGTGACAGCAGCCCTGCAAGATGCCTCTAGTGAATCAAAACCACACTGCAAAGTATGTTTTCCAACCTGTTCAGAAGAATGCACTAAATCGTTTAAATCCTTATTTTCAGCACAGTCAGGAATCAACATCATTTTCTGTTTAAGCAATCAAATAATACGCTGCTGATACTTTAACATATGAAACTGGCAGTTTAAGGCCCTAATGGCGAAGGTTGCAAAAATGTATACCTTCTTACCCCATCTATCCAGCGCCCTGGAGTCTCTATCAGAGGGGGTAGGATTTTTGGCAGTAGTAGCCTTAATGCCCTTGGGTCCCCTGTGAAATGGTCTCAGGATCCGCAGTAGGATTTTTAAAAAGGAACTTGTGAGAGTCGGGAACCCTGTAATATCTATCAGGTTTTCTGGGAGCAGGAGGTGAAGAGTCAGGGGCCAAGCTAGATTCCGAAAAGGCATCATCAACAATGTCTAGTACAGAAGGGATAGCTAAAGGCCTGTGTTGGGGCAGGATTAAGAAATCCCTTAGCCTCTTTTTAGAATCAGAGTAATCCTGGCTTTCCCAACGAAAATGCTCCCTAAGAGTATGCAAGGTTTCACCAAAAGAGAAATCCTCTGGGGGGAGGCAGAGGGAATAGAGTCCTCTGCATCAGAATCCTTATAGGTAGAGAAGGGAAAATCCTGGTCATCAGAGGAAACAGAAATTAAGTATCATAAGCAAATTCAGTCCTAGGTCCCTTAGATGGGGGAGAAGGTTGGCTTCCCTTGCCTAAAGTATAAGGTCTTCAGCCATTCTTATCAATTTTTTTTAGGCACAGAGGCCTGACCATGCTGTCTGGGCATCTGTTTTCTAGGCATGGTTCAGGTTTTAGGCCTTGAAGAAGAAGATGGTGTTGGTTTAATATGCAAGTCAGTAGGCCTGAATACATCCTCAGAAGCCGGTGCCTGCATAGCAGCTCTTGACCCATCCAAGGTAGAGACATCTGCAGGTTCCACAGTTGAAGCATCTCGCGGCATACCGGAGTCCAAATGGGTCTCAGTAGAGGCCTGCAAATCTGAAGTAGTGGGTATCAGGGGCTGCGAAAGCGCCTCACTGAGTACCAGCGAACTGGTGAATGGCTTAGGAGAAGCACCGTCGGCAGCTTTGGACCTAGGCGGCCTGTCTCTATCTTTGAATTTTTTCGGAATGTCGGTAGTCAGATGGCTTACCGAAGACATATCTGGATAATTGAACCGAGTACCAAAATATTTAGAAGCGTAAATATACAGACGATGAATGGTTTGTTGCTTAAATAAGGCACAAAACCGACAGCAAGGTATGGCGTGGTCAGGGCCAAGGCAAGGAATACAGTATGCATGAAAATCTTTATGAGGTATTTGCTTTCCACAAGAAATACAATTACTGACTTTTACTGACATCGGTTTAGAGCAAGAAATGGGGTACTTAGCTTTAGTTGAAGACTTTGGTATTGAAACTTGAAAACGAAAATTTCAGGAGTCGGCCGACTGGCACTTGCGAACTGCTTCTGCTTCAGGCACTGCACACAAAAAATTTATTTATTATTTATTTATTTTACATTTGTTAACCGGGATGGTCCGACTGGATACATGTCCTTTTTCAGCGGAGGCCCGGGGAGAAAAGCTCCAACAGAGTTACATTGATAATTAGGTACAGTAAATGAGCTGAAAGAACTTAACAAAAACATAGGCTATTTACATACAAGTACAAGACTGCCATTACTATTTCTGAGATTACTACAAATGTAACATTAATAACATATTAGCAAAAAAGTCTGATGTAATGGCATCGGCTGCATGCTTTATACCCCTGACTACCTGATGTCACAGAAGATGAGACAGCAACCAATGCGGGACCCAAGACTTTGATAATCAGGCCGACTGAGGGCTACTGCAAGCAGATAACCCAAATGTGATGACTGCAGCAGTGAAACACGAAGAACATCCGAGGAAGTGACGTTGGCTGCCTCCTTTTGTATCGGACGTTCTGACATCCTTTACAATCGACAGCTGATGTCATATTTACTTACCTTTGGTATTCTGGTCGATCGAGGGCTACCGGGAACCAGATACCCATTGGTTAGGACTGCAACAGTGAAACATGATGAACATCATACACTGTAGATGGCTATCCTTAAGTGGAATTTGTCTTCCACCCTCACATTTGCTTTTTTTGATGACATGAACTCTACCATTACACTGTAGTAAAAGAAACTAGATTCCCCTAATGGAGCACTTATCTGAGAATTTGCAGAAAACAGAAAATGGCTCAGTCAATAGACTGATGTTCAAAATGGGGTACAAAGTGGTGGCAGAAAAAGTTGAGGTAGATGTGTGCATACATCATTTTTATGGACAACGTACAACAGTCTACGTGTGACATATCACACGTTCTACAGTAGTGAAAGCCTTCTGTATACTGGCCAACGTTGGGTCGCCTGCAGAGGAGACACCCCTCATGTTAAGAATACTACAACAGATGAATGGAAGGACATCCAAAAAGATTTTGGGTATCTAGAAGAGGGTCCAATAAAGTACAGTTTTGTACCTACCATAAATGTAGATGTTCGAAGATCCACATTGCTGCAGTCCTTACATATGGGTAGTCCGCTGTCCTCGGTCGGCACGAATACCAAAGTATTAGGCTGACGTCGGTCAAGGCGCTTAAAACTGACATCAGGACGTCAGGGTACAAAAGCGCATGACCGACGTCACATCCTCAGTCTTTTCTTGCCCCAGATGTCAGAAGGCCCTAAAAATAAAGGCCAAAGCCAAAAAACAGCAAAGAACAACCAACCACCCCTGCACTAACCATATTTACAATATTTACAACTCAAACCACACAACCACCTCAAACTACAGAGGGGAAGGAGGGAGGGAAAATTGGGACTGCAGCAATGTGGATCTTCGAACATCTGCATTTATGGTAGGTACAAAACTGTACTATGTTCTTCATCTCACATTGCTGCAGTCCTTACATATGGGTAGAATCCCAAAGCAGAGGTAAGGGAGGATGGCAAAACTATAAAGCATTAGGAGCTGCCAAAATGCCCTGTAAAATTGCAGTGGCAAATCCAGCCCTAGATTTAGAGTAAAGTGGAAGGTGGTAATGCTTAGAGAAAGTATGCACTGAACTCCAAGTAGCTGCCTCCAAAATATCTTTAGTAGCCACCCCCTTAAAAAGCTGTAGAAGTGGCAGTAGCCCTAGTGGAATGAGGCCTAATCCCAGCTGGAATCTCCTTACCATGATGGGAATAACAGAAAGCAATACAAAACCAATCCACTTAGAAATAGTTTGTTTTGAAACAGGTTTGCCCTGAGAACCCAAAGCAAATGAAACAAATAACTGCTGAGACTGCCTGAACCCTTTAGTTCTGCTCAAATAATATCGCAACTGTCTGTGTATATCCAAAGTGTGCAAAATCTTTTCCCTTTGATTTTGGGTGTTTGCATAAAAAGTAGGCAAATGAATAGTTTGGTTTAAAGCCACACTAGAAACCACTTTAGGCATAAAGGAAGGATTAGTACGCAAAGATACCCTATCCTTGTGGAAAATTAAGAAAGGCTCAACCGCCATAAGGGCCTGTAATTCAGAAACCCTTCTCACAGAGGTAATGGCCAACAAAAAAGCAGTCTTCCATGATAAATATTTCAACTCGGCAGTAGCTGCAGGCTCAAAAGGTTGTAGAGTGAGTTTCTCCAACACAAAATTGAGATCCCAAGCAGGAGTAGGAGCTCTACGTGGGGGTCTTATATTCTTTGCCCCTCTAAGGAATTGCTTAAACAAAGGATGAGAAAATAATGGTGGGTCACAGTCATAGTGAGCAGAAATTGCTGCAGCATGAACCTTTATAGAGGAGAAGGACAAACCTTTGTCCAATAAGTCAGTAAGGTATTGAAGAGCAACAGTTAAATTAGGTTTAGAAACATCAAAGTCCTTTGCTGTACTCCAAATTAAAAATCTCCTCCATTTATCTGTAAACTTTCCTTGTACTAGGCCTTCTGGCCTCCAAAATAACATTCAAAACTTGTTGTGGAAGCTGAGACCCTTCAGGGTTTAAAACAGAATATGCCAGGCTGTTAGATGCAGAGACTGAAGTTTGACATTGAGTAGGTGACTGTTCTCCTGAGACAGCAGGTGTGGAATCAAGGCAAAGGCCATGGAGGCTCCTACCAGACTTTTCAGTAATGGGTACCAGTGCTGTCGAGGCCAATCCGGAGCTATTAAAATCATGGTTGGCTTGTCCTGTCTGACCTTCAGGAGTACCTTTGGGAGGAGAGGCAGTGGTGGAAAGGCATACACGTGAAGATTGCTCCAATTGAATGAGAGAGCATCCACTTTCCAAGCTGTGGGATGAAACCTTTTCGTGCAAAACTTTGGCAACTGGTAATTTAGTGGAGAAGCGAACAGATCTATGTCTGGAGTTCCCCATAACACTGTCAATTTTTGAAATACATGAGGATCCAATTTCCACTCGTGGGGATCCATGATTTGTCTGCTCAACACATCTGCTAAGGAGTTCTGTGCTCCTGGCAGAAACCTTGCCTGAAGATGTAGCTGCAAACAGAGCAGTCTCCCACAAAATCATTGCTTGTCTGCATAGAGGGTAAGAATGAGTCCCCCCTTGCTTGTTGATGTACCACATGACAGTTGTGTTGTCTGTTTGAATCAACACCTGCCCTGGAAGAAGTAAATCATTGAAAGCTATCAATGCAAATTGGACTGCTAACATCTCCTTCAAGTTGATATGTAAATGTCGAAGTCTGGCAGGCCACGTGTCTTGCACCCATTTTCCATTTAGATGAGCTCCCCAAGCTTTGTCTGAGGCATCTGTCGTTAGAATCTGACTCGCCTCTGGTCGGGTCACAGAGAGTCCCTTGTTTAGGTGACATTCCTGAGCCCACCACAAAAATTCCTTTTGAATGCAAGGTATTATCTGAATGACAGTGTCCACATCTTGGCAGTGTTGCGTCCATACATTTTTGAGATACCATTGTAGCTTCCTCATATGCAGTTTGGCATTGGGAAGTACCAGAATACAAGATGCCATGAACCCCAAGGCTTGAAGGACTGTCCTTGCAGTCAGCCTGGACTGACGAGACAATTGATGGAAATAAAGAGAAAGACTCTTTTGTTTGTCCGGGGTCAAAAAGGCCATCTGGGATGCTGTATTCAGTCTCACACCCAGAAAGCACATGTCCTGAGAGGGTACTAGACTGGACTTTATTTCGTTCACAGAATACCCTAGGCATCTTAACACTGCCATCACATACTGTAAATGATGAAGAAGCTCGTCCTTTCCTTGAGCCAGAATCAGGCAATCGTCCAAATAAGGATAGATTTGTATTCCTCTTAGCTTGAAGAAAGCTATCACTGGAGCCAGAACCTTTGTGAACACTCTGGGCAGTAGATAAGCCAAAGGGCAATGCAGAGAACTGATAATGAAAAGTCCCAGCCGAAAGCAAATACTTCCTGCAACTGGGCCTGATAGGAACATGAAGGTAAGCCTCCTTGAGATCCAGAGTCACCATCCAGTGATCTTTGCCCAGCAGAGGTAAAAGCTGTTGTAACGTCAACATTTTGAACTTGGGAATGTCCAGATATGTGTTGAGGATAGATAAATCCAAAATTGGTCTCCACGTGTTCCCTTTCTTCGGTACTAGAAACAGGCGAGAATAAAATCCTAGGCCCACTTCTGGCAGAGGGACCGGTTGTATAGCTCCTATTTGAAGTAGTAGAGAAATCTGTTTGTGAGCCTCTAGTCTTTGCTGAGGATGAACGTCTGGCATGCCTTTGAAAGGAGGCAAGGTATGGAAATAAAACTTGTAACCCTGGTGTATGATATCCAACACCCATTTGTCCTGGGTAATTAAAATCCAATTTTCCTTGAAGAGTGCCAACCGTCCTCCCAAAGGTGCTGCCAGGGAAGAAGGATCTGGCAGCTGAAACAGTAGGTCATTGGGCCTGTTTACGAAAGGACTGGCCCCTGCCCTCACTCGAAGATTGTGCAGGTGAACTCCATGTTCTAGGTCTGAAGGAACTCTGAGCTCTGCCCCTACCACGTCTAGATCTACCCCTAGACTGAGAATCAGAAGAAGGATACGTCCACCCCTTAGCAGGCCAATTTCTACTAAACTTCGGAGGCTGAACTTGCAAAAAATCTTTAACAGTCTGCATAGACAGCCTTGTCCTCCATTTTCTTCAAGACTGACTCCACAGGTGGACCAAACAACACTTCAGACTGCAAAGGAGCATCCAAAATCCTTGTCTTAACATGGTCAGATAAATTCTGATCCTTAAGCCAGGCGTGCCTGCGAAGAACTGAACCAGTGGCAGCCACCCTAGAAGAAGCCTGCAAAGCATCAAAACCACACTGTAAAGAATGCTTACCCACCTGTTCAGAGACATGCACCAAATCTTGTAATTCTTTACACTCAATGCCTTCTGCCAGAGCATCCACCTTAGATTTCAATTGAGAAAGAAGAAAATTCTGATATTTCAACATATGAAACTGGCAATTCAAAGCCCTCATTGCTAAGGTAGAAGATGTATAGACCTTCTTTCCCCATCTATCCAAAGCTCTGGCCTCTTTATCTAGAGGAACCGGATTCTTTACAACAGAGGCCCTGACACCCTTAGGTCCCTGGCTAATAGTTTCTGGGTCCGCCCTAGGACTCTTATAGAGATATTTATGAGCCTCAGGCACCCTGTAATACCTATCCGGTTTAACAGGCGCAGGAGGCAGAGAATCAGGATTAAGTGAAGCCTCTGAAAATACATCTTGCACAACATCCAGAACAGGAGGTATAGCTAAGGGCCTATGTTGAGGTAGAAACAAAAATTCCCTAAGCCTTTTCCGAGAATCAGAGAAGTCCTGACCTTCCCACTTAAAATGTTCCCTCATAGAATGAAGTGTCTCTGAGAAAGAAAAATCCTCTGGAGGAGAAGCAGAAGGAGTGGAATCTTCTGCATCAGAATCAGAATAAGGAGTGTACTCCTGCAAGTCTTCAGCCGAAGACTCTGAATCATCCGAAGCCTGTTCAAAACTTTCCAATTCTGGCTCCACCCTAGGCCTCTTATCAGGAGGGGGCATAGAACCTCTAATCAGAGTAATCAAATCTACTGCCATTTTAAGCATATGCTTCTTAGGCACAGACCCTGCTGAACTAGGAGTGACACCAACAGAAGCTAAACCTGGCCTGCCTCTGGAAGAAGCCTTGGAAACAGAAGGAGAGGGCCTAACCACCCTGGGAAGGGAGGGGAGTACAGAAACCTGAGAAGCCCCTTCAGCCTGGCCTGCCTCTTGAGAGGCCACATCCTGCAAAATCAAGGTCTCCCCCTGAGATTCCAGAGAAGCCTCCATCGGAACCACCGGTTCCATTGAAGTCTCTAAAGAACCGGCGTCCGGAACGGACGACTCATCTTGCCTGGGTTTAACCGCTTTGTCTTTGCGCTTCTTGGAAGTGGGCCGGAGTATCCGACGGCATGTTATAATTGCACCACTTCCCGAAGACCAGCCTAGCACAATCTAACCTTCGCTTAATAGTGCGCTTATTAAACCTAGCACAAAGCGACACCCGACTACGCCGTGCTCAGGCCCCAAACAAGGAATGCACAAAGAATGATAATCCCTATGCGGTATCTGTTTCCCACAAGAAATACAATTATTCACTTTTCTGACATCCGTAATACACTGAGGCAAGAAAAACAAAATATTCTAGCGGGTACTTAGCCAACTTGGATTCGGTCTGAAACTCCGAACTCGAAAAATTTCAGAACGCCGAACGGCACTTGCAACGCTGCTTCTGCATCGGACCATGCGGCAAAAAAGACTGAGGATGTGACGTCGGTCATGCGCTTTTGTACCCTGACGTCCTGATGTCAGTTTTAAGCGCCTTGACCGACGTCAGCCTAATACTTTGGTATTCGTGCCGACCGAGGACAGCGGACTACCCATATGTAAGGACTGCAGCAATGTGAGATGAAGAACATCTTTGCCTTCACATCTTCAGGGACAGACTTGTATCCTAATCCAGGAATATCTTCTAAAGACTGACCCTAGTGCAGTCATCAGAAGCATCGTAACTGCATTTGATAGACTGAAGAGCAACTTTGGAATAAGAATCAGCAAAGAAAAGTTTGAAGTCTTAGAATTAGAGTCAGGCATGTCAGCCCACACATTTACCAGTTTGGCCAGAAGAGCAAGAAAGTACAGTTGTGTACACTTATCATAAATGTAGATATTCGAGTGTATTCACTGTTGCAGTCATCACCTGTGGGTTATCCCTGCTGTGGGAGCCCACCGCTGGCCCAAATACCAGAGTCAATGTTTTTGTGCGCCAGTTGCTGTCGCCTGTAGTCTGACGTCAGGTTGTCAGCACTATAAAGAAAGGCAGCTGATGTCATTATATCAGTTTTTCTTGCCCTAACCCATCAGAAGCACAAGGGAAAAGAGAGCAGAGGTCCTGGTGGCTAAGAGCCGCCTTGGGAAGCATGCATCCCCCTAGGGGAAGATGCGAAATGGGGGATGGAGTGAGGGAAACCAAGACTGCAACAATGAATACACTTGAACATCTACATTTATGGCAAGTGTACACAACTGTACTATGTTCTTCGTGTTTCACTGTTGCAGTTATCACCTGTGGGAGGATTCCCAAAGCTGAGGGAAAGGGTGGAAGGACAGGAAGAGTCCTAAGTATGGGTCAAGATGCCCTGCAGAATTGCAGAGGCAAACCCTGCCCTAGACTTAGAAAAGTGAGGTAGGTGGTAATGCTTTCTAAAGGTATGGACAGAGGTCCAGGTGGCCACTCCCAATATGTCCCTGGTAGGTACTCCTCTGAAGACGGTAGTGGAAGTGGAGGTTGCCCTAGTGGAGTGGGTACGGATCGACTTAGGGATGGGTTTCCCATGTAGTCTGTAGCAAAAATTGATACCATGTGAAATCCATTTGGAAATGGTTTGTTTGGAGATGGGCTTCCCCTCTGCCCCTGGGGCAAAGCTTCCAAGAAGCTGGTCAGTTTTTCTGAATGGCTTAGTGTGGTCCAGATCGTATCTGAGTTGTGTGTGCACATCTAGTGAGTGTAGAATTCTTTCCCCCTTATTTTGAGGGGTGGGAAGGTGTATGGTCTGGTTAAGGGTCACATCAGACACCACGTTGGACATAAATGAGGGATTAGTCCTCAGGGAGAGACTGTCTGCATGAAAAATTATGAAGGGCTCCACAGCCATGACAGCTTGAAGTTCTGAGACCCTTTTGGCTGAGGTGATAGCTAGTAGAAAGGCAGTCTTCCAGGACAGGTATTTAAATTCTTTTGAAGCAGCAGGTTCGACTGGAGTTAAGGTTAGTTTCTCTAACACATAATTCAGGTCCCAGAGTGGAGTAGGAGGTCTTCTGGGAGGCTTGATATTAGAAGTCTCTCTAAGGAACTGCATAATCAAAGAATGAGAGAAGGGGGTGGGTCTGAATCATAATGGGCAGAGATTGCCGAGGCATGGATTTCAATAGAGGAGGAGAGGCCACTATTGAGCAACTCTGCTAAGTAATTTAGGATGAGAGGGATGAAAGGTTGAGAGGTACTGCCCCCTCTGGATTGTTTCCTGGAGCAGAATCTTTTCCATTTTCCTGCATAAGATTTTCTTGTGCTGGGCCTTCTGGCCTATGTGATGATGTCCACGACCTGTTTGCTTAAGAGTGGCTTTTTGTTAGTTTTTAGTGTATGAGCCCTGCGGAAAGTTTGAGAGTCTGTATGTCTGGGTGCAGTACCTTCGCCCTCTCCTGGGTCAAGAGGTCTGACCTTAGGGGAAGCAGCTTTGGGGTCTATACGGTCAGACTGCGTAGTAGGGGGTACCAATGTTGTCTGGGCCGATCTGGAGCAATGAAGATGGCCTTTGGTCTCTCCTCTCTTATTCTGATCAGAACCTTGGGAATAAGCATATACAAAAAGGGAGCTCCACGGGAAGGTTAAGGCATCCACCTTCCATGCTAGGAGGTGATACTCCCTGGTACAAAACCTGTGCAGGGGAAGTTCCTGCTGAACCTGTGCAGTTGAACTTGAAAGTAATCTTTTACTGTTTGCATGGATTTTGCTTGGTCTTCCATCTTTGTAAGCACCTCTTCTGCTTTTTCGCCAAAACAGGCATTCCTTATCTAGGGATGCATCAGTAAGTTTAGACTTGACATGGTCAGGTAGAGGTTTGTTCCTTCAGCCATGCATGTCTTCTAATAACAGATCCCATCACTGCTGTCCTGCTAGAAGCTTCTAGGGTGTCATATCCACATTGTAATGAGTGCTTGGCCACTTGACAAGCATAGTGTAGTGATTCTGCCAGCTCGTTTGAGTTGGCATCATCAGGAGAGGTAGCAATCTGCTGTTTTAATTGTTCCTAAGTGTGTTGTTGATATTTTAACATATGGAACTGACAATTGAGTGCTCTGATAACTAAGGTTGCGGAGGTGTATACTTTCTTACCCCAACTGTCCAGAGATCTGGAGTCTTTGTCAGAAGGAAGGGGATTCTTGGAAGAACTAGTCTTAGCTCCTTTGGGTCCCTGTGTAATGACCTCAGGATCTGCAGCAGGGTTCATGTATAGGTATTTGTGAGAATCCGGTACTCTGTAGTACCTGTCGGGGTTAGCTATAGCAGGAGGCAGGGCATCTCGGGCTAAACTGGACTCAAGGAAAACATCATCCACCACTTCTAGAAGAGGTGGGATGGCCAGGGGTCTGTGCTGGGGCAGATCCAGAAACTCTCCAAGTTGTTTCTTTGACTGTGGGTAGTCCTGAGATTCCCACTGAAAATTTTCCCAGAGGGAGTGAAGGGTTTCCCCAAAGGAGAGGTCCTCTGGAGGGGAGGCAGTGGGGATAGATTTCTCTGCATCTCAATCCTCATAAACAATTAAGGGCTGTTGCTCCTCTTCAAGGGCTGAATAATCAGATTCCTCAGACTTTTGGTCTGGCATAATTTCTGGAGAAGGAAGCCTTTCCTTTTTGGAATGGGGGCTTGAGTACCTCAGATAAGGGAGATGAGGTCCTCCGCCATTTTAAGCATTTGAGCTTGGGGTGGGGGAGCACTAACAAGATGGTGGCTAGAAGCAGATTAACTAGGAGTGGCCTGGCTTTGAGGCCTGAGAGCATCCATCGGTCTCTGAGAAACAGTAGTCAGAAGGGAAGATGTCGTTTTTTTGTCTAGAATCAGTAGTGCGAATGGCCTCCTTGGAAGCAGGTGCCTGCGTTGCGGCTCCAGACACAACCAAGGCAGAGGCAGCCAAAGGCTCTGAAGACAAAGTGGATTTCGGCGGCATACCGCACTACGTAAGGGTCTCGGCACAGGCCTGCGTAGAAAGGGAGTCGGGCATCAGGGGCTGCGAAAGCGCCTCACTGAATTCCGCAGAACTGAAGACTTGCTTAGCGGTAGCATCTTTGGAAGGCTTAGCTTTGTGTGGCCTGTCTCTATCTTTATGTTTTTTCGGAATGTCAGTGGATTGTTCACTAAAGGACCCCATATCGGAATCCGAAGACGGAATACAAAAATAACTGTCTACAAAAAGAGCTCTATGGCGAATTGTTCTCACAGTGAAGAGGGCACAGAAAGTACTGTTGTGTACACTTACCATAAATGTAGATGTTTGAGTGTATTCACTGTTGCAGTCATCACATTTGGGTTATCTGCTTGCAGGTAGCCCTCAGCTGGCCAGAATACCAGAGTCTTGCGATTTCCGAGTCGGAAGCTGTCACTTCTTCCATGACGTCAGGTCGTCAGGGGTATAAAACATGCAGCACACGCCATTACATCAGTTTTTCTTGCCCCAGATGTCAAATGCCCAAAAACAGGAAGCAATTATATGGTGTGGAACACCCCCAGCAAAAAGCAAACACACACAGAATAAGACATGCCAAACCAAAAAGGATAGGTGAAAACAAAGACAATCAGGAGACTGGAGGGAGGGTAACCAGGACTGCAACATTGATTACACTCGAACATCTACATTTCTGGTAAGTGTACACAACTGTACTGTTATTCGTGTTTCACTGTTGCAGTCAACACATTTGGGTTGATTTCCAATACTAAGGAAGGGTGGAGGTAGATTAAGAAAGTACAGTTGTGTACACTTGCCATAAATGTAGATGTTCGAATGTATTCACTGTTGCAGTCATTACATTTGGGTAATCTGCTGGTAGGTTGCTCTCAGTCGGCCTGAATATCAAAGTCTTGGGTCCTGCGTTGGTTGCTGTCTCCTCTTCCATGACGTCAGGGGTATAAAACATGCAGCCAACGCCATTTTCTTTAGTTTTTCTTGCCCCAGATGTCAGATGCCCCCCAAATGGGGAGCAAATATATATATATATATATATATATATGTGTATATATATACATATATATATATATATATATACACACACACACACACACACATATATATATATATATATATATATATATATATATACACATAAATGCAATTGTAACAACATAAACTTAACCTTCATCCAAAAAAGCAAACACACCACAAAGGCTGTGTAGAATATAGTGAAGGAAAGAGAAGTTCTAGAAGAAAAGGGGGGGTGGGGGCAGGTGGGTAACCTGGACTGCAACAGTGAATACACTCGAACATCTGCATTTATGGTAAGTGTACACAACTGTACTATGTTCTTTGTGTTTCACTGTTGCAGTCATTACATTTAGGTGGAATCCCAAAGCTATGGATGGGAGGCTTGAACTAAATAGCATTAGGAGCGGCTATTACGCCCTGCAGAACTGCAGTGGCAAAGCCTGCCATGGACTTAGAGAAGAGAGGCAAATGATAATGCTTTGTAAAAGTATGAACAGAGCTCCAGGTAGCAGCTTCTAGAATGTCTTTGGTTGGCACCCCTCTGAGAAAAGCTGCTGAGGTAGATGCAGTCCTGGTGGAATGTGACCTGATTCCCTTGGGCACCGATTTACCATTATGCAAATAGCAGAAACGAATGCAGTGGCTTATCTGCTTTGAAATAGCCTTCCCCTCTGATCCTGCAGCAAATACCACCAGTAGCTGCTCAAACTTTCTTAGAGATTTGGTCCTGTTTAAGTAGCATCTCAGTTGTCTGTGTACGTCCAAGGAATGCAGAACCCGCTCCCCCTTGTTCTGCGGATTTGGGTTAAAAGTTGGCAGGTGAATAGTTTGGTTAAGAGCCCCACTGGATACCACCTTAGGCATAAAGGAAGGACTGGTCCTGAGGGACACCCTGTCCAGGTAAAATGTAATAAAAGGCTCCACAGCCATGAGGGCCTGTAGTTCTGAAACCCTTCTTGCTGAAGTGATTGCCGGATGGAAAGCTGTTTTCCAAAATAAAAACTTTATATCCGCAGTAGCTACTGGTTCAAATGAAGGCAGGGTGAGTTTATCCAACACATAATTGAGGTCCCATACCAGAGTTGGTGATCTTCTGGGAGGCCTTACATTTTTGACCCCTCTAAGATACTGTTTTAGCAGAAGATGAGAAAAGATGAGAGGCTCTGTGTTGTAATGAGCCAAGATGGCAGAGGCATGGATTTTTATTGATGAAAAAGATAGGCCCTTGTCAAGCATTTCAATCAAGTATTGTAAAATCTGAGGAATATTTGGCTTTGCTGAGTCCGTCCCTTGTGCTTGGTTCCAAGCACAGAATCTCTTCCATTTATCAGCATAAGATTTTCTAGTACTATGCCTTCTGGCTTCCAAAAGGACAACCATCACAGATTTACTGAGAGGTGTTGTTTGAATAATTACATGATCAGCCATGCTGCTAGGTTCAGAGTTTGGAGCTGATTGTGCAGGATTAGATTGCTCTGCTGAGACAGTAGATGAGGTATTTGAGGCAAGTACCAAGGAGGGAGTTGAGACATATTTCTTAGAATTGGGAACCAGTGCTGGCGAGGCCAGTCCGGGGCAATTACGATCATTTTTGTTTTTTCTTGTCTGACCTTTAGTAAGACCTTGGGAAGAAGAGGCAGAGGAGGAAAGGCGTAGACTGATAGGTTTTTCAACTGAAGGATAGGGCATTCACTTTCCATGCTTGTCTGTGATAAGTCCTTGGGCAGAATTTGTCCAGTTGATAATTCTGGGGAGAGGCAAATAGATCTATGTCCGGACTCCCCCATTTCTCTGTTATCATGCTGAAGACTTGTGGATCCAGTTTCCACTCGTGAGGGTCCATAAGATTTCTTCTTAGGTTGTCTGCCAGAGTATTTTGTTTTCCTGGCAGGAATTGAGCTTGAAGATATACTTGGTAAGTCAAGGCTGTGTCCCACAATGCCATAGCTAGTCTGCAAAGGGGGTATGAATGTGTACCCCCCTGCTTGTTTAAGTACCACATAACCGTGGTGTTGTCCATCTTTATCAGTAGTTGCCTTCGATGAAGTAAGTCCTTGAAGGCTGTCAGGGCATTCTAAACAGCTAACATCTCTTTCTGGTTGATATGCAGATACATTTGTTTTGGGCTCCATATGGCCTGAATGCATCTACCCGCCAGGTGGCCCTCCCCAAGCATAGTCTGATGCGTCTGTAGTTAGGGTTTGGGTGGCAGGGGGTAGAGTGAAAGACCGTCCCATGTTCTAGTGACATGTCTCTGCCCACCAAAGAAACTCCTGTTGTAGGCAGGGAATGAGAGGAATCACGGTTTCCAGACTGTGACAATGTTGACTCCATAAACTTTTTACATACCACTGTAGTTTCCTCATATGCAGTCTTGCATATGGAATATGTAGGATGCAGGATGCCATAAACCCCAAAACTTGCAGAATTTGTCTTGCAGATAAATTGGGTTTTTGTTGCCATCTCTTTGAAGTAAATAATCAGTTGCCTTTGTTTGTCTGGCGTAAGGTAAGCCATCTGGGCAGTTGTATTCAAGCTTGCAACCAGGAATGCAATCTTTTGAGAGGGTACCAGTTGTGATTTATTTTCGTTTATTGTGTACCCTAGGGCATGTTAGAAGCCTTTTTACAAACGTAAGATGTTGAAGAAGAATGTCCTTGTTTTCTGCTTTAATGAGACAGTTGTCCAAGTAAGGATAGATTTGTATGCTTCTTTGCCTGCAACATGCAATTACTGGTGCCAGGCATTTTGTAAAGACCCTGGGTGCAGTAGATAAGACAAAGGGCAGTGCAGAGAATTGGTAATGCATAAAACCAGCCTTGAAGCGGAGGTATCCTCTGTATGATTCCCTTATTGGGATACGCAGGTATGCCTCTTTTAAGTCTAGAGTCACTAACCAAACGTTCTTGCCCAGCATGGGCAGAAGCTGTTGTACAGTCAGCATTTTGAATTTTGGGATGTCCAAGAATGTGTTCAAAATCGATAAATCCAGTATTGGACACCAGGCATCGTCTTTTCTCGGTACAAGGAACAGTCTTGAATAAAAACCTTGTCCTTTTTCCTGTTCTGGTACTGGTTGAATAGCCCCCATATCCATGAGGGATGTAACTTGTTTCTGAGTCTCTGTCCATTGATTTTGTGGCAGATCTGGCCAACCGTTTGGAATTGGCAAGGTATGGAAATGAAATCTGTACCCCTGGGATACTATGTTTAGTACCCACTTGTTCTGGGTTATTAACTGCCAATTTTGAGCATGAAGTGCTAATTCCCCCCCCTCCCAAGGGGACTGCCAAAAGATAAGTGCTTGGAGATGGTAGAGGGAAGTCATTGAGACTGCTTACTGTAGGGTTGTGCTTTGTTTCCTCCAGATTTGGAGGTAGAGGCACCCCATTGCTTTGACCTGTAAGAACCCTGTGATTGGTATCTAGAGCCTTTTGAGTGCCTGGATTTGCCCCGTGAGGCTCTGCCGGACACAGGAAAGGACCAATTTTTAGTAGGCCAGTGTCTACTGAATCTGGGTGGCTGCACTTGTAAGAAATCTTTTACAGTTTGCATAGATTTAGCTTTGTTTTCCATTTTCTTTAAAACCTCTTCTGCCTTATTACCAAACAGAGTATCATGCTGTAAAGGTGTATGCAACAATTTAGCTTTAACATGCTCAGGCAGATTTTGCTCCTTGAGCTAGGCATGCCTTCTAATCACAAATCCAGTAACTGCAGACCTGCAGGAGGCCTCCAAGTAATCAAAACCACATTGCAAAGTATGCTTTCCAACCTGTTCTGCTGCATGCAATAATTCCTGCAATTCTTTATTTTCCACACATTCAGAAATCAACATCATTTTCTGTTTCAATAAGCCCATAGCATGCTGTTGCTATTTAAGCATATGAAACTGGCAGTTTAAGGCCCTAATTGCCAAGGTTGCAGACATATAAACCTTTTTTTCCCCATCTATCTAGCGCCCTGGAATCTCTATCAGAGAGGGTAGGATTCTTAGTTGTTGAGGCCTTTACACCTTTGGGACCCTGTGGGATAGTTTCAGGGTCAGCTGCAGGATTTTTGAATAAAAATTTGTGGGAGTCAGGAACTTTGTAATATCTGTCTGGCTTGCTAGGAGCCGGAGGTAGGGAATCTGCAGCCATGCCTTTTTCCGAAAACACATCATCAACAATGTCTACTACAGGAGGTATGGCCAAAGGCCTATGCTGAGGAAGAAGAAGGAAATCCCTAAGCCTCTTTTTTGATTCTGAGAAATCCTGACTCTTCCAATGAAAATGTTCCCTCAAAGTATGCAAGGTTTCTCCAAAAGAATAATCTTCAGGAGGGCATGCAGATGGGATGGATTCCTCTGCATCTGAATCCTCAAAGGGTGGTATAGAAAATTCTTTATCAGAAGAGGAATCAGAAGAAATAGAAACCTGATCTGAAGATTCATAAACAGTGTCTTGCCTAGGCCTCTTATTGGGGGGTGGGGGTGGGGGGGTTAGGAACCCCTGATCAAGGTAATTAAGTCTTCAGCCATTTTGATCATCTGTTTTTTGGGCATAGAGGCCTGAGCACGTGGCTCATGCATCGGTTTTTCAACCTTAGAAGTTGCTTTTGTCTTTGTTTTTGAAGCTGGCTTCGGTTTATATAGAAATGCTGAGGCCTGAAAACACCCTCAGAAGCTGGTGCCTGCTCAGAAGCTCCGGACCCATCCGAGGGAGAGACATCTGCGGGTACAATACTCTGAGAATCCCGCGGCATGCTGGACTCCACATGGGTCTCGGTAGAGGCCTGTGACTCAAAAGTAGCGGGTATCATGGGCTGCGAAAGCACCTCACTGAGTACTGGCGAACTGGCGACTGGCTTAGGAGAAGGTTTGTCATCGGTTTTGGACATCGATGGTCTGTCTCTGTCCTTTTCTTTGCATTTTTTGTGAACTCCGGTAGTTGGACTGCTATCCGACGACATTTCAGGGTAATTAAATCTGGATCCAAAATATTTTTGAAGCAAAGATATACCGACGTTTAATAGTGCGTTGGTTAAATCTAGCCAAAAACCGACAGCAAGGCATGTTATGATCTGGGCCTTGGCAAGGAATACAGTACAAATTAAAATCCTTATGAGGTATTTGCTTCCCACAGGTAATGCAATTATTAACTTTTACTGACATCGGTAAGGAGCAAGAAAAAGTTTCTCCAATGGGGTACTTAGCTTTAATTGAAGACTTCTGTTCTGAAACTCGAATGTGAAAATTTCGGGAGTCGGCCTACCGGCACTTGCGAACTGCTTCTGCTTCGGGCACCGCGCGGCAAGAAAGACTAAAGAAAATGGTGTCGGCTGCATGTTTTATACCCCTGACAACCTGACGTCATGGAAGAGTAGACAGCAACCGATGCAGGACCCAAGAGTTTGATATTCAGTCCGACTGAGGGCAACCTGCCAGCAGATTACCCAAATGTAATGACTGCAACAGTGAAACATGAAGAACATGCATTAGGACTAGCAATCAGGTCCTGTAAGACTGCTGTGGCAAATTCATCTCTGGATTTAGAAAATATAGGCAAGTGGTAATGCTTGGTGAAACTGGTAATTTAAAGCCCTAATGGCCACAGTAGCACAGGTGTATACCTTCTTACCCCACCTATCCAAAGCCCTAGAATCCCTGTTAGAAGGGGTAGGATTCTTGGCAGAATTAGCTTTAATGCCTTTAGGTCTTTAAGAAATGGTTGCTGGATCTGAAGTAGGATTTTTGAAAAGGAATTTGTGAGAGTCAGATATTCTATAGTACCCGTCAAGTTTCCAGGGAGCTGGGAGCAAAGTACCTGGGGTAAGGCTGGATTCGAAGAAGACATCATCTACAGTATCCATAACAGGAAGGATAGCTAGAGGCCTGTGCTGAGGCAGGTTTAAAAATTCCGAGTCTCTTTTTGGACTGGGAGTAGTCCTAGCTTTCCTAGCCGAAATGCTTCCTAAGGGTATGCAGGGTTTCACCAAAAGAAAAACATTCTGGAGGGGAAGCAGAGGGAATGCAGTCCTCTGCATCAGAATCCTCATAGGTAGATAAGGGTATGTCCTGGTAGTCAGAAGGAACAGAGATATCAGATTCTTGATCAGAAGAATCAGAAGGAAAATCAGTGCTAGTTCTCTTTGAGGGGGAAGGCTGGCTTCCCCTAATCAAGGTAATAAGGTCTTCAGCCATTCTAATCATTTGTTTTTGAGGCCCGTGGGCCTGAGAATGCGCTTTGGTTGTTGGTTTCCTAGGCATAGTGCGAACATTACACCTGAGAAATTAGTTTGTTTTTTTTTTGGCTTGAAATGAAGTCATCGGTTTAATATAAAAATCAGTAGGCCTGAATACACCCTCAGAAGCCGGTGCCTGCACAGTGGCTCCGGACCCATCCAAGGTAGAGACATCCGCAGGTTCCATAGTCGAAGAAGCATCGCATGGCATACCAGACTCCGAATGGGTCTCAGTAGAGCCTGCGAATCTGCAGAAGCGGGTATCAGGGACTGCGAAAGTGCCTCACTGAGTACCGGCGGACTGGCAACTAGCTTTACGGTAACGTCATCGGCAGTTTTGGACCTATGTGGTCCGTCTCTGTCTTTATCTTTACGTTTTTTCAGAAGATCGGTAGTCAGAAGCCTTACCAATGCCATTTCGGAGTACAGAGATTGACAGCGAAAGTATTTAGCTACAAAAATTGCCCGACGACGGATAGTTCAGGCATTGAACAAGGCACAAAATCGACAGCAAGGAACGTCAAGGACTGGGCCTAAACAGGTGACGCAGTAAGAATGAAAATCTCTATGAGGTATTTGCTTTCCACAGGCAAGACAATTAGTAATTTTTTCTGACATTGGTTAGAGCAAGAAAAAAGGATCCCCAACGGGGTACTTATCTTTTAGAAGACTTTAGGTCTGAAACACGAAAACGAAAATTTCAGGAGTGGGCCGACCGGCACTTGCAAACTGCTTCTGGTTCGGCACCGCACGGCAAGGAAGACTGATGTAATGGTGTCGGCTGCATGTTTTATACCCCTGATGACCTGACATCATGGAAGAAGTGACAGCATCCGACGCAGAAATCCCAAGACTCTGTTATTCAGGCCGGCTGAGGGCTACCTGCAGGCAGCCAACCCAAATGTGATGACTGCAACAGTGAAACAAGAAGAGCATCCGGCAATGAGGGACATCGAGGTCTGAGCCTAAACAAGTGATGCAGTAAGAATGAAAGTCTTGGTGTGGGATCTGCTTTCCACAGACGAGACAATTGTTAACTTTTTCAGACATTGGTTAGAGCAAGAAAAAAGGGTCCCCAATGGGGTACTTAACTTTAGACATTTTTCTGTTGAAATTCGACTTCTGGTAGCGACTGACCAGCACTCGTGCGAACTGACAAACCAAAGAAAATTAACCCAACTCAGGGTCAAATAATGAACACAGTATAACAACCACTGCACCACAGGTCACCAATGCAACGAAGTCCGATTATGAAAAATGATTTATTCACACAAGACACAAGACTTAGCGCTTTCACCATTGATATGGCATCATCAGAGTCAATTAAAACACTGTTAACCCACACAATAAATACTCTCACAAAACCCCACAAATTAATCATGACGTCATAATTAAATCAAGATAATCAACTCCCCCAAGAATATTAATACAAATTTAAAAAGACACTCTACCACCTACAGTTAATATAAAAATACAATGCTGGCACAAATAACAAACAACAATGAAATAAAATGAACAAATAAAAACTTTTAAAAAAACACATTGTTTGAATGTGTAGAAAAGTACAGTTTTGTACCTACCATAAATGTAGATGTTCGAGGATCCACATTGCTGCAGGCCTAACTATTGGGTAGTCCGCTGTCCAGTCAGTCCGAATACCAGAGTATGGCTGGGCTGGGTCAGAGCGAAGCGCCTTAGACGTCAGAGCGTCCGTCAGGAGTACTATCGCATGACCGCATCCTTCAGTCTTTCTTGCCCTTTTCTTGCCCCAGATGTCAGAAGACCCTAAAAAGAAAAGCCCAATATAAATATACCAAAATATATATATAATATAAAAAATATATAAATAATATAATTAAACCTCACCACACACACACACACCCGAAACAACAGAGGGAAGGAGGAGGGGAGTAATTGGACTAACACAATGTGGGATCCTCATACATCTACATTTATAGTAGGTACAAAACTGTTTCATTTCTTCATTCCATTGCTCTGCAGTAAGTAGAATCCCAAAGCAGAGGTAAAGGGGTAAGGAGAAGCTGTGATAAAAGAAGCGCTTGGCTGCAAAACATTGCAAACCAAAAAATAGCTGAGAACCAGCCTAGAGAGGTTAGAGTAGAGAGAGGGAGTGTGCTTAGAGAAAGTATGCACTGTGAACAAATATCCTTGTTGCCACCCCTTAGAAATGCTGTTGAAGTGGCAGCTGTTAGAAGTGGCAGTAGCCTAGTGGGCTGGAATCTCCTTGCCATGATGAATCTCCCTTATGATGATAACCCAATCCACCTAATGCAAAAACCAATCCACCTAGAAATAGTTTGTTTTGACACAGGCTTGCAAGAAACAAAAAACTGCTGAGAGCAACTAAAATCCTTGCTTAGTCCTGCTTAAAGTGCCACAATGCTAATGTACATCTGCCAAAAGTAAAACTTTTCCCTTTTTTTTCTTTTTCTTGCAAAAAAGTGGTCTGCATATTTTGTTTGTCAATTCACATTAAAAGAAAGGCAGCCACTAGAAAGGATTTAAAGCCACACTAAACCCTTATATGAAAATAAAAAAAGATAAAAGTACGTCAAAAACCCTATCAACATGGCTAAAACAAAAAACTCAGAAGGCCTTCAGGGCCTGTAACTCGAGACCCCCAGTGTAAGTCAGTTCAGTTCAACAAAAGCTGGTCTCACAAGGTTGCTCAGTAAGTTTAGCCAGGCACAAACAGAAGCAAAGGTCCAGGGCAGGAGTCACTCCAAAACAAAGAGTCTTATATTCTTGCCCTCTAAAGTACTTGCAAGGGGAAGTCTAAAGAAATGGTAGGTATGCATGATGAGAAGAAATAATTGCTGCACAAATCTTAATCAATGGAAAAAGAACAAGCCTGACCATGAAATCTCATGAAAGAGAAAGACAGAACAACCTCCAATAGGGCTAGAAATCTCCAAATTCTTGCCTTTTCAGTAAAAATCTCTCTTCTTCCATTCTCGTCTTTTAAACTTATTTTAAATGCAATCTCCTGTCTTTTTAAAACTTGTTCCTTTCCTGGAAGAATGTCTTTCAAGTAAGAATATGCAGGGCTTTTTGACCGCAAGAGTTCAGGAAAGCTGATGAAGAGAAACATAGGAATCATTGAGCAGATGACCCCATGGAAAGCAGTAATGGAATGGAGGCAGATTTGGAAGACAAGGTCAGCTATAGGTCAGCTCTCTGCATAATCAATCTGTGCTTATCAGGCAGTTCTGGAGCTTGTCTTATCATCCTTTTAAAGCAGCTTCTGAAGAACTCAAAGAACCTTTTTTGGAAGAACATCTGAGAGGTGGAAGCAAAGAAAGAAGATTTTGTTTCCAAGGTGTTGGATAGAAACACTTCCAAGCTCTCTTTAAATGAGAATGGCAAACCTTGGAAGCTGGTGGATCTATGTCTAGGTTGTGAGATGAACTGTGGGAGGTCTTGGTTTGACAAGATCAGGGTTCACTGTTCTGGAGACATAAGATCCAGACTTAACACCCATGAGATCCATGATTTGTCTGCTTAACACATCTGCTAGAGTTGATTTGCAAGCTTAACGCAGTCTCATTGTTTGTTGTTGCGCCTGCAAGATGAATAAGATCAATGTTTGCCCTTGTTGCACAATGCAGCGAATGTTCCCCTTGTTCTATTTGTTGCCACACCCAGTTACAGTGTTCGTTGTGAAATCAACACCCGCCCTGTAACTTGTTCACCTCTCCTTCCACAATTTTATACTGGACTGCTGCTATCTGTGACATGTGTCTTGTATCCTTTCCATTTAATGTCTGGCTGTTGTCTTGTATCCACTCCATTCCCAATGTATTCTCTGGCAAACTCCGTCCCATCTCCAGAGAAAAAATCTGTTGAGGCCACTGGCCTGAGAGAGCCTTCTGTCTTCTTTTTGAAAGGGCTACCGCACACAAATTTAAGTTTTGTCAAATCTGGGTGTGATTTGACCATACCACTTGAAGCAGTGCTGTGTCCATACATTCTTGCAGTTTGGCACCATTTCCCACCAGCCATTATATGCCATGAACCTAAGAATTTGAGACTGTCCTTGCAGTCTAATGTTTAAGATAGGTTAGTGAGTGGTCAGAAAAAGGATGATGCCTTTTTTTGTCAAGCAAAGGGATGGCTTCTTGAACACTCACTTGGAGTCAGGCAGAAAGCACTGCTCTGTTCTGTCTTGGTAGAAAGCTTCTTATTTGAGAGGACAGAATACCCTAGGCTTTTTAGGCGCCTTGAGACATATTCAGACACTAGCACCGGTCTAAAGAATTCCACTAGATTCCTTAGCAGTTGAGAGTAGAAATCAGATCTGAAAGAAGGTTTTTAGCCTTTGAATTGCCCATACTGGAGCCAGAGCCTTTAACAATACTCTGGGCATGATAGATAGAGAGGGCAATACAGATACAAGATAGAGTCTTTTAGCCTGAAGCATGAATACGAAAACGCCAAGAGTCTTTGTTATTCATGAAACAGCTTACTTGAGACATAAAGTTACCATCTTCCTTGAAACTTCAAAGTTTCCAATGAGTGTTATTCCGTCAGAGGAGTGAACTTGAATGTCAGATGAGTGTTGAGGATGGTAAAAGAATCTATTGATGAGACAGGATAAATAATAAATGTAGAGATGGTCTCCGAGTTCTCTTCTGGGTACTAATTTTGGTAGATATAAATCCTAGGCCCCTTTCGCCCCCCCTCCTTGGTGGAAATAGAGCTATTTGCCTGCTTGAGTAAGGGCCTTGCTGAGAAGCCCTTGTGGTGAGGAGGAAAGAAAGGCATGCCTTTGAAAGGGCAATGAGTGGATGTATAACAATAAAATTTGCCAACACCGTATGGTCTCCCCAATTAAATCCAATTTTCTTTGAATGAGACCCAATTCCAATCAAAGGGAGACAGTCTTTCTTGATCTACTGGAGAATGAAACTAGACATTGCTGAGCAAGGAGAAAGGCAGGTTCTAATTTCTTCCAGAGCGAAAAGGACTGGGCTCCTAGTTCTAGGCTGCAGGACTGAACTCCTGTCATGAAAGGAGAACCTTATACCCCCCTGTTCTACCCACCCTTGAACCCTGCCCCCTAGATCATGATAGGAAGATTTCCTAGACTGGGAAGCATCACATCTTCTATCAAACTCCTTAGTGCACCCTGCAAAAAACCTGCACAAGTTCTTTGAATTTGCTTCCACTCCTTTCTTTAACAACTGCTTCCACTGGCTCCACAAACAACACATCTTGTCTGCAAGAACAGAACAAATTCCTGATCCCTCAACCTTTGGGCATCAAAAGAACAGAACTAACAGCAGCCACCCTCGAGGAGGCAAGAACAGACTGCAAACCTGCTTGCAAACAAACACCCTTGGCAGCACACATGAACTATTTCAAAAACACTTACCAAGAATTGCTTCCACCACTACATCTACCTTGTACATTTCAGTTGTGAACCCCCTCTCTGATATTAGATACACTCAAGATTTCATTTGTGAAAGGAGATAATTTTTGTGGAAGAAGATTCCTAACTTTTTTATGCTCAAAGCCCTTGCCTTCAAGCATGTGGGAAGCTATTCTTCCCCACAAGGACCTCTTTCTTTTTCCATTATCAGAGGGACCCAATCGGTAAAATCCAGAGGCCTTTAACAAGATACTTAAACTCCTTTAGTTCCCCCACCTCTAGTACCCTATCCACTTTTTAACAAAAAACACTTTTAAGAACCATAGGTAGGTATAGTAGGCACAGGAAGGTAGAACACAGAGTTTCAACACCTAGGAGGGAAGCCCGGCTATGCTTCCTTCAAAACAAGAACACATAAGCCTTTTCCTGGAATCATGCTTAAAACAAGATCCCATAAAAAGTGCTCTGAATCATGGATTCCCTCCTTCAGAATAAGAAATCCTCCTCATCTCATGGGCTGCTCAAGAAATCTCAAAACCTCAGAACAGAGATAAAGAAAGGAGGATGCAATCCAGAATCAGAATCCAGACTCCAGAAACTCTCAGACAGAATAGAAAACTTCTCAAACTCTCTGAACCTAGGCCTCTTATCAGGAGGGCAAGGTTCCACCTCATCCCTTAGTCAGGAAGGGATCTGCCATTTAAACAGGATCTTGGTAAAGAAGCTCATCTTTGAAGTTTAAGCTTCTGAAATTTAGGCCTGAAAGAACAGCCAACCTCTGAAAGAAGTAGAACTAACTACCTCAAAGCTCTACTGGAACTACCTCTTTAAGTTTGGAAACAGAAGGAGAGCTACTAACTACCTTGGAGGGAGAGCCCTGGACTCCTGACTGAGAAGCCCAGCCCTGCTGCTCCCCTGAAACTCCCTGAAACCTCTAACAAACTCCTCTCTTGGTGAAACGAGCGTCCGGGACTGCGGTACATCAACTACCACTCCGCTGTCTAAACTTAACCTTCGTCGGCTGACCAGGCGCATCACATCCGGCTTGAGCTGTTGGCTACGGCTCCTTCCCTTCTACTAAGGCGCACAACGCGACACGGACAATAATAACCTAACCTCCTCCAAATCCACACTTGGCATCCAACAGCGTCTCTTAAAGGCCCGTCACAAGCACATACAAAAGCGCTGGTCATCCAACAACAGTAGTCAGGCCCCAAGGTAAAAGGTATCTAACAGGTATCTTGACATCGGTCTGTTTACACAAAAGAAACAGTTATTCACTTTTCCAAAGTACTTAGCCAAGAAACCAAAAAAAAAACCAACTAAAACTTCAGAAACTTTGATTAACCCAGGTCTGTTCTGGAAAAAACCACTCTGCCTTCATTTCAGAACAAAAACTGCACTACTGACACAACTAAAACTGCGCGTGCAACCGCGTCGTGCATGCGAAGTCCTAATGATGGCTGATCTCCTATTCCATGTTAAATCCTAAGCCACCTAGATTGTGGCTGATTTATGGGAAATGTTGTCATTGAGACCTGGATGCCTCATGGCATTCAATCGCAATTGCCATTCGGTCTCCAAGAGGGCAACCCTGTTCTTAATGTCACCCCCAACCTCATGATGCACTCTGTCGACTACAAAAACTTACTAAAATTTAAACAATAATTAGTGTGTAAATACAGTGCGTTGTGCACATCCTTGTTCTTGATTGACCTAGTATGCTCCATAATTCTGTCCCTAAGCTTTTGTGTAGTCATTCCTACATAGAAAGCATCACAAGCCGTGCATGAGGCCACATAAACTAAATTCTTGGTATTACAACTACAAATCCCTGGACAGGCTATAGTTCTTTCAAATCCAAAAACACATATGTAGGTCCCTTCAGCAATGTACCTACAACATTTACATGACCCACATTTAGTCATCCTTGATTTCACTGGCCTACAATCCTTCTCCAAAATACTTTTAACATTTTTTCCTTTACTAAAAACAATCAAGGGCTTGTCCCCTATAACCTTCTTAGTATCAAAACTCAATACATTGATCCACGCACTCCTGAAACATGCACAAATCTCATCTGATTTGTCGTTGAATTTCAAAACAAATGCTGGACCATCTAACTTACTATCCACCCTGGTAGCCATGGCATCCATCACTCCAAGGCCCAAAACAGTTTTAAGTATAGGAGAATAGATTGAACCTCTCTTTCTATACACTTCCCTCTTGATTCTCAACAACAACTCCAAAGGGTAACCCCTACCCAAAAACATACCTATCAACTTATACATTTCTTTCCTAAAAATATCGTCATCACTAATAAGCCTGGAAATTCGCACCATCTGGCCCTTAGCCACCCCTTTCCTCTGAAGAAAGGGATGACAACTCCCAAAATGCAACAATGAATTAGAGTAACTATCTTTCCTGAAGATAGTACTCGATAAGCCAGATGGTGTTTTGACAATGGTAATGTCCAGATAATTGATACAAACCGAGTTCCACACAAAGGTAAACTTCAAGAACTCAGTAGTAGTACCAAGATAATCAACGAATTCACCTACACTAGTTTCATCACCGTCCCATAAAATGAGAAGGTCATCAAGGAATCTGTTGTACATCACAATATTCTGCTGAAACCTCGAAGGAAAAACAAAGGCCCTCTCCCATGCCAACAAAACCAAGTTGGCAAATACTGGGGCACACTTCGCACCCATGGCAACACCTGAACATTGTTGATAAACTTCACCTTCAAACCTCATGAAATTGTACTTAAGAACTAAATCCATGAGGTCATGTAGTAAGTTAAGCTTCCCCTTGTCAACACATTTGCTAGCATTCAAACTATCGTAAAACATTTCCAAACCTAATCCCTGTGGAATCACCGAAAAAAGGTTCACCACATCAATGGTCAAAAAAACATACGAGTTGACATCCTCCTTCATATCCCTCAACCTTTCCAAACAATGCCACGAGTCTCTAAGGATATGAGAGACCTCACCCAGTGCAGGTTTAGAGTATTCATCAACAAACGCCGCTAGTGGCTCAGTTTTGGACCCCCTAGCTGATACAATAGGTCTAAAGTGCAACCTATCGGTCCCCTTATGAACCTTGGGGATCCCAAAAATGCTTGGCATTATAGGAAACTTAACAGTGAGATATTCAAATTCAGTCTCATCAATGACACCTTGATATAAAGCATCCAAAAGAAAAAGATCAATCTTCTTATATGCCTTGTTGATTTCATTCACAGAGACCCTACTGTAGCTACTATCATCCTCCAGAAGGTCCATCATACTGGACATATAGTCTATCGTATTCATGAGTACCATGCCCCCACCCTTGTCCGGTTTCATACATCTAATGTGCCTTGAAGTTTTTAATTCCTTAAGAACTAACCTCTCATTATCCGATAAATTGTCAGAGATGACACTTTTTTTCAAACAAATTCTCCTAAGGTCATTCTCCAACAACTTTTCAAGCACCACAATCTCTTGATTAGATGGAGGGATAAAGGTACTCTTTCTTTTTAACCTAACCAAGGTTTCTCTGTTTGCATCCTCATTGTGTTGCTGGTTGGCCGCAAAATACAACTGCAAATTTAACCTCCTTGTGTATAACCTCATAGCAATCATCACATGAGCAATGTCTAACCTGAAGTTTGGGACAAAATTGGTGCCCTTACTAAACAGGTCAAAGTGGGTATCACATAGCTCTACATCAGTATAATTATATATAAAAAAAACACGTTTCTGTACAATGTTACATTTCGAAGCAACAGCTTCACCTAGAGTATCACACTGAACCAATTGATTGTTTTCAAATGACTTAATAACATAATTGCTATCTACCCTATTACCGTCTGTACTAAAATCAAACTGGTCAACAAGACCACCTAAAACAAAACCTACTTCATCGCCGTTAACATTAGAGTGCACAGTAGAATACACACAATCATTTCCTAAACCCGTGTTGTCGCAAAACTGTGCAACACCCACCTCATTGTGAGGGCTATATATTAACACATTCAAACAATTAGCCACATTACAATCATTTACACACAAACCAAATGACTCGTCAACCAGATGTACATTAACATCCAACTCAACATTGTTGAAAACATTTAAACAATCATCAAAATTGACAAAATGAATTAATGTCCCCTCCGGAACTCCCCTCTCCCCCTGGAAAAGTGTTCTTGAAAATTCGACTGTTTGCGCCCTCTGTTCAAAAGTCTTTCCGACCTCCGTGGGCCATAGGACTGATCCAAAAAAGGCTCATGAACTAAATCAAAGTCTTGTTCATTGTCCTCCTGAAACACATTACCATTGTCGTCATCAACCACCAGCCCACCCAAGTTTGACTTTGGCGGGTAAATGTTTAACTTTCTCCCAGGCGGATAAGCACACTGACTGGCATAGTCAGCAGTGTCCCTAATTAACTTTTTTTGTTTGACCATCTTGCTTTTATTCACATATACCTCAATATTCCTTAAAATCCTATCAAAGTTAACTTGATGCTGAGAGAACAACAAGTCGGTAGTAATACTAGAATATAGTTTTGAAATGTCTGAACGCAATGTTTCCAACTTACTGTTGTTGTTCTTAATAATCACGTCCAACATTTCCAAGCCAGTGCGGTCAAACAGGCCAATCAACTCGTTAAACGCCTCAGAGCCGAGTTCCACCCCCATAGGCAATTTCCAAATAAGAAGGCCCTTAGGAACCTGTTTCAGTTCTTTAGATTTAGCCAAAAATAAGTTGTCCAATTGAAGAGCTCTGTACTTAGTACAGAGCTTGTCGTATTTCGAAATCTGTTCCCTCAAAGTCGGGAAAACAGTACGCCTTTCACCAGGCTCACTCCCTCTTCCATCAAAAACTGGTGTCTCGAATCATGTGACCAAATCCTGTTTGTCACGCGTAACACCTGTAAACCCAGGAAGACCATTCAAGGCAGGCGAAACCTCAGTACGTGTTACAAAATTGGAATTGAGGTTGGACACAGCTCCACTAAATGAACCAGAAACCCCAGGTTTCTGCCCTGGCGCAATAGTAGACACAGGCGAGTGTAACGTGAAAAGCTCGACCTGTGAATCTGTGGAGCTGACATCACTGCGTGCTGAGTTACCACCTTTACTCGCTTCATAAACTTTAGTCAACTTGCCAATAACCGAGGTTAACTCCTTCAAAATAGATTCCATAACCAAACCACAGCAGCAAGGCAACAGAGGGCAGGGTTGAAATAACACCACGACTTCTGGTAGCGACTGACCAGCACTCGTGCGAACTGACAAACCAAAGAAAATTAACCCAACTCAGGGTCAAATAATGAACACAGTATAACAACCATTGCACCACAGGTCACCAATGCAACGAAGTCCGATTATGAAAAATGATTTATTCACACAAGACACAAGACTTAGCGCTTTCACCATTGATATGGCATCATCAGAGTCAATTAAAACACTGTTAACCCACACAATAAATACTCTCACAAAACCCTACAAATTAATCATGACGTCATAATTAAACGAACTGCTTCTGCTACGAGCTCCATGGTAAGAAAGACTGATGTAATGACGTCGGCTGCCTTGCTTTACAGTGCTGACGACTTGACGTCAGACTACAGGCGACAGCAGCCGGTGCACAAAAACACTGACGCTGATATCCAGGCCAGCCGAGGGCTACCACAGCAGGAATAACCCACAGGTGATGACTGCAACAGTGAAACACGAAGAACATCATACCTAATCATGTGTGCCTGGTAACTGATGGCCCTGAAAGCTAAAACAGCAGAGTTTCACACCTTCTTACAGTACCTATCCATAGTACTATTTTTGCCTGCTTGGAAGACGCAAGCAGTTTGTCAACAGACAGGGATTTCACAGAAAGGTATGAGGAGGGATTCAGAAACAAAACTTTCTGAGCTTCAAAGAACCTTTTAGAATGTGTTTTTTTTTTTAGGAACAGGGTGCTGAGACTCAAGGAACTGGAAAGCAGATACAAACGCGTTTAGAAGAACTTCAAAAATAGGAGGAACTGCAGAGGTGTAGCAACATCCATCTGCAATAGATCATAATATCTCTTCTGGATTTCAGACCTCTAGGAATTTTCCCAATGAAAATGCTCCATTACTTCAATAATGGTGTCTCCAAAAGAAAGCTATTCAACCAGAGTCAAAAAAGACTATCACCTACATCAGACCCTAAAGCCAGAGGAGAGTGAATCTGGGAGGAATAAGCCAAAGATTCTTCCACACAATCCAAATCCTCAACCTAGTCAAAACAACCACAGCCTCTAGGTCTTTTGGAGGGAGTAGAACAAGGGAAAAATACAGGAGAAGGTACTGACAAACCCTGCAGAGGTTTTTTTCTTTACGGCTTTGAAAAAACATTGGGTGAAGCCTTAAGCAACAAGAGTCAAATGCCTAGACTTCTGCTTATTTTTTACAGAAACCTCAGTCCTAACAAACATATGAGGTCCTGAACTCTGTTTTTACCTCTATAAGGGAACCAGGCATTTCCTCTCTAACAAGTATCTGTGAAATCCACCTAGGCCCTTCTGATACTACCACTGTGGTTCTCCCTGTTTGTTCATAGCAGATGTCAAGACAGTCCTGACAAGACAGCAGGTATTACGACTGGATGGTCCTCAGACCCTTCATCTGACACTGCCTCTCGGATAGCATGTGTGATTTGATTACTAGCGGTGGTTGCAGTTGCTCACGTAGAATGCAGAATTACATGACCCTTCAGAGTCTTCCTATGAGAAGAAAAGAAGAGGTCAATACAGTAAAGCCAGTCATTTCGAGATAAATTGTTTTTAAAACTGGTGTTAGGAACAAAGACATAACACTTGATCATTTTTCCAATATCTTTTGCACTGTGCAAGTAGCATCTCAATTTTCTGTGGACATCCAAAGAGTGCAGACTTTCACTCTTGTTTTGATGATTAGGGAAAGTACTGTCAGACAGACTGGTTCAAGGATAGCTCCCTAATCTCCTCTAGCCTAAAAGAAGAATCAATATACAAGCTGAATGTGTCTTACATGAAGGCATGAAGTTCACAGTTCTTCCTAGTTGATTTGACTGCCAAGAAAATAGCTTTCCATGTCAGCTAACAGGTACAATAACTGCTGGTTTAAAGGGAGTTTGAGTCAGTTTTTTCAACAGATAATTCAACTTTCACTGTGGAGTCATAGGTGGAGGACCTCTTTGCAAAACTGCTTTACTGATAATAAGGATGCTACAGGGGAGTCCATGGCTAGACAGGTTGAAAAAGCAGACAAATATGCTGTGACTGTGGGACACACTAGTTCTGCTGCAAACAGTTCAGTAAATGCTGTAAAATAAAAGACACTCGTGTAAATCTAAGGAGATGACTCCAGTTTTGGCACCAAAAGGAAAATGTTTTCCATTTGGTGCGATTAGTAGCATTTATGGCCTCTTTTCCCTTGACTCCTGAATTGCCCTGGGAAGAAGGGAGACCTGAGGGGTAAGCATAAATAGACCTGACCAAATGAAAGAGAAGGTAAAAGCCTTCTGCTATGGTTCTCTGCAGCAACACGCCCTCAGTTGTCTGTTGCTCTGATAAGCAAGAAAAATGTCTACTCCTGGCACACCTCAACTGTGAGTGAATCTTAAAAAATGTTGCAGCTCTGCTCAGTTGATGTAATAAAGCACTGTGCTGGGATGGAATGTAAGATGACTTTAAAGTCATCCCTGACTGATGCATCCATGCCTTCAAAGACCATATGCAAAAAGGGTAAGAATGTGCTCCCCCTGTTTTTGTACTACTACATCACTGGTGAATCACCTGTAGTAAAATGTGGTGATCGTGGTTTACAGACTGATTACTGGGATCGCTTCCATCACCTCCTAGAAGTTGATATGCAAAGTTAATCATACTGGTGTCCTAAGTGCCCTGAACTCAGACTGCCTCAGCGGGCTCCACAGGCAGAGTCCACAGTATCTGTAGTGTGTGTCTGGATCTCATTTGAAAGGAACATCCAGATTCCCATGCCCTGGTTTCTCTACCATGGGATCTCCTGTTTTATGCAGTATGGCAGAAGAATGATTTCTTCCATGGCCTGGCTGTGCAGGTGCCACATATTAATGAATTATCACAGTAATTTCCACATGTATAGCACTACCAGAAAAAAGTACAGTTGTGTAAGTAAACTTGCTATAACTGCAGACATTTAAATGATCACTGCTGCTGTAGCCTAAGTTGTATGGGTTATATCCTGCAAGGATGTAACAGCTGGCTAGCTTCCAAAACATCAGGGGACCTGCCACATGCCCAAACTATTAGTCAACTAAAAATGCAGGTTTGGGTGCCAAGCCCTTCAGAGCTGTCAAGCCAATAGACAAAGGGAGGCTACGCCCTTAAAGGACAATGTAAGGAACAACACAAAATAAAGTCTACACCCTGGCAAAAAACACACACACTGAGAAACAAGGGGATGGAGAAAGGAAGCAGCTACTGCAGCAGTAGTCATTTGAACTGCTACTGTTATGGTAAGTTTACTTACACAACTGTACTATATTCTTCTGCTATCAGAAATGGTGGGGAAGAGATCACCCACTGCCAAAGTCTGAGTGCTTCTCAACATAAGGGGTATGACTTGGTTCCGCCCTGCTTGTTGATGTACCATACCACTGACATATTGTCTGTTTGAATTGCAATGGTCCCGGTGGGAAGAGAGTTCTGAAGAGCTTGCAACGCTAAAAGCACGGCTCTCATCTCCAAGACATTGATATGCAGATGGTACTCGTGAGGCTGCCAGGTGCTTTGGACCGTTCTGCCCTGATAATGCCCCCCCCTCCCGATCAGGGAGGCGTCCATGGTCACCGTAGCTACTGGGGGAGGAAGAACGAATGGTCTGCCCTGGTGTAATGATGGGGAAACCATCCACCAGACAAGTTGGTTTTTGCATGACTGTGTGATCATTATCCTGTGAGACATCGGGAGTTGCTGGAAAGACCATTGTGTGAACAGCATCCACTGAAGAATCCTCATATGAAAGCGTGCAAGGGGGACTAGTATTATATTATAGCCGCTGCCATGAGACCCAATGTTTTTAGGACAAATCTGGCCTGAATCTATTTGCATCCTAATAAGACCTGCACATGTCATCGAATGGCTAACACTCTGTCTACTGGTAGAGTCGCTGACATGTCCTTTGTGTTTAAGTTTGCTCCTATAAAGGTGATAGATTGACAAGGCGACAATGCAGACTTTTCAAAATTTATTGTGATGCCTAGAGTGGAGCACGTTTGGATGGTGTAGTCTCTGGCTAGCAGCAGGTGATGCCTGGTGGTTGCAGTAAGGAACCAGTCGTCTAAACATGGAAACACCTGGAATCCTTGCCGTCTCAAGTGAGCGGTAACTACTGCCAAACATTTAGTGAACACCCTGGGGCTGTGGTGAGACCAAAGGGCAGCGCTCTGAACTGATAATGACTGGCTCCCAGCCAGAAGCGGAGGAATCTTCTGGAGCGTCTGTGCATTTTGATATGGTAGTATGCGTCCTGAAGCTCTATGGAGCACATCCAATTGTCCTGACCCAGAAAGGGTAAAATGGACTGTAGCGTGACCATCTGGAACTTCGTTCTTTGAAAAGACCTATTTAGTCTGCTGAGATCCAGAATGGGTCTCCAGTCCCCTGTCTTTTTTGATACCAAAAAGATCCTTGAGTAAATTCCGGATCCTTGTTGGTCTGCTGGGACTGACTGGATGGCTCTTTTTCTTAGCAGTTTTGAAATTTCTTGAACTGCATGATCCTTTAGATTGGGTGGAACATCTGGAGGGGATTTATTGGGAATGTAGGGAGTGCGAAAGAAGGGGATTTTGTAGCCTTTGGATATGATAGAAAGTACCCATTTGTCTTTTGTTATACTTTGCCAGGCTTCTGGGTACAGTGATAATCTTCCCCCGACTGCCTCCGAAGGTGGACATCCGAGCAGCACTTCAGGGATGCTGGAAGGGCTTGTCAGAGAAGGATTCTCTTCGGCCCTGATTTTGCGGACCCCCCTGCTCCTAGGGCGGCGTCTATTGTTGTTCCCTCCTCTGCCTCTGGAGGGAAACTCTCCAGGTGTGTCAGACACGGCTCCCTGGGATTTCCGGAACCACATCTTCCCACTCTTCTGACCCTTGGGATACGGTTTTGAAGGAGTGGAAAAACGGACTCCAACTGCAGAGAGAGTCTTGCCTTCCTACTCACACCTGGTAAGGGTATCCTTCACCTGTGGTCCAAACAGAGCAGAACCGTCAAAGGGGGTGTTGGTGAAAGATGCCTTAAAGGGTTCCGTAAAGTTGCATAACCGCATCCAAGCGTGTCTCCTCAAAGCCACACCTGTGCCTGCGGCCCTACTCACTCCATCGGCTGCATAAGAGATGGGCCACATGGAGGAGTTTACTACAGAATTTAGAGTCGCCAGCTGGGAGGCAATCTTAGCCTGAGCCCCCGCAGCTGATGGATCTTGAAGGGTATCTCCTAACTCTTTAAGGAGATCCCTTTGAAGGCGGGTAAAATGGCACAAATAGTTCAGAGACCTCATGGAAAAGGTCGCTGAGGAAAACATCCGCTTCCCATATCTGTCCATCATCCTAGATTCCTTATTAGGGGGATGGATAGATGAAGAAGTTTCAGCCAACTCCTTTTTAGTGGCAGCTGCTACCACCATGGCATTTACGGGAACACCCTTGGTCAGAAATTGCTTGTCCTGAGGGGCGGTGATGAATTTTGTGGGCCTACGGGGAGCTGGTTCTATTGTGTCTGGAGCTGACCACGCCTTTCGAGCCACCACCGACATCAGTGGATCGAAAGGCGGAGACACCCAGGAGATGGAGGGTCGGGAACCAACCACGTCCAGGAATACTGACATCCTCGGAAGGGTTAAGGGTAATCCAGTTCCCCCTCTGCCTAAGGATTTCAAGGATGTCTATGAAGGAGACGTCCTCAGAGGGGGATCTTGGGGACCCTTCTGACTCCTCCAAATCGGTATCTGAAGTGACAGACTCAGGGGAGTCAACATGCTTCCTCTTGCATTTTCTCTTTCGAGGGGGCTCCTCTGAATGAACAGAGGAGGCCTCGGAAGAGGAAGATACACCCAATGGGGTGCCCTGGAGCGCTTGTTCCCCACGCTTGGGGTCTGGAGGAGGGGCAGAGGCAGGAGCAGGCACTATGGGGGGAGGACCCGATGAGGCCGACTCAGATGCCAGCACACTCCTCATGATCTCGAAGGCGCCCCTTCCCGATGCCATAGAAGGCTCTGGCTCCGAAGAGACCAGAATCCTTCCCGGCACCGAGAGCGACGGCTCTGAAGCCGATGTAGGAGCCGAACTCACCTGCATCGAAGCTCCGAGAGGGAGAACGGGTCAGTCAAGGGTCCGATGCCAATCGCCCTCTCGGAGCCGACGAGGGAGTCCCGGCGCCCAGATTCCTCCAAGGGCGGCACCATGGAAAAGATCGGAGCCGATGACAGCAACGAAAGGGGAGGTATCGGTGCCGATGGACCCACGGTTCCAGCCACAGCATGCTCTGGCTCCAAACTCAAGGGATGAGTCGAAGGAGGAACTATTGGAGAAACCGGTAGAGCCAAACCCTGGTGAGGGGGCCTGGACAGCATTTTTGCCAAGGCCTGCAACTTTAAAAGCCTGCTCACCACTCTCTCCAAATCATGGTCAGATAGCCTAGACGTCCGAGAAGAGTGGGATCAATGACTCCGCTCAGATTGCAATAAGGGTGACCCTGGAGCCGAGTGTATCAACTCCAATGATGGTGACCTGGAGCGTTTCCGACTCCCTGACGGTTCCAACGGAAGAGTCGGAGCCGACTGAGAGATAGGTACTTCGGCTCCAGTCAGAGCCGAAGTTGACGTAGAAATAGGTACCTCGGTTCCAACCAGAACCGAAGTTGAAGCAGAAGCCATACTCGGCTACGGCTCCAGGCTGGGAGCCGACGGCTTCGATGGCCTAGAAGGTTTCACTGACTAAGTCTTGGCCGGTGATCCTTCAGGTTTAAGCAAACCCCTCAGGATAAGCTTATTCCTACACTCCTGCAGGACTCTTGACTAAAGGCGCGACACACCGAGCAAGAGTCCTGCAGGTGTAGGGAGCCCAAGCAGTAGACACAAGAAGTGTGACCATCTGTCAGAGAAATTTTATGACAGCATGAGTCACACTTCTTGAATCCCGACACTTTTGTGTCTTTAGACATTCCTGTAAAGGAAATCAAATACAAATAACAAGTAAGGTGGAGAGTAGGTAACTGAAAAAAAAATACACACAATTCACACGTTACCACACCCTAACAGCACACACACACACTATAATAACATAAGACCTACAAGCTACCACAATTTACTAAAAAGAAAACTTTTGTCTACCTTAAAAAAACAGTGATAAGCCTTTAACTAAAACGGCTTACTTTGAAGGTAAGCAGGGGTGGGGGAGGGAAAGGAAAAACTCTCTAAGGAGAAAATAAGTTTTGAAGGGGAGATAAACTCTAACAAACTGCTATGGAATCTACTCTAAGCTATAACAATAAAAGTATACCTATTAAACTACAAAAAAGTCCTAATATAAGAACAAAGTGAAAATTACGACCTGAGCCAGTAAACGCAACCTCGTAGCAGAAGCGGCATCATGGGATATAGGAGGGGGCCTCGAGCCAGTAAGCAGCTCTCGAGCTTTTGAAGATGTCCGAGTCGGAGCCAAGGATCGGCTCCGGACCCAACCAGCAAGAATGAAGGTGAGACAGACAACTTAACATCAACTGTTAGCTTCCCTAGTGCAAAATAAAGATCCCATGGAGGGACCACTATTTTAAAACCCTTTCAAAAACATTTTAACATAAAAATGTATTGAAAGAGAAGGGGTCATAGGCAGACATGCTGAAATGGACAATAAATGAACCTTAGTGAAGGAGTCAGAATGGAAACAGGAAATAACTTGCATAAATATTGTAAAACTAGAGAAAAACTAGTTCATAATAGGTACTGGTTATGTTGTTGGCACCAACTAGAAAATTTTCTCCACTTGTTAATATAAGATATTTTAGTAGTAGGTGTTCTTGCCTCCCTTAGTACCTGCTACACATCCTCAGTATAATAAGGTGCCTAAACGGAATTAAGACCCTATCATAGAGGCAGTCAATTAAAGTTGATTAGGGTTGGGGTGTATCAAACATCCCTAATCTTGTTTGATTAGGTCCACTCTGTGAGGACGCTTGTGGTAATTGCTCCTGGCCATTTCAAAAAGAAGGGAGAAACTGTGCTGCTTGGGCCAAAAAGGAGTTACCACAATGATCTTGGGAGATTCCTTATAAAGCTTCAGAAGTACCCAGGACATCAGTGGAAAGGGTGGAAAATAATTTCTGTCCAAAGAAAAGAAAAGGTACCTGTCTACCAGTATTTCATGTATGCAGTCCTGCAGCAGGATCCTGCCAGCTGATTGTTCAGAGAGGAGGCAAACAGCTCTACTTGAGGAACTCCCCACAGATGGATCAAATTATGAAAGACCCATGATCTAGTTTCCATTCACGTGGGTCTGTTCTTGTCCGGCTCAGATTGTCTACCACAAAATTTTACTCTGATGGAATGTAGGATGCCTACAGTGTGAGGCTGTACTGTGAAGCTATACTCCAAGCTAACATGGCTAGTCTGCAAAGTGGGTAAGACCTGGATTCTTTCTTCCTTATCGACACAACACAAAACTGTGGTACTGTTTGTAATAACCTGAAGAGGTCCTGGGGAGATATGATGATTCAGAGAGAAATGACTGTCTTGATCACGGCAAGCATCTCTTTTAAATATATGTGCTTGACCTGTCCTTGGTTCCTTAGGAAGAAGGTAAGAGGAAATGAGGGCATCCAGCAAAGAAGTGGATGGATTGTGTGACAGAAGATCGCCGACAGTCAGGCATTAATGTCAAAGAAGGCAGGAGTGCAGCACTGAATCGAAACAGATGGCAACAGTTAAAAACAAGACCCTGACCCCATGTAGAAAAATGGGAAAAAGGGTTTTGGTGATGATGATGACCGATGATCTATCCTTGGTGTCCTACACACTTTGCACTTTTAACCCTCCTGAAACTGCTCCCCAAGCAAAGTCTGAGGTGTCTGTGGTGACTGCTTTGGAACAGGAAGGAAAGAGGGGAGACCTGGATTTAAGGATATTTGCTGTCTCCACCAAATGATTTTCCTTCTGACAAACCCCAGTACTGGGATTTGAAAGGACAAAGGAAGATTGTCCTGGGATCAAAGATATTTCAGACATCACTGTATCTTTCTCATGTGATGTCTTGATAGAGGTATCATGAGAACCATAGCACTCCTTCACAAGTCTGAGTGGAAAACCATACAAATAGATCTAGACACAGACCTATTTTTTTTTTCATGTGGAAGAACAGCTCTTTGGACTGTAATGTCTAGTTGACATTCCAGAAACACAATTTTGTCAGAAGTAGTGAAATAAAGACTTTTGAATGTTCTCTTGGAATCCTAGCTTGTGTAAGAGATCCCTCACTCAAGAGGGATATACCTGACACTATGAGAAAGACTGCAAAGATAAGCAAGTCATCAAATGTGGAAAAATGTCTGCAATAAGCTACAACTGGAACTAGACATGATGTGAACACTCACGGTGCAGTGGATATTCCAAAGGGAGAGCCAGAGAACTGATAATGTGATCCAGACATACAGAGAACCTTGTGACACCATTTTGAATTTGGACACTATAACAAATGGATTTAAGAAAGAAAGATCCAGAACTGGTCTCCAAGCATTTTCTTTCTTTGGCACTAAGAACATTCTTGAATAAAAACCCCTTTCCCATTTGGGAAAGGGGGCCTGGTTCTACAACTCCCTAGGACAGCATGTGATGAAGGGCAGGTGGAAATGAGAGTTCAGATGATGTGGAATTACCCTTTGGAAAGGAGGAATTTCCTCCCACTGCCATCTGTAACCTTGATGAATTATTCTCAGAACTCATTTGTCTGAAACTACCTGTTGCCAAACAAAAAAGTGGAAATTCAGGAAATTCAGACTTTTTGGAAGAAATAAAGAGGCTGCCAGGGTTGGAGAGGGGAACCAAGACTCTTAAACAGTCATTCTGACTTTTTGGGCTGTCCTTGGTTTTGGGAGTTTACAGAATTCCTCTTGGAAACCTCTTCCCATTTCTTCTTAAACATGTGTTTACCTGTGAGACTGTTTATTGTTTGTTTCTTACTAAAATTGGAAAAGCAGGGTTGAAAAATATTAGAGATTCCCTGTATCAGCTTACTCCTTTCATCACACTTTTGATCACATTTGCAGCAGAGGGGCCAAAAACTAAATCTCTATCTAAAGGAGAATTTATCATTTTTATCATCTGGGAGGTTCTGAGAACAGAGCCATGCAAACCTCCTCAAAACAGTACCAGTAGCTATATCCCTGGAAGAAGTACAAACAGAGTCATTCACAATACACACACTGTATACAACGAGTAGTGACTTGAACAATAACAGAAATGACCTAAAGCAGATGTTTCTACAGGAGAATATGCAGGTAAAACATTCCTCATACTTTCACAATTAGTCAGAACAAACCTTAACACGTGACTCTTGTGACGTCCCCACTGTTGGCCAGTAATCAAGGAGCCTGAATCCTCACCACTGACACTGGACAGGGACATTCACTTGGAATACAAATGGATACACTCAGTAATTCCAGATGACGACCTCTCTGCACCAAGCACAATTTCTCTTAAGAGCACACAGGGAACACAGTTGGCCCAGGGTCTGGATTTCTTTATATCTGTCTCCCTCCAGGGTCCCAATAAGGCTCCCCACTAGCACAGCTACATGGTTAAATCCTCAGCTAAGTGTCCAAGCCAAGTCCTCCAGGACCCTCTCTGTGAAACCAGTGCTTAGTGTCCCTGCTCCAAGTAGATGACACACACGCTGTCAGACTTGATTAACACACACACACGCACGTGCACACACACTTGGGAAGGGCTGGCACAGATTTACCCCCTGTGCCCCCTTCTGCCCAGACTATAAGGTAGTTATCACTGCCACTAGACACTACAAAGCCAGCTACCTAAGGCTGTTGCAAGGATACCCAATTACACTGAGTAAGATTAATATTAATACAAATGGTAATGTTCACCAAACAGCCAGGCTTCAGGAGTGTCCACTGAGTCATCAATAGATATAAGTACTCCCAAAGGTTAAAAATATTCTCTAAAGGACCAGCACAGTGAAAAGTTTAAATATATTTAATAAAATAATAAAAGAACATGAAAATACAAAGTATCTATTTACAGTAAACACCAGAGTTTAAATCACAGGAAATATTAAAAATAGCACAGCTGGAAAGATTCACGCAGTTACAGAAAAACAATACTTAGCTATTTTCACTATATTTTCCTGACCAATCCAGATAATTTCCTTTCCTACTTAACCAATACAGGAAAGCAAGATGAAGTAGGCGAGGGATCCTTCTATGTCAGATTCCAAGAAACAGACTGCTCTGAGACTTCTGTCTCACCTAATATCAAAACATTATTTTTGTACAGAATGACATCACATACATTTGGTCATCTGACTTCTGCTTCCCATGCAACCCCCATTGCTAGAATATGCCAGGATTTAACACCTACATGTCAATAACACACACACAAGAGCATTACTCAGATCTAGTGCAGCTTCTGGAAGTCCTAAATCAATTACAAACATCTACTCCTCTCACAAAGACTAACAAACCATACTTCTTAGAGACATTGCGCCTCTGGCTTCATTCAAAACTGTGACATAACATCTTTATAGCTTAGGCCCAATAATTTAGTTTCTTACTATTTTCCAAAGTTAGCTGGAGCTGAACTTAACCTTTTCTCTTCCAGTATTCTCTGTTAACATATATATAAATTTAATTCAGTTACAATACAGTCAGGACCTACTGTGGGTGCATTTTTTAACACAATCAACTTTACAAATCCATTTTCAACACAAGCATCTGTACAAATCGGTTTGATATTCACATAACATATAATTCTTTAATAAATTCCAGTTAACTGTGTTGGCATGTTACACATCCATTGCCCTACTTCTCCTGGCATAGCTGGCAATACCTCACATCTACACAAGCCTGATAATTCAAAATTCTGAAAATCAAAGTTGCAGAAGCATACTATTTTCCCCCCATACTTAAAATAATCTTCCCATCCTTATCAAAAAGAGTAAGACTTGAATTAATGAGAAGTTATGTACCTACCATAACATTCCATGTTAGTTGTCTTCTCTCACCTTCTTTCTTGCTGGATGGGGTTCGGAGCCGAGGACACTTACTAAAGCTCGAGAGCTAATTTTACTGGCTCGAGGCAACCCTATATCCCATGATGCTAGGCAATAACTACCCAGATCTTGTTTGGTAGCTAAAGAAAAATTATGCAATATAGTCCTCCAACTGGAGAGAAGGAGGAAAAAGGGGATAATCCCGCCAAAGAAACCAATCTAATCTAGTGACACTAGGACAAGCTATATGGCTGGAAATGCTAGATCAGGACTCTTCAAGGAAGAAGAAAAATCTTCTTGGTCTGTCCAGGCTAGGGGGGGTGGTGGGTGGGATGCAAGAAAGAAGGCGAGAGAAAACAACTAACATGGAACGTTATGGTAGGTACATAACTTCTCAATGTTAAGTTGTCAATCTCGCCTTCATTCTTGCTGGATGGGACTGCGTCCCTAGCACCTTCATCCTGGGTGGCTCAATGGAACAAACTCTTGAGAACGGTGAAACCAAAATTTGCCCTGTTTCTGGAGGCCAAGTCCAATTTGTAATGCGAAACAAAGGTATGAGGAGAGGCCCATGTGGGCTGCTGCACAAATAGTGTCTATTGGTAGTCTAGCTTGAAAAGCTGTAGATGTAGCTAGTGCTCTAGTTGAATGGGCTTTTGGCCTAGAAGTCAACTCTCTACCTCTGAGTTGATAAATACATGTAATCACAGATGACAGCCACCTAGATAGGGTTACCTTAGATACCGGAAGGCCTTTCCTGTTCTCTGCATACGATAAAAACAGTTGATCAAATTTCCTGATTTGTTTGGTTCTGTCCAAATAGTATCGGAGCTGGCGATGAACATCCAGATAAAGTAGCTTTTGCTCCGCTCTATTAGTATAATTTGGGAAAAAAATTGGGAGATCAATAGATTGATTTAAGTTTGTCTGCGACGCCACCTTGGGTAAGAAAAACGGATTAGTCCTTAGAGAAACTCTGTCTTTGTGGAAGTTTAAGTAGGGAGGACGAATGCAGAGGGCAGGAAGCTCAGATACTCTCCTAGCAGAAGTAATGGCGACTAGGAAGAGTGTCTTCCAGGAAAGAAATTTCAATGAACAGGAAGCCACAGGTTCAAAGGGGGGAAGAATCAAGGATGTTAAGACTAAATTTAGATCCCACTGTGGTGGAGGGTCTTGGATCGGAGGCTTAAGTAAAAATACACCTCTACGGAATGCCTTGCAAAGCTTATGGGACATGATGTTGCGGTCCGACAAGCCTATATGAAAATTTGAAATGGCTGCCAACTGAACTTTTACTGTGGAGGAAGAAGATCCTGAGTGAAAAATTTCAGCTAGGAAGTCCAAGACCGAATGAATCAGAGCAGTAAAGGGATCTATATTCCTAGCTTTTGCCCAGAAGGAGAAATGTTGCCATTTACTAGTGTAAATCCTTCTGGTGGAAGATTTAAGGGAAGCTACTATGATATCCCGGACGGGATTAGAAATCATAGGAAGCCTGGCTAGGGACGGAAGTGGAGCAACCAAGCAGTGAGGTTGAGAGAAGGTATGGATTGGTGCAGCTGCCCCGACTGGTGGGTCAGAAGATCTGGAACCCGATCCAGATGCCAAGGCTGTACCAAAAGATAACGATGCAGGAACGGAAACCATATCTGTTGAGGCCAATAAGGGGCAATGAGAATCATCTTGGCTCTCAAGGCGGTTGCTTTCTGAATTACTTGTGGTATTAGAGGAAAAGGTGGAAAAGCATAGAGAAGTCCCCGGGGCCAATCTTGGACTAGAGCGTCTCTGGGGGGATAGCCTGGAAGGGGGAAGAGGGTGAAGAAGTCGGGGCATTTGCTGTTTTGAGGCGTAGCAAAAAGATCGCAGCAAGGAAGGCCCCACTTCTGAAAAATCTCTTCCGACACAGATTGTTTGAGAGACCACTCGTGAGGCATGAGAATAGCTCTGCTCAACCTGTCCACTATGATGTTGGACTTCCCGGGGTTATGCGTTGCTATCAGAAACCGCTGAGAAGAGATTGCCCACTGCCAAAGTCTGAGTGCCTCTCGACACAGGGGATGGGACTTGGTTCCGCCCTGCTTGTTGATATACCACACTACGGACATATTGTCCGTTTGGATTGCAATAGTCCCCAGGGGAAGAGAGTCATGGAGGGCTTGCAACGTTAAAAGCACTGCAAAGACAACAAATTGAGAAAACTGACTGAAGGTTCACAGAGTACAAAAAAATCTTTAGCAAACAAACCAATGTAGACCACCACAATCCTTTGATAAAACACTAATTTAATATGACAAGGCAAAATTCAACAAGCAGTTTTTAACACAGATAAGCGCTTTCGGGCTCTGCTCTTCTTCTTAAAAGCACTGCTCTCATCTCCAGGACATTTATATGCAGGTGGCATTCGAAAGGTTGCCAAGTGCCATGGACCATCCTGCCCTGAAAATGCCCCCCCCCCACCCGATCACGGAGGCGTCCGATGTAACCGTGGCGACTGGGGAGGGAGGAACAAACGGTCTGCCTTGATGGACTTGAGGGGACAATATCCACCAGGACAGATGCCTTTTGCAAGCTGGAGTTATCATGATCTTGTGATGCATAGGGAGTCGTTGAAAAGACCATTGGGTGAAAAGCATCCACTGTAGGAGACGCATGTAAAAGCGGGCAAGGAGAAGAAGTGTTATAGCGGCCACCATAAGACCCAATACTTTCAGGACATACCTGGCCTGAATTTTGTCACTCTGAAGAAGAACATGGACGTGGTTTTGAATATCTAAGACCCTTTGATCTGTTAACTTTGCTGAAAGTTGTACGGTGTCCAAATTGGCGCCTATAAAGGTAATAGATTGACAAGGCGACAAGGCATATTTTTCGAAATTTATAGAGATTCCTAGCCCTCTGCAAATGTGAATGGTGTAATCTCTGGCTTGGAGAAGTTGATGCCTGGTGGTGGAAGTGAGAAGCCAGTCGTCTAGATATGGAAACACCTGGAATCCTTGATGTCTCAGGTGAGCCGTAACCGTTGCCATACATTTGGTGAACACTCTGGGGGCTGTAGTGAGACCAAAGGGCAGGGCTCTGAATTGGTAGTGACTGGCCCCCAGCCGAAAGTGGAGAAACCTTCTGGAGCGCTTGTGAATTTTGATGTGATAGTACGCATCCTGAAGGTCCACGGTGCACATCCAATTGTCCTTGCCCAGAAAGGGTAGAATGGACTGTAGCGTGACCATCCGGAATCTTGTTCTCTTTACAAACTTGTTTAGTTTGCTTTGATCTAATATTGGTCTCCAGTCCCCTGTCTTTTTTGGTACCAAAAAGAATCTTGAGTAGATTCCGGATCCTAGTTGATCTGCTGGGACTGGCTGGATGGCTCTTTTTGCTAGCAGTTTTGATATCTCTGGTACTGCTAGTTCCCTTAGACAGGGTGGAACGTCTGGAAGGGTTCCCTTTTGCTGAATTGGGGTTTGGAGAAAGGGAATTTTGTAACCCTCGGATATGATCGACTGTACCCATTTGTCTTGAGTAAGGGAAAGCCAGGCTTTTGGGTACAGCGACAATCTTCCCCCGACTGCCTCCAAAGGTGGACAGTCGGGCAACATCTCAGGGATGCTGGAAGGGTTTGTCAGAGAGGGGCTCCCTGCTACCCTGATTCTGCAGACCCCCTCTGCCCCTAGGGCAGCGTCTGTTGTTGTTACCCCCTCAGCCTCTAGGGGTAAACTGACCTCTTGCGTCAGGCGTGACTCCTTGAGATTTACGGAACCACATTTTTCCACCCCTCTGACCCTTAGGGTATGGTCTAGAAGGGGTGGAGAAATGGACTCCTACAGCAGAGAAAGTCTTGCCATCTTGTTTGCATCTGGTCAAGGTGTCTTTCACTTGAGGTCCGAACAAGGTCGAACCATCAAAAGGGGAATTTGTGAAGGACGCCTTGAAGGGGTCTGCAAAATTACAAAGCCGCATCCAGGCGTGACGCCTCAAGGCCACTCCTGTGCCTGCGGCCCTACTCGCTCCATCGTTTACATATGAAATGAGCCGCATGGAGGAGTTAACAATCGAGTTTAGGGTTCCTAGCTGTGAGTTAATTTTATCCTGGGACCCAGCAACTGACGGATCCTGTAAAACTTCACCCAACTCTTTGAGAACATCTCTCTGAAGGTGGGTGAAGTGACACATGTAATTCAGCGATCTCATGGCAAAGGTCGCTGAAGAAAACATCCGCTTACCGTACCTATCCATAGTCCTAGAATCCTTGTTAGGAGGATGGATAGGTACTGAAGGATCGGCTAGTTCCTTCTTGGTGGCTGCTGCCACCACCATGGCATCAACCGGAACACCTTTTGTCAAGAACTGTCTATCAACTGGGGCCGTAATGAATTTAGAAGGCCTCCGAGGGGTGGGTTCCACTGAATCCGGGGCCGTCCACGCCTTCTGAGCCACAACTTCCATAAGGGGGTCAAAAGGCAGAGACACCCAGGAGGTGGGGGGGTCGAGAACCAAACGCCTCCAGGTAAACCGACTCGTCCTCGGAAGGATTAAGGGAAGGCCAGTTCCCCCTCTGTTTAAGGATTTCAAGGATGTCTGAGAAAGAGACATCCTCAGAGGGGGACTTTGGGGATCCCTCCGACTCATCCAAGTCGGTATCGGATGTAATAGACTCGGGGGAGTCCACATGTTTCCTCTTACATGTCCTCTTACACAGAGGCTCACCTGACGGGTCAGGAGAAGCCTCGGAAGAGGAAGATATTCCCAGTGGGGAAACCTGAGGCATTGGATCTCTGGGCCTGGGAGCAAGAGAGTGGGAAGAGACGTCAGCAGGCACTGTAGTGGGAGGAGCTGATGGAACTGACCGTTGACTATGCCCTGGGGCTAGTACACTCCTCATCACCTCGAAGGCTCCCCTATCAGAGAGGCCAGAGGGCTCCCGCTCCAAAGAGGTAGGAACCCCAGGCTGCACCGACAGGGATGGCTCCGAGGCCGAGCTCACCAGCACCGACGCTCCGAGAGGGAGAACGGGGTCGGACAAGGGTCCGATGCCACTCGCCCCCTCGGAGCCGGCGAGAGAGACCAGACGCCCGGATCCCTCCAATGAAGACATCAAGGAGGAGATAGGAGCAGAGGACGACGGAGCCGAAGGGGGAAGTATCGGCTCTGACACCACAACAGTCGCGGCTCCGAGGAGCTCCGGCTCCGAACTCTGGGGGAGAGTCGAAGGAGGAATAATAGGTGGATTTGTAATAGCTACCATCTGATGAGACGGGCTATGGAGCATTTGGGCCAATGCCTGAGACTTTAATAGCCTACTCACCACTCTCTCAAGGTCATGGTCAGAAAGCCTGGATGACCGAGAAGATCGGCTTCGATGGCTCCACTCCGAGAGCAGAGGTGATCTCGAAGCCGAATGGATAGACTCCAACAATGGGGATCTTGACCTCTTTCTGGAGGTGGATGGAGCCGAAGGAGCCGAGGATACGTCGGCTCCATCCGGAGCCGACCGTGAGTGCAAAGATTCAGCGGTATCGGCGCAGAGTGGAGCCGATACTGGAAGTTGTGACACAGAAGGATCGGCTCCGGCCGGAGCCGATCTTGTCACAGAAGGTGAGCCAGCAGCCGACGGCTTGGGACTCGGAGCCAACGGTTTTGCTAGCTTCGAGGGCTTCCCCGGCGCAGACTTAGTCGGGGAGCTCTCGGGCTTTAACAAGCCCCTCAATATTAATTTGTTCCTGCGCTCCTGCAGGACTCTTGGGCTGAATGCGTGACACACAGAACAAGAGTCCTGCAGGTGCAGGGGTCCCAGGCAGTAAACACAAGAAGTGTGACCGTCTGTCAGAGACATTTTCTGACAGCACGAGTCACACTTCTTGAAGCCTGAGACCTTTGTGTCCTTCGACATATCAGTGTCGAGGGAGCACCAGAGTAAAAAACACACACACACACACAAACACATAATCCAAATATAAATAATAAAAAACAGGGATACTAACACACCCAAACACTCCACAGAATCCCTGACAAGAATTAGGAAAAGGGCAGGCTTAAGGCCTAACCTAGGTGAAGGGATATATAACTGGGATAAGGGAAATACAAGGTACTAACGGGGAATAGGGTTTAAAATTAACTGTTAAAAGTTAAAACAATAAAAGGAGTGGGAACTAAGACAAAAAAGGGTGACTAAAAGTCTGAAAATTCAAAACTTACCAAGAGCCGGTAAAAACGCACCTTGCAAGCGAAAGCGGCAAATGAGATCTGGGTAGTTATCGCCTAGCATCATGGGATATAGGGTTGCCTCGAGCCGGTAAAATTAGCTCTCGAGCTTTAGTAAGTGGCCGAGTCGGAGCCGAGGATCGGCTCCGAACCCCATCCAGCAAGAATGAAGGCGAGATTGACAACTTAACATCTAAATATTTAGCAGCAGGAGAATTAACTAAAGCTATAGCTGCTGGATCAGGTTTGGGAACATAAGACTGAGGAACTTTAAACATCCTATCTGCCATTTTAGGGACAGCTGGCTGACCATCAGGATAACTGTAGGCAGTAAAAAACACATCCTCCAAAGGTGACAGAACTATAGGAAAGGTTGCCAGTTCTGGAAATTCCTTCTGTAACAGGTCATAGTATTTTCTGAAGGACTGAGAAACCTAAGTGTACTCCCACTGAAAACATTGGCACATTCTGGTAGTCATCTCAGAGAAGAGAACCTCCCATAGGGAAAGTCAGAAACTCAGCTCTCCTCTGAGTCTGACTCAGAAATCTGAGGAGAACCCCTGTATCTGTTCCTTCACTCTCCTGTCGAGATTCAGAATCTTTAATCTCTACAGGAAAGGAGATATCCCTGTTTCTTTTACCAGAAACTACTGTGTAAAAAGGATTACTAGTCTGAATTAAACCCTGAGCCAGACTGAGTAAATTACTCCTGTCTAAGCAAATCTAAGGAGTAGATACATATTTGACAGGAAAAATGGGGCCAACAGTGTTATTAATGTCAGCAGCTTCTCCAGGGATGGGCACAACATTCTGACAAAACAGGGAAGCCTTCTCTGTTCCCTCTCTCCTAGGATCGACAACTGTGGCTCTTCCTTGCCAATGAAGGTCTCCAACAGCGGCAGATGACATGGCTAACCCGTGGTCTATTGTAGGTGTTATATCAGAGGGATCTGGTGCAAAAGATGAATGGACTGAGGTTCAACTAATGGCCACAGGGAGTCACCCACCTGAGGCTCAGGCAAACTGTTAGGCTGCTCTGGTGGCAAAGGCTGCTTGCTTAACTTTTTCTTTTTTTGGCCTGAAGGAAGAGCGACTGTGGTACAGACAGTTTGTTCTATGGTCAAGCCAAAAATGGTGCCTCTTTCCTAAGGAAAACCGGCAACAAAAGCCAGTAAAAATGTGAAGTCTTTAGAAGTCACTTTTTCCATATAAATATTCAGTAAAAGTATTTTAAAACATTTTGCCAGCCCCACAAAGTAAAACAAATACAATTTCTCCACATTTTGCCAGCCCCACAAAATAAAATAAACACAATTTCTCCACAGAAAAAAAAAAATTTTTACATACTTTAAAAAACGTTTAAACTAACAGGAAAAAAGAGCACTCCCATTAAAACGCAAACTTCTAGCTGTAAAATAACTTTCCTGAACAGGAAAGTCTTATCAAACACACAATTTTCTAACAGGAAGTTTCCTTCCCTAAACGGAACTTCTCTGCTGAGCAAAGGAACAGCACAAGTCAACCATTAATCCTCAAAAGTCTCAGAGCAACGTACTCTTCAGCGGCAGGAAAGCTCTGAAGGGCGTGGCACCCCAACTTTTTTTTTCATTCAGCTCAGTTTGAGCTGATTGACGGTTTGAGCGTGTGGAAGATCTCCTGAGGCTTCAGTAGCTGACCGGTTGTTATATCGTTGAAGGATACAACTTGTACAGCTTAGGCTACTGCAGCAGTGATCAATATGAAGAGCATCAATAAAGATTAATCAGTGCTGTGTACCCTAATTCCCTTGCTATCTTTGGGTCTCTCTCTTGGCCACTCCTGAAAGAACTGAGCTAAGAAGACTTCTCTGTACTGAGGAAAATGCCTTCTACTTAACAGTGTCTAGCAATGTTCTTATGAAAACTACCTTCCTTGCAGGAACTTAGCGGAACTGGGGTATGGTGGGTTTTGGAAAAAAATTAGAACAATGCACATAAGTTCCTTCTCACCTCTTCCTAGAACTAGGTCTGAATGAGGAAGACATTTTGGTACAAGCAAATGAGGATGTCCTCTGTCCTGTGCAGTGAGTTACAAAAGCTGTAAGGCATTCTGTAACATCCTGGGAGCAGTAACTAAACCAAAAGCAAACAAGAAAAAGTACAGTTTTGTACCTACCATAAATGTAGATGTTCGAGTGCTAATACAGCTGCAGTAATCACAGATGGGTTCTCTGCCGTCAGGCAGGTCCTCGGTCGGCCGAATTCCAAAGTCTAGGTCCGGCGTCGGTTGTTGTCGCTTTCTTTCCTGACGTCAGTGAGGCAGGGGTATATAAGACACAGCCGACGCCATTTTCTTCAGTCTTTCTTGCCCCAGATGTCAGGTGCCCCCAGAAGGAAGGCAATACATAAATAATATTTATATACATGCAATGCAATATAATCAAAAATCAGTAGTTGCAAGCAAATATACCATAGAAGGATAACCCAATCAGGTTGTATGAAGAGGGGTTAGGCCCTAGGCCTCTACCAAGAGGGGAAGGAGGGAGGGAAAACTGTACTGCAGCTGTATTAGCACTCGAACATCGACATTTATGGTAGGTACAAAACTGTACTATGTTCATCGTGCATACAGCTGCAGTAATCACAGATGGGTAGAATCCCAAAGCTACGCACAGGGTGGTAGGCACTAGGTGGAACTGGGATGAGCCAGAATGCCCTGCAACACAGCAGTGGCAAAGCCTGCTCTAGTTTTGGAATATAAAGGCAGGTGGTAGTGTTTTGTGAAGGTATGCACAGAACTCCAAGTGGCTGCCTCCAAAATATCTTTGGAAGGAACTCCTCTGAGGAAGGCTGTAGAGGTAGCTGTGGTCCTGGTAGAGTGGGATCTGATGCCTGTAGGGACAGGTTTTCCATGATAGGAGTAACAAAACCGTATGCAGTGGCCTATCCATTTTGAAATTGTCTGTTTGGTAACTGGCTTCCCTTGAGCTCCTACAGCATAGGACACAAAAAGTTGTTCTGATTTCCTGAAAGGCTTTGTTCTGTCCAAATAATAACGTAGCTGTCTATGGATGTTTAAGGAGTGTAGCAGCCTTTCCCCTTTGTTTTGAGGATTGGAGTAAAAGGTAGGTAAGTGTATGGCTTGATTTAAAGCTACCCTGGATACCACCTTAGGCATAAATGAGGGGTTGGTTCGAAGGGAAACCCTGTCCTGATGGAAGATGAGAAAAGGCTGCACAGCCATGAGGGCTTGTAGTTCAGAAACCCTACGAGCTGAGGTAATGGCCAGAAGGAAAGCTGTTTTCCAGGACAAATATTGCAAATCTGTTGAGGCAGCTGGTTCAAAGGGAGGCAATGTTAATTTTTCTAGAATGTAAATAAGATCCCAGGCTGGCACTGGTTGTTTCCTTGGTGGTCTTGTATTCTTAGCCCCTCTGAGGAACTGTCTTAAGAGTGGGTGAGAGAATAAGGGTGGATCCGTGTTGAATTCTGCAGAAATGGCTGAGGCATGGACTTTTATGGAGGAAAATGAAAGTCCACTGTTCAGCAGCTCAGCTAGATACTGTAATACCTGAGGCAAATTCAGTTTTCTAGGGTCCTGGCCTTTTTTCTCATTCCAAGAGCAGAACTGTTTCCATTTTGCGGAGTAAGTCTTTCTAGTAGATGGCCTTCTGGCCTCCAAAATGACATCCTGCACCTCTGGGGAGTAGGGTCTGTTGTGGTGTTAAGGAATTTTCCATGCAGCGAGATTGAGTGTTTTCAGCTGACTGTGAAGAGTTTTGTAGCTGTGCTGAGTCAGCAGAAGAGGCATTAGAGGTAGGTGCCAATAAGGAGTAACTGTTAGGCTCCTCAGGAGTGGGTACCAGTGTTGTCTTCGCCAGTCTGGAGAAATCAGTATCATCTTCGGTCTGTCTGCTCTTGCTTTCAAGATCACCTTGGGCAGAAGAGGCAGAGGTGGGAAAGCATAAACTGTCTATGCTGTCCAACTGAATGAAAGGGCGTCCACTCTCTACGCCTTTGGATGAAAGGTCCTTGAACAAAACTTTTCCAATTGATGATTCCTGTGGGAGGCGAAGAGATCTATGTCTGGCCTCCCCCACGCTTGGATTATCCTTGTAAACACTTGAGGATGCAACTTCCATTCGTGTGGATCTGCCATATTTCTGCTTAGATTGTCTGCCAGCGTGTTTTCCAAACCTGGCAAGTACTTGTCTTGAAGTTCGATTTGCCATTCCAGAGCCAAGTTCCAAAGTGTCATGGCTAGTCTGCACAGGGGGTATGAATGTGTTCCTCCTTGTTTGTTTATGTACCACATTACTGTGGTGTTGTCTGTTCTTATCAATAATTGTCCTGGATGCAGGAGATCTTTGAAAGCTGTAATTGCATTTATCACTGCTAGCATTTCTTTTTGATTGATGTGAAGGTGCTTTTCCTTTTGGGACCATTTGCCCTGAATGCACCTGTCTGTCATGTGCGCCCCCCCAGGCGTAATCTGAGGCGTCTGTTGTGATGACTTGATTTGCCTGAGGCTTGCAGAATGGGAGACCTGTGTTTGTTTGACATGCTTGGGCCCACCACAGAAATTCCTTTTGCAAACATGGAATTATTGGTATTATTGTTTCCAAACTGTGGCTGTGTTGAGACCATAGGTTTTTTAGGTACCATTGAAGTTTCCTCATATGCAACTTTGCACATGGGATTAAAAGAATGCAAGATGCCATGAAGCCCAGAGCCTGCAGGATTTTCCTTGCAGTAAGCCTGGTACAATTTGCTAGCATTTTGAAGTACTGAGTTAGTTGCCCCTGTTTTTCTGGCGTAAGATAGGCCATCTGGGTGTTTGTGTCCAAGTTGGCACCCAGGAAGGTTATTTTCTGAGATGGTGTTAGCCTGGATTTCTCTTTGTTGATTGTGTATCCCAGAGAATTCAGTAACCGTGTTGCATAAGCCAGATGTTCCAGAAGTATGTGCTTGCTGTCCGCTTGGATCAGGCAGTCGTCCAAATAAGGGTAAATTTGTATCCCTTGAAGTCTACAGTAGGCAATTACTGATGCCAGGCATTTCGTGAATACTCTGGGCGCAGTAGATAAGCCAAATAGCAATGCAGAGAATTGATAGTGGATTGAACCTGCAAGAAATCTGAGGTATCTTCTGCAGCTTTGTCTGATTGGGACATGCAGGTATGCCTCCTTGAGGTCCAATGTTACCAGCCAAAACTCCTTGCCCAGCATGGGAAGAAGCTGCTGTAGTGTGAGCATCTTGAATTTTGGTACGAGTAAGAATGTGTTTAGGATGGATAAGTCCAAAATGGGTCTCCAGTCGGTTCCTTTCCTTGGTACCAGAAATAGCCTGGAATAAAAACCTTGACCTTGTTCGTGAGTAGGTACCTCTTGAATAGCTTTCATATCTATGAGCTTTGAAATTTGTAGTTGTGCCTCTGCCCTTTGATTGTGTGGCAGGTTTGGCATGCCTCTCATTTTTGGAAGAGTGTGAAAATGAAATCTGTAGACTCTGTTTATAACATCCAGGATCCATTTGTCTGTTGTGACAATATGCCAATTTCTTGTAAATAATGTCAGCTTTCCTCCCAAGGGTGCTGCCAGCTGAGACTTGCTTGGCATGGAAAGGAGGAAGTCATTGGGTTTGTTTCCTGTATTGTTGTGCACTGTCTTCGCCACCTCTTGGTGCTGGAGTTTGCCATTGCCTGCCTCTATATGATCCTTGTGATTGTCCTCTGCCCTTGTAGCCTGTATCTACCTCTTTGGGGCTTGTCCGTGGCTGGAAAGGACCAGTTTTAGAAGGCCAATTTCTGCTAAAACGTGGTGGTTGAACCTGTAGAAAAGCGTTGACAGTTTGCATAGATTTGGCTTTTTCTTCCATTTTCCGTAATATCTCCTCAGCATTAGTACCAAATAGCACATCCTTTTGTAAAGGAGCATCTAGTAGTTTAGCTTTCACATGATCAGGCAAGATTTGTTCCCTAAGCCAAGCATGTCTATGAATGACTGATCCTGTAACAGCAGCTCTACTTGAGGCCTCTAGGGCATCATAGCCACATTGTAAGGTGTGTTTACCCACTTGCTCTGCACTATGCATCATATCCTGCAACTCCTTCAAATCTGGTTGTTCAGATTGAGACATTTTATCTCTTAATTGTGATAACAGAAACTGCTGATATTTAAGCATATGAAACTGACAATTTAAGGCCCCCATGGCTAGGGTGGCCGAGGTATATACCTTTTTCCCCACCTTTCTAAGGATCTTGACTCTCTTTCGGAAGGTAGTGGATTCTTAGCAGTAGAGGCCTTCATTCCCTTGGGGCCTTGAGAAATGGTTTCAGGGTCAGCATTATGGCTTTTGTAAAGAAATTGGTGAGAGTTAGGAACTCTGTAGTACCTATCAGGCTTGACTGGGGCAGGAGGCAGGGAATCCGGATTAAGGCAAGCCTCCGAATAAACATCATCAAGTATGTCCAAGACAGGAGGTATCGCCAGAGGTCTGTGTTGAGGTAACAAAAGAAATTCCCCAAGTCTTTTCTTGGAATCAGAAAAGTCTTGGCCTTCCCAATGGAAGTGTTCCCTTAAGGTGTGCAAGGTTTCCCCAAAAGAAAAATCCTCAGGAGGAGATACAGAAGGAATGGACTGCTCTGCATCAGAATCTTCAAAAGGGGAGTAAGAGTGTTCCTCTACATCAGAATGATCTGAAAAAATGGAGCCCTGATCAGAAGAGGGAGAATCTTCCTCCACTCTGGGCCTCTTGTCTGGAGGGGGTTGGGAACCCCTGATAAGATTAATTAAATCCTCAGCCATTTTAAGCATCTGCTTTTTAGGCATGGGTCCTGGAGATGGGCCCTGTGCAACAGGCCTCTTGGGATGCCTGGCTGATTTGGACTTAGTAAAGGCCTTAATGGAAAAGGAAGATGAGGGTCTAAAGACACCATGGGTGGAAGTGGACCTGTCCACATTAGGAGGCTCAACGCTCACAGTGGCTTCGGTGGTTGTAGTCTGGGTATGGGCCGAGGTACCTGCGGTCTTGGTTACAGAAGACCCCGCCAAAGAAGTGTCGTCGGTAGTCAGGGACTGCATAGGCGTCTCGCTGAGAACTGGACCACGTGTAGCCGGTTTTGGCATGGTGTTGGTGGGGACCGCGGACCTCGCGTGTCGGTCCTTGTCCTTGCGTTTTTTGGACAAAACGGTAGTCGGAGTCTCCGACGACATTTTATAATCAAAGGCTTTACCAAAAAAGTGTTGGGCGAACTCCGCCCGACGCTTACTAGTGCGTTTATTGAAAGTAGCGCAAAAGCGACAGCCCGAGACGTCGTGGTCTGGGCCTAAACAAGGTATGCAGAGGGAATGGAAATCCTTATGCGGTATTTGCTTCCCACAAGAAATACAATTGTTAACTTTTTCTGACATTGGTCTGAGGCAAGAAAAGTTTCCCCAACGGGGTACTTAGCTTTAATGAAGACTTCAGTTTCCAATTTTTCGTAAATTCAGGAGCTGGCCGACCGGCACTTGAGAACTGCTTCTGCTTCGAGGACCGCGCGGCAAAAAAGACTGAAGAAAATGGCGTCGGCTGTGTCTTATATACCCCTGCCTCACTGACGTCAGGAAAGAAAGCAACAACCAATGCCGGACCTAGACTTTGGAATTCGGCCGACCGAGGACCCGCCTGACGGCAGAGAACCCATCTGTGATTACTGTAGCTGTATGCATGATGAACATCTAGTAATGGGATCTCCCTGCTTAAAATCTGATAGACTAACTGTGGTTCCTATGTAATGGAATGTGCAGGTAGGCATAATTCTGGAAAAGGGTAACTATTAGGTCAAGACCAGGGCTCTAGTTTCCACCTTTTCTTAGCAACAAGAAAAGACTGCAGTAAAATTGTCAGCCTTTTCTGTATTAGGAAATACAGGTGTGTAAAAAACTTACAGTATATACTCTACATATCATTGTTGCAGTAGCCTAAAGTATGTGGGTCCTACCCCTCATAACCAGCCAGCTTTTCAAATATTAAGGATACCTTCTATGCCCTCCTACTGTTAGGAGTTTGGGAGGAGCTCCACATAAAAGACAGGGGTCTATATTAGAAGACCGAATGGTTGGGTGATCGAACACCTAAACATTGATCTTCTAATATTGAACCGCACAATGTCGAACATCCCAGGGAAACACGTCCCTCGGCCACAACACAAAAAACATTACTTTACTTCACAATTAAGTGGGGGGGGCTGTTCCCCCCACACTCCCCCCCAACTATATATACAAACTCTGAGATCGCTCAACAGTAGGGAAATAGCAAACTCCAGTGAACGGCCACAGGAAATATTTCCCTGCGTTAAATCGGCCGTTCACCATTTTTTACTTTCAATATTAGAAGCTCGATGTTTAGGTGTTTGATCACCTAAACATTCGGTCTTCTAATATAGACCCAAAAGACAGACGGATGGAGTACAAATTACCTCAGAGCATTTTTTGCCTAGGAAGGGATACAACAGCCTTGAAAGAAAAATACTAAGAAACAATACAACAGTAAACTATACAAAAAATGATGTACACTTACACGATCTGGCAACACAAAAGGAAAATAGGTAAAATAAAGGGGCTAGGGGGAGGGGTGGTTACTGCAACAGTGATCTATTAGAACATCTACTGTTAAGATAAGTTTACTTAACTGTACTATGTTCAACATATAGATCACTGCTGCAGCAGCCTAAGCTATATGGGTGGATTACCATAGCTTAGAAACCTATAAAAGGAATGAGGCCGATAAGCTAAGGCTCCAGGAGTCCCTTGAAGAACAGTCTTAGCAAAGCTTGTTCAGAACCTTGAAAAGGAATCCAGCTTGCAGTGCTCTGTAAAAGTATGTGCAGAAGACCAAGTTGCTGCCTCCAGAATACTTTCACAGTCCATCCCTTTTCAGAAAGCCACTGAAGAAGCCAAAGCCCTTGTGGAATGGGCCTAACTCTGCCTTGAAGTGGCTTAACACTAACGGTGAGTACAACAAAATGGAACAGCATGAGACAACCACCTGGAAATAGGCGGCTTGGACACTGGTTTTCCTTTCCACTTACCTTTGTAAGAGACAAACACCTGATCAGCTTTCCTGAAGGGTTGAGTCTTGTCTAGGCAGTATCTGAGCTGCCTGTTTACATTTAGAGTGCAAAGAATTTTTTTCTCTTATTCCTGGGTTTAGGAAAGAAGATAGGAAGATGAAAAGTCCAGCTTAAAGTAACTTTTGAGACCATCTTAGGCATAAAAGAAGGGTTATCTCTCAAAGAAACCCTGTCCATATGAAAAATGAGGTACGGCTGACTCACCATCTGTGCTTGTAACTCAGTCTCCTAGCAGATGTCAGAGCAATCTGTAAATCAGTCTTCCATGTTAAGAACCTCAATTCAGCCAGATGAGTTGGATAAATTTGTAGAAAGAGCACACTTTTCGAGCACAAAGTTTATATCCCATGGATGAGCCATCTATTTCCTAGCTGGGATATGCAACACCTCTTTCAAAAACTGTTGAGTTTGATTATAAAGGGGGACTACAAGGACACACAAGCAAAAAATAATCAACAAATGCACCATGACAAAGGAATAAGATAGGCCACAGGCCATTAATTCTTAAAATCAAGAATCAGACCTGAGGAGTGACCTGTTCCTGTACCAGCACCAACTATTTTGTTTTAGTTGTGTATTATTAGAAAATCTTTTTTACCTTCAGATAAAAGATTTCCTAGTAGCATTTTTCAACTCCTTTAGAATGTGCTGCATGTTTTCAGGAAAAAAGATGTGTAAAGGTGTCAAAAATAGGTCTACCTGAAAACATCGAAATCCTACAGTATCGACTACCAAATCGTCGAGATGAAGGCTTGGAAGGCTCAGTTCAGTGAACGGCGGATCGGCAAATCCATTCCCATGGTAAGTAACCTGTTGGCCAACAAGGTGAACTTTGCCCTTTTCCCAACTGCAGTACGATCTTGGAGTTGGTATATTTAGTTAAGGGGGTAGGGGGTGCATCCCCCAGCTGGGTGGATTGGGGATGGTGCGATTTCATTTTCGTTAGTTTTGGTATGAGTGGTTATTACACTGGTATTGGATTCGACAATCCAGTTATTCGCTGAAATGAGGTTTCGATACTTTTGTCCCGACAATTTGGTCTTCAATATTGGGGCTTTCGATGCTTTAAAGTAGACCCATCAAAACTATCAGCCAGACAAGTCAACTAAAACAGTTTTCAGGTTAAGGTGTATCAAACGACTCCTTTTGTCTGAGAGTAAATCCAGTCTGTGGGGAAGCCTGTGGTAATTGCCCTTGGCCATTTTGAAAAGAAGACAGCATCACTGCTGCCTGGGCCAAAGGGAGTCACCAACACAATTTTTTGAGTTTTCTTCTGGATCTTCAGAACTCTGTATATTAGTGGAAAAAGTGGAAAGACATACAGAAACATTCTCATCCCAGGGAATGAGGATGCATCTGTCTTCCAGGCCTATTTGCAAGGAGTACTAAAGCAGAATTTCTTTAGTTGTCTGTACTAAGAGGAGGCAATGGACATCCTTAAGGTGTTTCCCACAACTGGAATGATTCTTGGAAGATCCCAGGATGAAGTTTACATTCATTTCCATTTGTGGGGGTCTGTCCTGTTCTTACTGAGCTTGTCTGCAATCAATTTCTTGCTCTGACAGAATGTATGAAACCTAAAGATTCAAAATGAGCTGAGTTATCGTCTAGCCTGTCACTGTAAGTCAACAAAAGGGTAAAATCTGGTGCCCCCTTGTTTGTTTATTCACCACATCACAGTAGTTTGTGTAAACAGGCTTTCAAAGCACTGATCACTGCCAACATCTCTCTGACATTTGTGTGTTTGTGTCTTAAGGATTCCACAAAAGTTTGCTCTTTTACCCCTTTTGAAACCATTCCCCATATTAGGTCTGATATATCTATACTGACAGAGTGTGCAGAGGGGAGGTAGAAAGGGAGAATTGGACACCTGGACTGCAAGCGATCTGGTCTCCTTATTTACAAATCCCAGCACTGGGACAGAAAAACACAAAGGGTGTAGACGCTGAATCCAAACAATTCTGAAGTAACACTATTTCCTCATGTAGAACATGAAAAGGGGTTATAACACGATAATCATCAATGCCATGTACCCCAAAATCCTGAGAAACTCTCTTGCAGATACGATGTTTTGATTGGAGAAACTCAAAAAGAAATGCTGAAACATCTAAGGCTCTTCCCAGGGCAGAATCTAACAGACATCCCAGGAATACAATTCTGTGAGAAGGGATGAGAGAACATTTCTGATAGCGGATTTGAAAAACGAGGCTGAGTAGACAATTCTGGACAGTTGCTGAAGACTCTTGACAGCTGGCAAAAGAGTCTGCAAAGATTAGGCAATTGGCCAAATATGGAGAAATGTGAATGCCTTGAAGTCTTCAACAAGTAATAACTGGGGCTAGGCACACTGAATTCCTTTCATGCAGTGGAAAGTCCAAAGTGTAAGACAGAGAACTGATAATGTGAGCCACACACAGCAAATCCTATGAAATGCCCAAACTGTTTGCCAAAGAGAATGTGATGACAGGCTTCCTTTAAATTTGGCTTTATAATGAAAGTTAGAGAAGGAACCAGAGGTACAATGGACTGGAGGGATCACATTATAAATTCTGGAAATCTGACAAAAAGATTTAGAAAGACAATATCCAGCACATGCCTACAGGATTCCCCTCCCTTTTTGGTATCAGAAAAACCCTTGAATAAAAGCCTTTGCTGAAGTGGCAGTGAGGCACAGGTCTTATAACTCTGTGCCAACACATGGTAAAGAATGGGAGGAAGAAGTGTAAGAGAGTGTTTGTATGGTGTGCATACATTCAGTCAGATCACTTGTTTGACCTGAAAAAAAAAAAAAAAACCTTGCCATGTACAATCAGAAATCAGCTGATCGCACATACGTGTTTTTGTGTGTGTGCAAGATCATGGTACAGCAGGGAATCAGGAATATGTTGTTTCTCTACTGTAGTGTGAGCTTGGAATTGGTATATATAATTAGGAAGGGGTGTGCAGGGCATTTTGCCCCTTCAAAAAATTGTTTACATTTTTTTTTTGCTGTTGTTGTTTACTACTGGTGATGTTTTACTTTTCAAGCACATACTCGATCAGGTTAGGTTTGATATGTTGCTTTTTCAACTAATACATTCGTATACATGAATAAATACATATACAGACACACATTGCTTGCATATGTTTGTGATTACATCCTTCACATAAAAAAGTGCACATAAATATTATGCTGAATATATTTACAAGATATTCTGAATTTTGATGAGGGCCCGAGCTGCCCACCCTTTGTAACTGTTAGGCCCACTGAACACAAAAGCTTATATGCAAACCCAAGTTACAAGTTGAACTTTATTTTTACTATACCCAACTTTACTAGGGGCAGACATATGACAAAGGGCTCTATTAACATCTTTCAAATATTCAGTCTTGTTTCTGTCACTCCAGTGCATTGCTTGTGCACTTTATTTCATGCAACAGTTGGAAACCAGATAGATATAGACATCAATCTTCCAAAATTAGTATGGCTGCAGCACATTTCTACCTTCCATAACAACTGATGAGTTTCAAAATAAAGATTAAAACTGTCAAAGGTAGAGTCAGGTATCGACTACATGTTAATTTAATACTTACACACATGTGACCCTAAGAGCTTCTGTGATTGAAACTGTGCACTGCATCGTGGGCAGACTTTCCGAGAATTATCTTGTCCATCAATACTAGATTCTGAACTTCCTATACAAAAATTAAATTCAAAAACAAATCAAGCAGTTATAAAATCTCTTAAAGAAAATATTTTAAAAGCATTACCCTAAGATTTTTTTTTGTTTAGCAACAAGCTGCATGAAACTCTATCATCACAATGTATACATATATTTAGAAGCACCGATACCATTTTTTTACTCATCAAAATGGTAATTCTACACCTTTTCAAGATTTTAAGTATGAATATCTCAAAGCAGTCAAACTTCTTGTTAAAAATCACCTTCATTTACAGGTACTGTTACCTATACTGCCCAAGTAAATTACAGATGCAGAAATGTTCACCATATTAGATTATACTCAACAAGGACTTCTGCAGTGAGTAAAGGATGGAAAAGTCACTTCAAAATTATATGCTCAAATAACAGGATCACTGCTTAAGAAATTCGGGGGAAAAGACAGATTCCATTTGGAGGCATACAGCAGAGGCATTAGTTTGCTTTAGGTAAAATGCTAACTTGAAATAAAGAGCTTTGCACAAGCTGCCACAGTGTTTACATAACTGGTGTGTTCATTTTAGCCTAAATAATGGAGCTGTAAAAAAAATGACAAACATTGGTGTCAGCTTTTCAGCCTGATCCTTTTAGGCAGATGTATGTTTCAGAGACACTTGGCTGCCAGAGCAGTTAACAGCCCAGCAATAAAAGGGAGTGCAAAATGTTCCACACACTGTTATTTTTATTGAGATAAGGTAAGTATTCAGTGCGGACAAATTCGAGAATAGGCCTCCATTGCTTTTCTTTTCTTGGAACAAGGAATAGTCTGGAGTAAAATCATTGGCCTTATTCTGAGAGAGGAACCTTTTCTATAGCTTTCATTTGCATTAAGTTGGAGATTTGTTTCAAAGCCTCTGCCCTTTGATTTGGTGGCAGGTCTGGCATGCCTTTTCTTTTTGGTAATGTGTGGAAAGGGAACCTGTATCCTTTGTCTATTATTTGTAGTGTCCATTTGTCCCTTGTAATACTGTGCCAATTTTCTGAGAATAAGGAAAGCTTTCCAAAGGTGCTTCCAACTGAGCCCTGGTTGGCGGTATCAAAGTAAAGTCATTGAGTCTGTCCTTGTGCAGCAGTAGTAGGCCATGCACTACCTCTCTGGTTGGGAGGCTGCCATTGAAATACAATTGTTAACTTTTTCTGACATCGGTCTGAGGCAAGAAAAGTTTCCAACGGGTACTTAGCTTTAATGAAGACTTCAGTTTCCAATTTTTCGTAAATTCAGGAGCTGGCCGACCGGCACTTGAGAACTGCTTCTGCTTCGAGGACCGCGCGGCAAAAAAGACTGAAGAAAATGGCGTCGGCTGTGTCTTATATACCCCTGCCTCACTGACGTCAGGAAAGAAAGCAACAACCAATGCCGGACCTAGACTTTGGAATTCGGCCGACCGAGGACCCGCCTGAAGGCAGAGAACCCATCTGTGATTACTGTAGCTGTATGCATGATGAACATCTAGAAATGGGATCTCCCTGCTTAAAATCTGATAGACTAACTTTGGTTCCTATGTAATGGAATGTGCAGGTAGGCATAATTCTGGAAAAGGGTAACTATTAGGTCAAGACCAGGGCTCTAGTTTCCACCTTTTCTTAGCAACAAGAAAAGACTGCAGTAAAACTGTCAGCCTTTTCTGTATTAGGAAATACAGGTGTGTAAAAAACTTAAAGTATATACTCTACATATCATTGTTGCAGTAGCCTAAAGTATGTGGGTCCTACCCCTCATAACCAGCCAGCTTTTCAAATATTAAGGATACCTTCTATGCCCTCCTACTGTTAGGAGTTTGGGAGGAGCTCCACATAAAAGACAGGGGTCTATATTAGAAGACCGAATGGTTGGGTGATCGAACACCTAAACATTGATCTTCTAATATTGAACCGCACAATGTCGAACATCCCAGGGAAACACGTCCCTCGGCCACAACACAAAAAACATTACTTTACTTCACAATTAAGTGGGGGGGGGGGGCTGTTCCCCCCCCCCCAACTATATATACAAACTCTGAGATCGCTCAACAGTAGGGAAATAGCAAACTCCAGTGAACGGCCACAGGAAATATTTCCCTGCGTTAAATCGGCCGTTCACCATTTTTTACTTTCAATATTAGAAGCTCGATGTTTAGGTGTTTGATCACCTAAACATTCGGTCTTCTAATATAGACCCAAAAGACAGACGGATGGAGTACAAATTACCTCAGAGCATTTTTTGCCTAGGAAGGGATACAACAGCCTTGAAAGAAAAATACTAAGAAACAATACAACAGTAAACTATACAAAAAATGATGTACACTTACACGATCTGGCAACACAAAAGGAAAATAGGTAAAATAAAGGGGCTAGGGGAAGGGGTGGTTACTGCAACAGTGATCTATTAGAACATCTACTGTTAAGATAAGTTTACTTAACTGTACTATGTTCAACATATAGATCACTGCTGCAGCAGCCTAAGCTACATGGGTGGATTACCATAGCTTAGAAACCTATAAAAGGAATGAGGCCGATAAGCTAAGGCTCCAGGAGTCCCTTGAAGAACAGTCTTAGCAAAGCTTGTTCAGAACCTTGAAAAGGAATCCAGCTTGCAGTGCTCTGTAAAAGTATGTGCAGAAGACTTTCACAGTCCATCCCTTTTCAGAAAGCCACTGAAGAAGCCAAAGCCCTTGTGGAATGGGCCTACCTCTGCCTTGAAGTGGCTTAACACTAACGGTGAGTACAACAAAATGGAACAGCATGAGACAACCACCTGGAAATAGGCGGCTTGGACACTGGTTTTCCTTTCCACTTACCTTTGTAAGAGACAAACACCTGATCAGCTTTCCTGAAGGGTTGAGTCTTGTCTAGGCAGTATCTGAGCTGCCTGTTTACATTTAGAGTGCAAAGAATTTTTTTCTCTTATTCCTGGGTTTAGGAAAGAAGATAGGAAGATGAAAAGTCCAGCTTAAAGTAACTTTTGAGACCATCTTAGGCATAAAAGAAGGGTTATCTCTCAAAGAAACCCTGTCCTTATGAAAAATGAGGTACGGCTGACTCACCATCTGTGCTTGTAACTCAGTCTCCTAGCAGATGTCAGAGCAATCTGTAAATCAGTCTTCCATGTTAAGAACCTCAATTCAGCCAGATGAGTTGGATAAATTTGTAGAAAGAGCACACTTTTCGAGCACAAAGTTTATATCCCATGGATGAGCCATCTATTTCCTAGCTGGGATATGCAACACCTCTTTCAAAAACTGTTGAGTTTGATTATAAAGGGGGACTACAAGGACACACAAGCAAAAAATAATCAACAAATGCACCATGACAAAGGAATAAGATAGGCCACAGGCCATTAATTCTTAAAATCAAGAATCAGACCTGAGGAGTGACCTGTTCCTGTACCAGCACCAACTATTTTGTTTTAGTTGTGTATTATTAGAAAATCTTTTTTACCTTCAGATAAAAGATTTCCTAGTAGCATTTTTCAACTCCTTTAGAATGTGCTGCATGTTTTCAGGAAAAAAAGATGTGTAAAAGGTGTCAAAAATAGGTCTACCTGAAAACATCGAAATCCTACAATATCGACTACCAAATCGTCGAGATGAAGGCTTGGAAGGCTCAGTTCAGTGAACGGCGGATCGGCACATCCATTCCCATGGTAAGTAACCTGTTGGCCAACAAGGTGAACTTTGCCCTTTTCCCAACTGCAGTACGATCTTGGAGTTGGTATATTTAGTTAAGGGGGTAGGGGGTGCATCCCCCAGCTGGGTGGATTGGGGATGGTGCGATTTCATTTTCGTTAGTTTTGGTATATGAGTGGTTATTACACTGGTATTGGATTCGACAATCCAGTTATTCGCTGAAATGAGGTTTCGATACTTTTGTCCCGACAATTTGGTCTTCAATATTGGGGCTTTCGATGCTTTAAAGTAGACCCATCAAAACTATCAGCCAGACAAGTCAACTAAAACAGTTTTCAGGTTAAGGTGTATCAAACGACTCCTTTTGTCTGAGAGTAAATCCAGTCTGTGGGGAAGCCTGTGGTAATTGCCCTTGGCCATTTTGAAAAGAAGACAGCATCACTGCTGCCTGGGCCAAAGGGAGTCACCAACACAATTTTTTGAGTTTTCTTCTGGATCTTCAGAACTCTGTATATTAGTGGAAAAAGTGGAAAGACATACAGAAACATTCTCATCCCAGGGAATGAGGATGCATCTGTCTTCCAGGCCTATTTGCAAGGAGTACTAAAGCAGAATTTCTTTAGTTGTCTGTACTAAGAGGAGGCAATGGACATCCTTAAGGTGTTTCCCACAACTGGAATGATTCTTGGAAGATCCCAGGATGAAGTTTACATTCATTTCCATTTGTGGGGGTCTGTCCTGTTCTTGCTGAGCTTGTCTGCAATCAATTTCTTGCTCTGACAGAATGTATGAAACCTAAAGATTCAAAATGAGCTGAGTTATCGTCTAGCCTGTCACTGTAAGTCAACAAAAGGGTAAAATCTGGTGCCCCCTTGTTTGTTTATTCACCACATCACAGTAGTTTGTGTAAACAGGCTTTCAAAGCACTGATCACTGCCAACATCTCTCTGACATTTGTGTGTTTGTGTCTTAAGGATTCCACAAAAGTTTGCTCTTTTACCCCTTTTGAAACCATTCCCCATATTAGGTCTGATATATCTATACTGACAGAGTGTGCAGAGGGGAGGTAGAAAGGGAGAATTGGACACCTGGACTGCAAGCGATCTGGTCTCCTTATTTACAAATCCCAGCACTGGGACAGAAAAACACAAAGGGTGTAGACGCTGAATCCAAACAATTCTGAAGTAACACTATTTCCTCATGTAGAACATGAAAAGGGGTTATAACACGATAATCATCAATGCCATGTACCCCAAAATCCTGAGAAACTCTCTTGCAGATATGATGTTTTGATTGGAGAAACTCAAAAAGAAATGCTGAAACATCTAAGGCTCTTCCCAGGGCAGAATCTAACAGACATCCCAGGAATACAATTCTGTGAGAAGGGATGAGAGAACATTTCTGATAGCGGATTTGAAAAACGAGGCTGAGTAGACAATTCTGGACAGTTGCTGAAGACTCTTGACAGCTGGCAAAAGAGTCTGCAAAGATTAGGCAATTGGCCAAATATGGAGAAATGTGAATGCCTTGAAGTCTTCAACAAGTAATAACTGGGGCTAGGCACACTGAATTCCTTTCATGCAGTGGAAAGTCCAAAGTGTAAGACAGAGAACTGATAATGTGAGCCACACACAGCAAATCCTATGAAATGCCCAAACTGTTTGCCAAAGAGAATGTGATGACAGGCTTCCTTTAAATTTGGCTTTATAATGAAAGTTAGAGAAGGAACCAGAGGAACCAGAGGTACAATGGACTGGAGGGATCACATTATAAATTCTGGAAATCTGACAAAAAGATTTAGAAAGACAATATCCAGTACACGCCTACAGGATTCCCCTCCCTTTTTGGTATCAGAAAAACCCTTGAATAAAAGCCTTTGCTGAAGTGGCAGTGAGGCACAGGTCTTATAACTCTGTGCCAACACATGGTAAAGAATGGGAGGAAGAAGTGTAAGAGAGTGTTTGTATGGTATGCATACATTCAGTCAGATCACTTGTTTGACCTGAAAAAAAAAAAAACCTTGCCATGTGCAATCAGAAATCAGCTGATCGCACATACGTGTTTTTGTGTGTGCAAGATCATGGTACAGCAGGGAATCAGGAATATGTTGTTTCTCTACTGTAGTGTGAGCTTGGAATTGGTATATATAATTAGGAAGGGGTGTGCAGGGCATTTTGCCCCTTCAAAAAATTGTTTACATTTTTTTTTTGCTGTTGTTGTTTACTACTGGTGATGTTTTACTTTTCAAGCACATACTCGATCAGGTTAGGTTTGATATGTTGCTTTTTCAACGAATACATTTGTATACATGAATAAATACATATACAGACACACATTGCTTGCATATGTTTGTGATTACATCCTTCACATAAAAAAGTGCACATAAATATTATGCTGAATATATTTACAAGATATTCTGAATTTTGATGAGGGCCCGAGCTGCCCACCCTTTGTAACTGTTAGGCCCACTGAACACAAAAGCTTATATGCAAACCCAAGTTACAAGTTGAACTTTATTTTTACTATACCCAACTTTACTAGGGGCAGACATATGACAAAGGGCTCTATTAACATCTTTCAAATATTCAGTCTTGTTTCTGTCACTCCAGTGCATTGCTTGTGCACTTTATTTCATGCAACAGTTGGAAACCAGATAGATATAGACATCAATCTTCCAAAGTTAGTATGGCTGCAGCACATTTCTACCTTCCATAACAACTGATGAGTTTCAAAATAAAGATTAAAACTGTCAAAAGGTAGAGTCAGGTATCGACTACATGTTAATTTAATACTTACACACATGTGACCCCTAAGAGCTTCTGTGATTCGAAACTGTGCACTGCATCGTGGGCAGACTTTCCGAGAATTATCTTGTCCATCAATACTAGATTCTGAACTTCCTATACAAAAATTAAATTCAAAAACAAATCAAGCAGTTATAAAATCTCTTAAAGAAAATATTTTAAAAGCATTACCCTAAGATTTTTTTTTGTTTAGCAACAAGCTGCATGAAACTCTATCATCACAATGTATACATATATTTAGAAGCACCGATACCATTTTTTTACTCATCAAAATGGTAATTCTACACCTTTTCAAGATTTTAAGTATGAATATCTCAAAGCAGTCAAACTTCTTGTTAAAAATTACCTTCATTTACAGGCACTGTTACCTATACTGCCCAAGTAAATTACAGATGCAGAAATGTTCACCATATTAGATTATACTGAACAAGGACTTCTGCAGTGAGTAAAGGATGGAAAAGTCACTTCAAAATTATATGCTCAAATAACAGGATCACTGCTTAAGAAATTCGGGGGAAAAGACAGATTCCATTTGGAGGCATACAGCAGAGGCATTAGTTTGCTTTAGGTAAAATGCTAACTTGAAATAAAGAGCTTTGCACAAGCTGCCACAGTGTTTACATAACTGGTGTGTTCATTTTAGCCTAAATAATGGAGCTGTAAAAAAAATGACAAACATTGGTGTCAGATTTTCAGCCTGATCCTTTTAGGCAGATGTATGTTTCAGAGACACTTGGCTGCCAGAGCAGTTAACAGCCCAGCAATAAAAGGGAGTGCAAAATGTTCCACACACTGTTATTTTTATTGAGATAAGGTAAGTATTCAGTGCGGACAAGTCGAGAATAGGCCTCCATTGCTTTTCTTTTCTTGGAACAAGGAATAGTCTGGAGTAAAATCCTTGGCCTTGTTCTGAGAGAGGAACCTTTTCTATAGCTTTCATTTGCATTAAGTTGGAGATTTGTTTCAAAGCCTCTGCCCTTTGATTTGGTGGCAGGTCTGGCATGCCTTTTCTTTTTGGTAATGTGTGGAAAGGGAACCTGTATCCTTTGTCTATTATTTGTAGTGTCCATTTGTCCCTTGTAATACTGTGCCAATTTTCTGAGAATAAGGAAAGCTTTCCACCCAAAGGTGCTTCCAACTGAGCCCTGGTTGGCGGTATCAAAGTAAAGTCATTGAGTCTGTCCTTGTGCAGCAGTAGTAGGCCCTGCACTACCTCTCTGGTTGGGAGGCTGCCATTGACGTCCTCTGTAGGAGCCTCTAGCTTGCCCTCTACCTCTGGCACGCCTGTTCTTGCCTCTCTGAAATCTCTCTGTGTCTGGAAAGGACCAATTCTTGGAAGGCCAATTTCTGCTGAATCTTGGTGGTTGGACTTGCATAAAATCTTTGACTGTTTGTACAGATTTTGCCTTTTCTTCAAATTTCTTTAAGACCTCCTGAGCAGTGGAACCAAATAACTTTTGCTTTTCCAGTGGAGCATCAAGAAGCTTTGCTTTAACATGGTCTGGCAGAGATTGTTCCTTCAGCCAAGCATGCCTACGTATGACTGCACCTGTCATAGCTGACCTACATGAAGCTTCCAATGCATCATAACCACACTGCAAGAAATGGTTGCTAACCTGTTGAGAGTTATGTACCAGATCCTGAAGTGATTTGCGATCTAGGGGTTCAGGTGAAGACAGTTTTTTATGCAATTCATCTAGCAAATACTCTTGGTACTGAATCATATGAAATTGACAATTTAAAGCCCTCATAGAGAGGGTAGCAGAAGTATACACTTTTTTACCCCATCGCTCTAAAGCCCTGGACTCCCTTTCAGAGGGGAGTGGATTTTTAGTAGTGGCAGCTGCAACCCCCTTAGGGCCCTGGGAAATAGTTTCTGGATCAGCAGAGTGGGCCTTGTAAAGGAAAAGATGTGATTCCGGGACCCTGTAGTACCTATCTGGTTTGGCAGGAGCCGGAGGGAGAGTGTCCGGGGTTGTGCTAGACTCAGAGTACACATCATCAATGACATTTAAAACAGGGGGAATAGCCAAAGGTCTATGCTGAGGCAAATGCAAAAAAGTCCTTAATCTTTTCCTGGAATCAGAGAATTCCTGGCCCTGCCATTGGAAATGCTCTCTCATAGTGTGCAGAGTTTCCCCAAAGGACAGCTCTTCAGGAGGGGAGGCCGAAGGGATAGATTCCTCTGCATCAGAATCCTCGTAGGCCGAAAAAGCCTCCTCCTGGTAGTCCGAGAGAGTAGAGCCATCAGAGGCCTCATCTGAGGAGTGGGGATCAGAGGGCTCAACCCTGGGCCTTTTTTCTGTAGGAGGTTGAGAGCCCCTGTCCGGATGAGGCTGTGATCCCCTAATTAATGAAATAAGGTCCTCTGCTAGACTAAGGATCTGAGAACCTGTAGTGGGTCCCTGAGGGATAACCCTGAGAGGCAAGGATTTTGAGTGTTTAGCAGCTTTAGCCCTAGAGAATGCCTTTATGGACATGGATGCAGGAGGCCTGGCTGCACCACGTGCTGGTGTAGTTTTGTCTAGAGGAATGGTGTCGGAAGGTTCCAGGACACCAGTTTCTAAAGGAGATTCAACAACCGATACAGTAGGGGCCTCCGGGGCCGAGGTTGTCGGTTGTAAGGTTTCGGTGGTCGGAAGTACCAAGGACTCAGTTTCAGCCGAGACCGAGACACTCGCTGTAGGCCTGGCCGTGGTTTCAGCCGAAACCGCGACCCGCGTGTGTCGGTCCTTGTCCTTCCGTTTCTTTGTTAAATGTGAAGTCGGAGTCTCCGACGGCATATTGTAAGCAAAACTAGCCCCAAAAAATTCCTCTGCAAACTCCGCCCGACGTCTAAGAGTGCGTCGGTTGAAGGAAGCACAGGCTGAACAGGCCGAGACGTCGTGGTCTGGGCCTAGGCAGGGGAGGCAGTAAGAGTGGAAATCCTTATGAGGTATTTGTTTCCCACAAGTTAAGCAATTATTAATTTTATCTGACATCGGCTGAGGCAAGAAAGAGTCCCCAACGGGGTACTTAGCTTTTGAAGTCTTTGGTTTAGCTGAATTATAGGAGCTGGCCGACTGGCACTTGCGAACTACTTCTGCTTCGGGCACCACACGGCAAGAAAGACAAAGGAAGATGGCGTTGGCTGACGCTTTTATACCCCATGCGCTCTGACGTTGGGGAGAGGGCGACATCAGCCGACGCCGGACCCAGACTTTGGAATCCGGCCGACCGAAGGGCTGCCTGAGGCAGGACAACCCATATGTGATGACTGCAGATGCATCCCTGAAGGACATCGGCCCTTTGTGCGAACTGGAATGATGAAAATCGTCAGTCTGATCTGCACCGAAGTTAGAAAATCAGCAAATCAAAAATCAGATTTGCTGATTTTCGAACTTCAATTCAAAAGACAGCGTAATGCGGGGGGACAAGCCCCCCTCTATCCCCCCATTTTATTATTCTAACTCTGAGGGGTCACACTACAGTGGGGAAAGGGTCCACTTCCTGATCCCCGCTATAGTGCACCTTGCACCAAAAATGCCAAATCTGCAATGAGAGAACGTTACTGTGCATTCGCTCATTGCACATTCAATGCATTTTGTTTTCGGCCTTCAGAGAACTTGAAAAAGTCCTTTCGGACTTTTGGATTTCACACATGTGCATTACGCACATGTAAAGGTAAACCATGGGAACATGTGCCCCCACATTCTCCTAATTTAGGCATACAAACAGGTCACACAAAAATTAATTAAGTGTGAGTTGCCCACAGGGTATCCCTTGAAGAAGGATAAAAAAAAAAACATTGAAAACACAAACAATATCAGTAAAGACACACAAAAGCAAATAAAACGTTGTATAACTTTACCAAAACCCTACCTCCAAACAAATGGCTAATAGTAATGCAGGCACAAAACACATTAAGTTAAAATAAACTTTTTCTGTGAATAATAAAACCATGCAAAAACACACAAAGCATGTAACTAGACCCAAAACAGGCAAGGATGGAGGTAGACAGCCTGTCCTGCAGCAATCATTCTATTATACAAACATCTACTCCTATGCAAGTATTCCTATTTAGCTGCACTATGCTCGTCAAAAATGCACTACTATAAGTTATACTTAAAAACAGACGAGGTCAAAGCAGCATACCATAATAGAAGGAGAGTCTGCCTTGCAATATACTGCTGTAGCATGTCTTGTTTTATCATTAAACAGCGCATCAAGCTTGTAGTGCTTAAAGAATGTCTGACCAGTTATCAAAATGGGACATTTATAATAAAGGCTACAGTGGTACCCCCCCCCCCCCCACACACACACACACGTCACAGATTTTATTTTCTTCACTCCCCAGGACTTTATCCAATGGCTCTTCTGCCTTTGCCCAATCGGCCTGTTTGTTCCATTGAAGTGGATGTTGGGTATTCCCAGGCTAAGAGACAGCCCAATGACCCATTCTTTCTTGCCCAACAAGTAACCCTCATCACCCCTCCATTTTCTGGTAAGAGCTGAGTGATAGGGAGCAGTACAGTTTGCTGGTCTTGTAGGTGGCCTACCATCAACATAGGGTAGCACCTCATTTAGTGGGTCTTCTGAGCCTGCAATCTTTATAGCCTAAGGGAAAGTATGCCTACACACTATCAAATGCACTAGTGGTAGCTATAGCTTGCCTGGCTTGGAACTCCACTGGTGAAATGTTAGTGCCCCTGCTAGGTGTCACCCAGGCAGTGAGTCAGAGCTACCACCTTCCCCAAGGATGGGCAAGGCAGCAGAGTTTACTCACTCATATCCTACTCAGCTAGCTACTACAGACATCAAAGCAGCAGGATGAACTCATTCCTAATAACAGATCTGTTATACTTTTCTTAACAAAACATAATGACATTTATTAATCACTTGAAGGGAGTCTATTTGGTTAAAATGGAATCTTCTTTTCCTTTCATAAAGGATACAAGCAGCTGACCAAACTCTCTCAGTTTCCTAGCATTGAAGGTATAGTGGTGAGCATATCTGTCTTCAAGCAGTTGACCTGGGTTTGATTCCTGGCCAGTGCAGAACTCTGCATTTAGCAGTGGCAGTGGCGCAACAGTTAGCACACTTGCCTTTGGTGCAGAAGGCTGTGGGTTCTACTCCCACATCATATACATGGATCTGTGACAATGCAGTGCAGCATAAGGGAGGGTGCTGCTCTCCTGAGTGCGTCTTCCTTTGGGTTTCCAATATTAACTACTGATAAGAGAAACATATGTTGTATAGTGGTGAGTATAGCTGCCTTCCAAGCAGATGACTAATGCAAGAAGTCTGTACATGCAGACACTTGTCTTGATGCTGCTGCTGCAGAGAGACAAAAATGTTATGTTTAAGCAGTGTTAATAGCACAACAGGTAGCATACTTGCCTTTGGTGTGGAAGGCTCTGAGTTTTATTCCCGTACCATAGATGGACTACGGATATTGCAGTGCCCTTTAATGGGGACAGGCTCCTGCACTCCTGAGTGTGTCCTCCTTCAGATGAAATCCCTAATAACTATGAACCTACTGCCATTAGGGATTAGGAGCTGGAATAATGATAAGGTGTTTATTTTAAAGACACAAGGTACAGGGTTTGATTCTCACATTAGGAAGCAAGGCTAGACTTTGAAAGACACTCTGAGGTCATCAGCCTAAAAATCACCTATCAAGTTACTTAAGTCTTATCACAACACTAGAGTTGTCTGTGAAAATCTAAAGTCTGCAATTTTTTGTCCCTGTTCTCTAATTTAGCAGAAGACAAGCAATTGGGCAGACTGGTAAAAACAGTCAGACACAACATCAAGCTTCATAGTTAAGTGAGGAATTTGTTCCCAGAGACCATGTCTTTATGGAAAATGTTAATGACTTTTCACACAATAAAGCCTGTTACTCGTAAATTATTCTGACTTCAAAAAAGTACAGTGTTTTCCAAGAAAGGTAAGTGCAGTCTAATGAAATAACAGCTCCTGTTGGCTTCAAATCCAGGATCTCTTTCAAAAATGGTTCCAAAGCAAGCTGAGGCTACAAATTGGATAAACAGACACCGTCATTTTAACAGAAAAGTAGGCCAAACCATTTTTATTTTTTTATTTTACATTTGTTTACTGGGAAAGTCCAACTGGAACAAGGTCCATTTACAGCGGAGGCCCTGGGAGAAAAGCTCCATTACATAATGGCACAAATACAACAAATGACAAAAAAATTCTGTACAGAGGCATACATACAGAGCGCCATGTCTTTATATGACAACACAGTCCACGAATGACAGAAAATGTATATACAGTGGCATATATACAGTGTAGGAGTTTTACGTACCTTAGTTTGATTTGAGCAAGATTGGTATATAGATAGCAAAACTCTGAATTCCCTATTGGTAGTACAAAGCATAAAAATAAAGGAATGGAATCTGGAAAATAATGCTATTTGGGAGATATGTCATAGCATGAGAAATAGTTTGTAGGAAAGTAGTTCCTGATAGGGAGTACAGAATAGCTGAGGTAAGCAGAGGAGATGAGGTGTGACAAGTTAGGAGGAGAGCAGAAAAGATTTTATGTGATACAGGGACAGAGCCATGACTGCAAGAGGTGTGACTTTAGTGACTTCTTGAAAAGTGAGATGGATGGTGCAGAGGAGATACTTTGTGGGAGGTTATTCCATTCCCTAGCAATGGTGTGGGAAAACAGATGTTTCCCTGCAGTGTTACTGGCTTTGGTTATGCAGAGCAGGGTTTTGTTGGATGAGCGTAGAGGACGATTTGCAGAATATTGGTTTAGAAGTTGGTTTAGGGCTGGGGTTTTCAGAGGGTTCTTTAATATGTTGATGGTGAGGACTAATTGATGATAGCTAATTAGCTGAGGGAGTTCAAACCACTGTAGTTGCTTCAGGGCAAGACAGTGATGACTTCTAAAAGTGGAGTTGTTAGCGAATTTTGCAAATGTATTGTAACATGACTCTAGTTTGTTTAGGTCTGTTTTCCTGATATGAATTAGGACTGGTGATGCATACATTAGGGTAGACAAGAGGTGGGTTTGGGATAAGGAGATTCTAGCTTGGTCCGACAGGAACTGTTTGTGTTTGTATAGGATTCCTAGTTTCTTATGTACCTTTGTGATGGTTTATGAGATATGGACATTAAAGTTTAGATTGTTATCTATTTCAACCCCGAGCAACTTGGTGTGAGGGGAGGGGGAGACTGTGGTTCCGTTTTTCGAGGGGATAGTGAAGGTAGGAGGTGTGGATTTGGATTTATTGGGGGTAAAAAAAAGTAATTTGGTCTTGCTGGGGTTTAGAATGAGTTGGATATCGGTAATCCATTTTTCCACGGAGCAGAAGGATTCTTGGGTGAGCTTTTGAGAGTGGTTATGGATGGGGCTGAGAAGATTAGGGTGGAGTCATCTGCGTACTGTATAAGTAATGCATGCAGAGAGGAAATATGTAGTTTGTTAGTGAAAACTGTGAATAGTAGAGGACCCAGTATTGATCCTTGTGGGATGCCTATAGTAGTTGGTAATAGAGGAAATAGTGCACTTTGTCATTTAACTGATTGTTTTCTGTCAGAGAGAGAGCTTCTAAACCATGTAGTAGTAGAGGGGGTGAAGGATGAGGTTGACAGTGTGTCTAAGAGTAGGTTGTGGGAGACCATATCAAATGCTTGTGATAGATCTAGGAATATGGCTGAGACAAATTTGTTGTTGTTTCTTAGATGGCTAATCTGATTGGTAAAGAAGAGTAGAGCAGTGGTTGTGCTATGGTTTGGGTGGAAACCATGCTGTGTGGGGGACAGGAGGATAATGTGATGATGCATTGTAATATCTAAAGTACTGAACTGGAACTGACACTGCTCCTTAACTTTCACATTAATAGAAAATCTAGTCCATTTACACAGACATTATTTCTTAGTGGCAGACCTTTTATCAACCAGAGATCCTCCATGCTGTCAGAATGACAGACCTGAATGCAGAAAAGTACAGTTTTGTACCTACCATAAATGTAGATGTTCGAAGATCCACATTGCTGCAGTCCTAACACTTGGGTAGTCCGCTGTCCCAGTCGGCCCGAATACCAAAGTATAAGGCTGACGTCGGTCAAGGCGCATTTGACTGACATCAGAACGTCAGGGTACAAATGCGCACGACCGACGTCATATCCTCAGTCTTTTCTTGCCCCAGATGTCAGAAGACCCTAAAAAAATAAGGCCAAAACCAAAAAACACCAAAACACTCCTGTGCCTAAAATATGTACAATATATACAAATGTACAAAAATAGAACCTCACCCACACAACCACCCCTAAACACAGAGGGAAGGAGGAGGGAAAGTGGACTGCAGCAATGTGGATCACATTTATGGTAGGTACAAAACTGTACTATGTTCTTCATCTCACATTGATGCAGTCCTAACACTTGGGTAGAATCCCAAAGCAGAGGTAATGAAGCAGGAACTGCCAAAATGCCCTGCAACACAGCAGTGGCAAAACCAGCCCTGGACTTAGAATAGAGAGGAAGGTGGTAATGCTTGGAGAAAGTATGCACTGAACTCCAAGTAGCTGCCTCAAAATATCCTTAGTTGCCACCCCCCTTAGAAATGCTGTTGAAGTGGCAGTAGCCCTAGTGGAATGAGGCCTAATCCCAGCTGGAATCTCTTTGCCATGATGGGAGTAACAGAATGCAATGCAAAACCCAATCCACTTAGAAATAGTTTGTTTTGACACAAGCTTGCCCTGAGAACTCAAAGCAAAAGAAACAAACAACTGCTGAGACTGCCTAAAATCCCTAGTCCTGCTTAAATAATAACGCAACTGCCTGTGTACATCTAAAGTGTGCAAAATCTTTTCCACCCTATTTTGGGGATCTGCATAAAAAGTAGGCAAATGAATAGTTTGGTTTAAAGCCACACTAGAAACCACCTTAGGCAGAAATGAAGGATTAGTACGTAATGATACCCTATCCTTATGAAAATCAAAAAGGCTCCACATAAGGGCCTGCAATTCAGAAACCCTTCTTGCAGAAGTAATGGCCAACAAAAAGCAGTCTTCCATGACAAGTATTTCAACTCAGCAGTAGCCAGAGGCTCAAAAGGTTGTAGAGTAAGTTTCTCCAACACAAAATTGAGGTCCCAAGCAGGAGTAGGAGCTCTTATATTCTTTGCCCCTCTAAGAAATTGCTTGAACAAAGGATGAGAAAACAATGGTGGGTCACAATCATAGTGAGCTGAAATTGCTGCAGCATGAATCTTAATGGAAGAGAAAGACAAACCTTTGTCCAATAGCTCAGTAAGATATTGAAGAGCCACACTCAAATTAGGCTCAGAAACATCCAAATCCTTTGCTGCACTCCAAAATAAAAATCTCTTCCATTTTCCTGCATACACCTTCGTGTACTAGGTCTTCTGGCTTCCGTAATCACATTCAAAACTTGTTGAGGAAGTTGAGACCTGCTGTGGTTCAAAAGAGAATATGCCAGGCTGTTAGATGAAGAGAGTGAAGCTTGACATTGAGTAGATGACCGTCCCTCTGAGACAAAAGGTGTGGAATCAAAGGTAAAGGCCATGGAGGCTTTCTTACCAGATTCCTCAGTAATGGGTACCAGTGTTGCAGAGGCCAATCTGGAGCTATCAAAATCATCCTTGGCTTGTCTTGTCTGACCTTTAGGAGTACCTTTGGGAGGAGAGGCAGAGGTGGAAAGGCATACACATGAAGATTTTCCCAACTGAACGAAAAAGCATCCACTTTCCAAGCTGTGTGATGATAACTTTTAGGTGCAAAACTTTGGCAGCTGGTGGTTTAGTGGAGAAGCGAACAGATCTATGTCTGGAGTTCCCCATGACACTGTCAATTTTTGAAATACATGAAGATCCAGTTTCCACTCGTGGGGATCCATGATTTGCCTGCTTGACACATCTGCTAAGGAGTTCTGTGCTCCTGGCAGAAACCTTGCTTGAAGAGTAAGCTGCAAGCTGAGCGCATCTCCCACAAAATCATTGCTTGCCTGCATAGAGGATAAGAATGTGTTCCCCACTTATTGATGTACCACATGACAGTTGTGTTGTCTGTTAGAATCAACACCTGCCCTGGAAGAAGTAACTCCTTGAAAGCCTTCAATGCAAACTGGACTGCTAACATCTCCTTCATGTTGATATGTAGATGCTGTAGTCTGGCAGGCCACTTGTCTTGTATCCACTTTCCATTCAGATGAGCTCCCCAAGCTATGTCTGAGGCATCTGTCGTTAGAATCTGACTCGCCTTCTGGCGGGTCACAGAGAGTCCCTTGTTTAGGTGACATTCCTGAGCCCACCACAAAAATTCCTTTTGAATGCAAGGTATTATTTGAATGACAGTGTCCAGATCCTGGCAGTGCTGTGTCCATACATTTTTGAGATACCATTGTAGCTTCCTCATATGCAGTTTGGCATTGGGAAGCACCAGAATACAAGATGCCATGAACCCTAATGCTTGAAGGACTGTCCTTGCAGTCAGCACGGACTGATGAGATAGTTGATGGAAGTAAGGGATAGACTCTTTTGTTTGTCCGGGGTTAAAAAGGCCATCTGGGCTGCTGTATTCAGTCTCACACCCAGAAAGCACATGTCTTGAGAGGGTACTAGACTGGACTTTATTTCGTTCACAGAATACCCCAGGCATCTTAGCACTGCTATCACATAATCCAGATGCTGAAGAAGCTCGTCCTTTTCTTGAGCCAGAATCAGACAGTCGTCCAAGTAAGGATAGATTTGTATTCCTTTAGCCTGAAAAAGCTACAACTGGAGCCAGAACTTTTGTGAATACTCTGGGCAGTAGATAAGCCAAAGGGCAATGCAGAGAACTGATAATGGGAATTTCCAGCTCGAAACAGATACTTCCTGCAACTGAGTCTGATAGGCACATGAAGGTAAGCCTCCTTGAGATCTAAAGTTACCATCCAGTGATCTTTGCCCAGCAGAGGTAAAAGCTGTTGTAACGTCAACATTTTGAACTTGGGAATGTCCAAATAAGTGTTGAGGATAGACAAATCCAAAATTGGTCTCCACGTGTTCCCCTTTTTGGTACTAGGAACAGGCGAGAATAAAATCCTAGGCCCCTTTCTGGCACAGGAACCGGCTGAATGGCCCCTATCTGGAGCAACAGAGAAATTTGCTTGTGAGCCTCTTTTCTTTGTAGAGGAGGAATGTCTGGCATGCCTTTGAAAGGAGGCAAGGCATGGAAATAAAACCTGTAACCGTGGTGAACGATATCCAATACCCATCTGTCTTGGGTAATAACACTCCAGTGTTCTTTGAAAAGTGCCAGCCTTCCTCCCAAAGGTGCTGCCAGACGAGAAGGCTCTGGCAGCTGAAAAGGCAAGTCATTGGGTCTGCTTACGAAAGGACTGACCCCTGCCCTCACCAGAAGACTGGGCAGGCGAACTGCCTGCTCTAGGCCTAAAAGAACCTTGAGCTCTGCCCCTACCACATCTAGATCTACCCCTAGACTGAGAATCATAAGAAGGATAAGTCCACCCCTTAGTAGGCCAATTTCTACTAAACTTTGGAGGCTGAACCTGCAAAAAATCTTTAACAGTCTGCATAGACCTAGCCTTGTCCTCCATTTTCTTTAAAACTGCGTCCACAGGCGCACCAAATAACACATCAGATTGTAAAGGAGCATCTAAAATCCTTGTCTTTACATGTTCAGCTAAATTCTGGTCCTTGGGCCAGGCGTGCCTGCGAAGAACAGAACCAGTGGCTGCCACCCTCGAAGAGGCCTGTACAGCATCAAAACCACATTGCAAGGAATGCTTACCCACTTGTTCAGAAACATGAACTAAATCCTGCAACTCTTTACACTCAATACCTTCCGCCAGAGCATCTACCTTAGACTTCAATTGTGAAAGGAGATAATTTTGGTATTTCAACATGTGAAACTGGCAATTCAAAGCCCTCATGGCTAAAGTGGAAGAAGTATACACCTTTTTCCCCATCTATCCAAAGCCCTTGCCTCTTTATCAGAAGGAACAGGATTTTTAACAACAGAAGCCTTAACACCTTTAGGGCCCTGAGAAACAGTTTCTGGGTCTGCCCTGGGACTCTTATAAAGATACTTATGAGCTCCAGGCACCGTGTAATACGCGTCGGGTTTAACTGGGGCAGGAGGCACAGCATCAGGGTTCAGGGAAGCCTCTGCAAAACATCCTCTACCACATCCAGAACAGGAGGTATAGCTAAAGGCCTATGCTGGGGTAGAAACAAAAATTCCCTAAGCCTTTTCCTAGAATCAGAGAAATCTTGACCTTCCCATTTAAAATGCTCCCTCATGGAATGAAGGGTCTCTGAAAAAGAAAAATCCTCAGGAGGAGAAGTCAAGGTGTAGAGTCATCTACATCAGAATCAGAATAAGGAGGATACTCCTGCAAGTCTTCAAGACTCAGAAGCCTCCGAACACTGCTCAAAACTTTCAAGCTCAGGTTCCACCCTAGGCCTCTTATCAGGGGGGGGTAAAGAACCTCTAATCATAGTAATCAAATCTTCTGCCATTTTAAGCATATGTTTCTTAGGCAGAGACCCTGAAGAACTAGGGGAGACCCCACTGAAGTTAACCCTGGCCTACCTCTAGAAGGAGCCTTGGAAACAGAAGGGAGGGCCTAACCACCTTAGGAAGGGAGGGGAGAACAGCTACCTGAGAAGCCCCTTCAGCCTGGCCTACCTCCTGAGAGGACACATCTTGTAACAGTAAAGTCTCACCCTGAGAATCCAAAGGAACTTCTGGTAGAACCACCTCCTCCATCCTCTAACTAAAGAAACGACGACGGCGGTTCTTCTTCCTCTTCTTCCACTGCTTTGCTGCTTTTTTTGTTTTTTTTTTATCGGCGGCATGCCGGACATATGTAATTACATGTTGTCCAAAACAACGCTTCCCAAAAACTATCTTCTCTTAAATCTTCTCTTAATAGTAGCGCTTGTAAATCTAGCACAAGCAACAACGCCGCTCAGGCCCTAAGCAAGGTATACACAATGTATGGTAATCTCTATGAGGTATCTGTTTCCCACAAGAAATACAGTTATTCACTTTTTCTGACATCCGTTAAATACTGAGGCAAGAAAAAAAAAATATTCGGTACTTAGCCAACTTTGATTCGGTCTGAAACTCCGACTTCAGAAAATTTCAGAACGCCAACCTGCACTCGCAATACTGCTTCTGCATCGGACCATGCGGCAAAAAAGACTGAGGATATGACGTAGGTCATGCGCATTTGTACCCTGACGTTCTGATGTCAGTCAAATTTTGGTATTCGGGCCGACTGGGACAGCGGACTACCCAAGTGTTAGGACTGCAGCAATGTGAGATGAAGAACATCGAAAGTTACTGGTATGTGCCACAACAGCAGATCTGCTGGAAATGGTCCACTGAATATACCTGTCAGGAACTCAGCCGCACCACAGTGAGTACTTTTGTTAACAAAAAAAAAAATTCCAAGATGTCATTCCTTCTCCTCGCTCACAATACTTCATCTCTCCCATTCATTGCCAGTTCTAAACATCATGAAAGCTCGAGTATTAACATAACTGGTACTGATGCAATGCAAAAACAAGACTCCTCATAACTAGATGTGTGTGTGGGGTATTTGCAACAGACCTCTTCCCACAAATTTGCTACATAAGCATACATTTCATTGCTGTGGCCCTTAAAAGGTTACATTCCCAAAAGTGAACTCTAGTTAACAGGGTTCTGACAATGTAACTAGCAGCTGAAGTGGTCACTGCCTTGGTGGGCAGTGCACAAAGTACCACAGGGAGCAATTTCCTATGAAATATATAAAGCATAAGTGAATACAGTTTGAAACACATTGATTAACTACATTCTTGCTTTCTCTGCCTGTAGCTGGGTGTCCATGTTCCTAACGCCATAGTATCTAAATTCTTTATGAATATCCAAATAATGTAGCAGAAACTCTTCTCTGTTACTTAAGTTGGGGAAGAAGACCAGTAGGAAAACAAATTTAAATTTGACCCTACAGAGACCTCAGGGATGAAAGGTGGGTTAGTTAGCAATATCATCATGTATTTAGGGAATACAAGTCATGATGGAAAAAAAGGTGCCTAAAAGGGATCAAAACCCTATCTCCCACACAGTTAAGTTGAAATTTTGAATGTTGGGATGAAGCAAACATCCATTTCTTGTTCTGTGTCTGTTAAGTCCACTCTGTGACGGAGGTTTTGGTAAATGCCTCTGGCCAGTTGCATGAGAAACCGTCCGCTGTGCTGTGTGCCTGAATCCACTAAGGCAACTATGTTTGCAATAGAATCTAATTTATTAACAAATGACACTATAGAATGTACAAACCACGTTAAGCGCTTTCATCTAATCCAATAGACTTCATCAGAACACATCCATAAAAAACAAGCTGGGCTTTAAATAAATTTCGAACCAATAAGTTCCTTTGATTAATCTTCCAATTAATTGTACTCCATGATTTAAAGTGCACAGTACTTAATACTTCCACATAAACATATAATTACATAATATTCACAATCTTATTTTAAAAATGCATATTTCAAAAAAACATTTTAAAATATATACATACAATAAAACCACTTTTTTCTGTCATCCCCAATAATAATCAGTTTTACTTTCCAAAACAGGCTTGATGGAAATATTGTCATTTATTCCTGGGTATACAGAAGCATTTAGCAAAATCTGCTATTTAATTTCCTTTAGTTGGTGAGCTAGTGCTATGGATTTACTAGATGAATTGCCTTCCATCTTTTCTCCAGGAAGGAGAGATGATATACATAAAATACAATCGGAGATGGCGATTATCAAGGGTGAGCTTGCACAGCTTATTGAACTGATAAGCCAGCCAGCAGGATGTACTGATGGTGCGGGACTGGTGATGTCATCGCGTACGCTAAGGGGAAGTAGGCCTGAGGATTCCATATCCAATGGACAAGGCAATGGTGGCGTACTCGAAATTGGAGCCTCTTACGGATCCCTTGAAGGTGAAAATGAAATGGTTGGCAGCATAAGGGAAGGTCTGCGAGTGGAGAACAACAGATCGGAGGTTGATTTTAACATATCGGAAGCCAAACCGAAACGAGTAGTACCTAAGAAAACATATTCCATAATGGGACACACTGTAACTGCAGGTACTAGTAACGCTCCTATTGACAAATTAAATGGTGGGAAAGGCAAAGACAGTAAATATGAGTTGGAAAATTTCTTTAAATGTAATTTGGACTTTAATGGCAACAATGACTTTAGAACGGACAGTAATAATGGGAAGTCATTAAATGAAAATGACAAGACTTTAAAAGACTTAATATATGAATTTGGGAAAAAACTGGGGATTGTAAAAAGTATACAATTAGATAATATGTATTTAAATAGATGTTTAGATTTAAAAATTGTGCTGATGGGCATGAGATTTTTCAAACAGCCCTTAGGGGTTGAAATGAATGAATCTAATGTATTAGAATGTACTAATCTTTTTAACAATTTTGGTTACAGTTTTATGAAATTTATTATAAGTTGTAATGACAAAAAGTTGTGCACGTACATGAATGAAATTGAACAGTTGAATGAGGTAATAAAGAAGGATTTGTTATACAATGAATATGAAGGTTTTTATAATACACAATTTGAGTGGGTAGTAAAGAATAACAGAAAACAGTTTGATAGGAAATGTAGGAAAATAAAGAGAGATTTAGAACAATACAGGAATAAACAGGCTTATAAGTGAGGTATACATAAAGAAGCAGGGGAACAGCATACTAATGGTAATATTACAAATGGAGAAAAACAGGAGAAGTATGATAATAGAAAGGGAAATGGAAAAATTACAATAGGATTTTTTTAGAGAAGAAGCAAGAGTGGAAAGGAAGGGACAAACAAGGGCCATGGATTCACAAAAATTGGAACAATTACATGGGACAGGAGGATTGGAATTACAAAGGGAGAAGGAACTGGATGAAAAATGAATTATTATGAAACATAATGAGATACAATACAGTCAGGATTATTTTAGTATATATAATTAAACACAATTAGAGGTTAAGAAGGAACACTTCTTCCTGTTTTCCAAAGGAATGACATTTGTTCCTAATGAGAAATTTGATGGAACAGATTATGTCCTAGAATTCAAATTATACATGCGTAAATTAAATTTAGCCATACAATTTGGTGAAAGTAAAGATGTCATAAAAGAAAAATCTTTCAAAAAGAGAAGTACATATGTTCCCCCTATGAATGCTACTTTAGCAACCTTTGAAAAAGTAGTTATGGATGAGATGTATAAAAGTTGGAACAAATGTAAAAACAAAAAAATGAGATATAATTTAAATAAAAATGAGTTCCTAGCTTTGAAAGAAATACAGGGGAAGAACAATATTCAGGTTATGAAACCGGACAAAGGGGGAGGTGTGGTGTTATATGACACATTTGAGTATATAAACAAAATAAATATTATATTATTGAATTCTGGGAATTAGGATGTGTCATCTCTAAATGAAGTTAATATTGGACACCACAAGACAGATTTGTATTTGGAAGAGTTTTTACTTGATGGAAGAATTGACATGGACATGTATAATATTTTAAATGTCAAGTACCCTGTACAGGGAACAACTGTAGAAATCTCTAAGGTACATAAAATGTAAAGGACCCACCCTTTCAGCCTATAATATCAGGGAATAAATCTAAATCTTTCCCTTTTAGAAAAGTTACTGATACATGTTTAAAACCCATATATAAAAGGGTATCCCATATTGTTATTGATTCTTGGGATTTCATAGGGAGACTTGCTTCAGACTTGTGGGGGGAGAATGTAATATTTGTGACCATCGATGTGGTCGATTTATTTTCCTCTATCCCCAGAGAAGATGGAATGAGACGGTTTGCTCTGAGTATTGAAAAATATATGGCTTCACCCTGGGAGAAGGTATTATTGACTATGGAATTTATGGACATAGTATTAAATTACAACTACATTATTTTTGAAGGAGAGTACTATAGACAATGTAAGGGAGTAGCTATGGGGGCAGCTTGTGCCCCCATTTTTGCTAATTTAGTCCTACTTGATTGGGAGACAGAGTATATTTTCAATAGTAGGTGGTACACATATGTAGGGTGTTGTATACGATTTCTGGACGATATATTTATTTTATGGACTGGAACCACTGAAGAATTGAATACATTTTTTGATCATTTGAACTCTAGTAGTGACTATTTGAAACTTACATATCACTTCAATAAAAAGGGTATTTCGTATTTAGATACATATATATCTGAAGAAAATGGTAGGTTCAAGTCCAAAATATTTAGGAAGGACACTTTTAGCAACTCATACTTGGAATACTTAAGCTGCCACCCGTATACTCAGAAACGGATTATAATAAAGGGACAGTACATCAGAGCAGCCAGAATGACATCTGAATATGATGACATGGTGGAAGAATTAGATAATATTGGCAATATGTTCAGGAAAAGAGGATACCCCCATTGAACTGATAGAAGGGACCAAAAATATGTGAAAGAAGAATGGGGTAAAAATATAAACCTTTATTAGGTACTGGGCTGGATAGGACATCTGAAAATGAAAGCAGTGGAGAGAACAAGGAAATAAAAAATAAAAAGGTAATATAAATATATATCAAAGAGCATGCATTTTTAAATATGGGTCACATGTCAATGAAATGCAAAAAACAATTGAAAGGAATTGAAATATAATGAAAACTGATGAGGCAATATATAAGGTTATAGGGGACCATCCAGTGTTTATATATAAAACAGGAAAAAAAACCTGAAAAGTAAATTTGAAAATAAATGTATTATTATAAATAGCAAATGAAAAGATGGTGGCACTCGGAAGTGCGGGCAGTGTAACCAATGCAGTGCTATAATGGAAAATGCAACCCTTACATTGGAAGACATAAATAAAACAGTTATAAGATTTTAAGAGTGGTAACTGCTGACACAAGATGTGATTTATTTAGCTAAGTGTACAAAATGCCCATGTTATTATGTGGGCAAAACAGAAAGTTGTTTAAGAAATTAGAAGTTATGTACCTACCATAACGTTCCATGTTAGCTGTCTTCTCTTGCCTTCTTTCTTGCTGGATGGGTTCGGAGCCGATCCTCGGCTCCGACTCGGCACTTGCTTTAGCTCGAGAACTCCTTTTACCAGCTCGAGGCAACCCTATATCCCATGATGCAAGGCGGAACTACCTCAGATCTCGTTTGGCAGCTAACTTACCCTGCTAAAGGTTATCCTAACCAAAATAGGAACAAAGTTTCCTAAAAGAAGTCCTCATAACAAAGATCCAGAGGAAACAAACTAATAGGAACTCTTCAAGATCTGTCCAGGCCAGGGGGAAGGAGGGAGGGACGCAAGAAAGAAGGCGAGAAGACAACTAACATGGAACGTTATGGTAGGTACATAACTTCTAAATGTTAAGTTGTCAATCTCGCTCATTCTTGCTGGATGGGACCGTCCTAGCACCTGTATCCCGGTGGCTCAATGGAACAGACTCTTGAGAACTGTGGAACCAAAACTGGCCCTATCTCTGGAGGCCAAATCCAACTTGTAATGAGAAACAAAGGTATGAGGCGTGGCCCAAGTAGCTGCTGCACAAATGGTATCAATGGGAAGTCTATCCTGAAAAGCTGCATAAGTGGATAGACTCCTGGTCGAGTGTGCTTTTGGCTTAGAAGGTAGTTGTTTGCCTCTGAGAGAGTACACATAGGAAATGGTGGAAGTCAACCATCTGGATAAGGTCACTTTAGAAACTGGAAGACCTAACCTGTTTTCTGCATAAGAGACAAACAATTGGTCCGATTTTCTAATTTGTTTAGTCCTATGCAAGTAGTACCTGAGCTGACGATGGACATCCAAGAAATGCAATTTCTGTTCAGCTCTGTCAGAATAGTTAGGAAAAAGACTGGTAATTCTATAGATTGGTTAATATTGGTTTGAGATACAACCTTGGGGAGAAAGGAAGGGTTAGTTCTTAACGATACCCTGTCCTTATGAAAAACCAAATAAGGTGAACGAATACAGAGAGCTTGAATCTCGAAACCCTTCTAGCAGAAGTGACAGCCAGTAAAATATAGTTTTCCACGTCAATAACTTCAAAGAACATGAAGCAGACTGTTCAAAAGGAGGTAGTATCAAGGATGCTAACATTAAGTTTAGATCCCATTGCGGAGGAGGATGCTTTATAGGTGGTTTTAGGAGAAAAACTCCTCTCAAAAAGGCCTTGCATAATCTATGAGACATGATGTTATTGTCATGCAAGCCAACATGATACTTGGAAATGGCAGCCAGTTGTACTTTGACTGTAGATGACGAGGATCCCGAATGAAAAACCTCCGCTAGGAAAACGGGAGCAGTAAAAGGATCAATATTTCTGGAGTTTGCCCAAATCGAAAACCGTCACCACTTGCTAGCATATATAGTCCTAGTGGACGACTTCAAAGAAGACACTAAAATGTCTCTGACTGAGTCAGAAATCATTGGTAGCCTGGCTAGGGAAGGAAGTGGAGCAACCAAGCAGTGAGGTTGAGAGAATGAACGGCCCGGTGCTGCTGACCCGACTGGTGGATCAAAAGATCCGGAACTGGGTCCAGATGCCAGGGCTGCACCAGAAGGTGACGATGCAGAGACGGAAACCAAATCTGTCGAGGCCAAAAGGAGCAATGAGGATCAATTTGGCTCTCAAAACGGTGGCTTTCTGAATGACTTGTGGAATCAATGGAAAAGGAGGAAAAGCATAAAGAAGTCCCCGCGGCCAATCCTGGGTTAGAGAGTCTCTCAGGGGTTGGCCTGGAAGGGAAATAGAGTGAAATAGTCTGGGCACTTGTTGTTTTGAGGGTAGCGAAAAGATCGCAACAAGGAGTGCCCCACTTCAGAAAAATCTGATCCACTACAGATTGATTGAGAGACCACTCGTGAGGCATCAGAATAGATCTGCTTAGCCTGTCCGCCAATAGGTTGGACCTGCCGGGATGTGCGTTGCTATCAGAAACCGCTGAGAAGAGATCGCCCATTGCCAAAGTCTGAGAGCTTCTCGACATAAGGGATAGGACCTGGTTCCGCCCTGTTTGTTGATGTACCAGACCACGGACATGTTGTCCGTCTGTACTGCAATAGTCCCCGTGGGAAGAAAGTCGCCGAGGGCTTGCACCCTTAGAACCACTCCTCTGATCTCCAGGACATTTATGTGCAGATGGTATTCTATGGGTTGCCACGTCCGTGGACCATCCTGCCCTGATAATGCCCCCCACCCGATCAGGGAGGCATCCGTGGTGACTGTGGCAACTGGAGGAGGGGAACAAAGGGTCGGCCCTGATGAAGAAGAGGGAGGATATCCACCAGCCCAGATGAGCCCTGCAAGACTGTGTCACTAAGATCTCGTGTCTCATCGGAAGATCGTGATACGACCACTGTGAAAAGCATCCACTGCAGGAGACGCATGTGAAAGCGAGCCAGTGGTAGAAGAACAATGGCCACAGCCATTAGACCTAGAACTTTCAGGACAAACCTGGCTTTGATCTTTTGCTTTGTAACAGAAGCGAACAAATTTTTGGATGTCCAGAATTCTTTGATCTGTTAGTCTGGCTAACATTTTGACGGTATTTAACTCTAAGCCTATAAAGGTGATAGATTGGCAAGGCAGCAGAGAAGATTTACGAAATTTACTGAAATTCCCAGATTCTTGCAAAGCTGTAGGGTGTAGTCTCTGGACTGAAGAAGCTGACACTTGGTGGTGGCGGAGAGGAGCCAGTCGTCCAAATAAGGAAACACCTGGAATCCTCGACGTCTCAGGTGAGCTGTGACCACTGCCATGCATTTGGTAAACACTCTGGGGCTGAAGTGAGGCCAAAGGGCAGGGCTCTGAATTGGTAATGACTGGTCCCTAGCCGAAAGCGGAGAAACCTCCTGGAGCGCCTGTGAATCTTTATGTGATAGTACGCATCCTGAAGGTCTATAGAGCACATCCAGTTGTCCTTGCCCAGAAAGGGCAGAATGGACTGAAGCGTGACCATCCGAATCTTGCCTTTTGACAAATCTGTTCAGATTGCTGAGGTCTAATATTGGTCTCCACTCTCCCGTCCTTTTGGGGACCAAAAGAATCTTGAGTAGACGCCGGATCCTACTTGGTCTGCGGCACTGTCTGGACGGCTCTTTTTCTAGGAGTTTTGAAACCTCCTGTTTTGCCAAATCCCTTTGACCGGGTGAGATGTCTGGAAGGGATTGTAGAGGTACGGGAAACCTTACGAAGGGGATCTTGTAACCCTCGGATATAATCGACTGCACCCACTTCTCTTGGGATAGGGATTGCCAGGCTACTGGGTACAGTGAAATCCTTCCCCCGACTGCCTCCAAGGGTGGACAGTCGGGCAACACCTCAGGGATGCTGAAAGGGCTTCTCAGGAAGAGACTCCCTGTTGCCCTGGTTCTGAGGACCCCCCCCTGCCTCTAGGGCGGCGTCTATTATTGTTACCCCCTCTGCCTCTGGGGGTAAACTGACCACGTGTGTCCGGTGTAGCTCCTTGGGCTTTACGGAACCACATCTTCCCCCCTTTCTGACCCTTGGGATATGGTCTAGAAGGAGTGGAAAACTGGACTCCAACGGCAGAAAGAGTCTTACCGTCCTGCTCACACCTGGTCAAGGTATCCTTCACTTGAGGCCCTAACAAAGCCGAACCGTCAAAGGGGGTATTAGTGAAGGACGCCTTAAAGGTCCGCAAAATTACACAGCCGCATCCAGGCTTGGCGTCTAAGAGCAACTCCTGTGCCTGCGGCCCTGCTCGCTCCATCGGCTGCATAAGATATGAGCCGCATAGAGGAGTTAGATATGGAATTCAGGATAGCAAGCTGTGAGGCAATCTTTTCCTGAGCCCCAACAGCAGAAGGATCCTGGACTACTTCACCCAGTTCTTTGAGAATATCTCGTTGAAGCCTGGTGAAGTGACAAAGGTAATTCAGCGAACGCATAGCAAAGGTCGCTGAAGAAAACATCCGCTTTCCATACCTGTCCATGGTCCTAGAATCCTTATTAGGAGGATGGACAGGTACTGAAGGATCCGCCAGTTCCTTCTTAGTGGCCGCCACCACCATAGCATCCACAGAGACACCTTTGGAAAGGAACTGTTTATCCGACGGGCTGTAATGAACTTGGATGGTCTCCTGGTGACAGGTTCCACAGAATCTGGAGCCATGCCTTCGAGCCACTACCTGCATGAGTGGGTCGAAGGCGGAGACACCCAGGAGGTGGAGGGTCGGGATCCAAAGCCTCCAGGTATACCGACTCATCCTCGGAGGGGTCAATGGAGGCCAATTCCCCTCTGTTTGAGGAGCTCAAGGATGTCTGAAAAGGAGCCTTCCTCAGAGGGGACCGTGGGGAACCCTCCCACTCATCTAAGTCGGTATCAGATGTAGTAGACTCAGGGCAGTCTGTGTGTTTCCTCTTACATGTCCTCTTCCGAGGGGGTTCCCCTGCAGGGTCAGGAGAAACCTCAGAAGAGGAGGAAATTCCCAGTGGGGAAACCTGGGCGATGGATCCCTGGGCCTGAGAGCAAGAGGCTGGCAAGAGGCATCTGCAGGCACTGATGAGGGAGGAGCTAGAGGGATAGACCGTTGACCAGGCTCAGAGGCCAGGACACTCCTCATCACCTCAAAGGCTCCTCTCCCCGGGAGACCGGAACACACCCGCTCTGAAGAAACAGGAATGGTCGGCTCCAAGGAGAGAAGGCTCGAGGCCGATGTCGGCGCCGAGCTTACCAAAGCCAAGCCCAAGAGGGAGAGCGGGTCGGACAAGGGACCGATGCCACTAGCCCCCTCGGAGCCGACAGTGGAAACCCGACGACCGGATCCCTCCAAGGAAGGTCTCAAGGAGGAGATCGGAGCCGAGGCGACGGAGCCGAAGGATGTATCGGCTCCGCATCAAACAGTCGCTGTCCCAAGAAGCTCCGACTCTGAACTCTGGTGTGGAGTCGGAGGAGGAAGTTCAAGAATTGGGGCTATAGCCAAGTCTGTTGAGACGGGCTATGGAGCATTTGGGCCAGTGCCTGAGACTTCAACAGCCTGCTTACCACCCTCTCCAAGTCGTGGTCAGACAGCCTGGAAGATCTCGAAGATCGGATCCGATGGCTCGCTCCGACAAAGAGGAGATCCCGGAGCCGAATGGATACTCATAATAGAGGGGGACCGAGATCTCTTACGGGTCGAAGCCATCGGAGCCGAAGTCCCTAGAACTCCAGATGGAGCCGAGGATTTCGGCTCCGATGCTGATAAAGTGTCGGCTCCAGCCGGAGCCGACAAGGCCACAGTAGTCAGGGTATCGGAGCCGGCCGGCACCGAACCCACTACTCGAGTAGAAGTAGTATCAACTCCAGCCGGAGCCGATATCGGCTCCGACGGAGCCGGAGCCACCGGAGGAGGCTTGGACACTGTAGCCTGAACCTTCGGTGGCTTAAGAGGTTTTCCTGACCCTGATTTAGGAGGAGAACCTTCAGGTTTAAGTAAACCTCGGAGGATTAGTTTGTTCCTCCTTTCCTGCAGGACTCTCTGGCTAAAAGCATGACACAATGCACAGGAGTCCTGCAGGTGCAAAGGCCCCAGGCAATAAACACAAGAAGTGTGACCGTCTGTCAGAGACATTTTCTGACAGCACTGGTCACACTTCTTGAAGCCTGAGACCTTGCCTTCTTTAGACATCCTAGAAGGATAGAACACAAACAGTCCCAACAAACACACAAATTAATCCCTTACACAAGCACACAGGAAGGGATAACAGAAAGGGACTAGGCCTGACTAAACTACTTTAGACAAAACTTATAAAAAGTTTATAAAAAGGTTGAAAAATAGGGAATAGGGTGGGCTGTAACTAATTACAGACTACACTAACACTAACAGGGAAAAATAAACCCCTAACTACACTTTTTCTTACTTGACTAAGAAAAAACTTACCTCAGCTGGCAAAGGAGACCTCTTTCGCTAAGCGGCAAACGAGATCTGAGGTAGTTCCGCCTTGCATCATGGGATATAGGGTTGCCTCGAGCTGGTAAAAGGAGTTCTTGAGCTAAAGCAAGTGCCGAGTCGGAGCCGAGGATCGGCTCCGAACCCATCCAGCAAGAATGAAGGCGAGATTGACAACTTAACATCAGGATATACGATCATTTTTATTGCATAAAAAAGAAAGAAATGAAAAATACATTATATAGACACATAGCTGTAAGTACAAGTTGTGACACTTTTAAATTTGCAATATCGGAGCAAATAAAAGCTAATCCTAGGGGAGGTAATACTAGCAATAAAATAGGGGAAAAGGAAATTAAATGGCAGATTTTGCTAAATGTTTCTGTATACCCGGGAATAAATGACAATATTTCCATCCAGCCTGTTTTGGAAAGTAAAACTGATTATTATTGGGGATGACAGAAAAAATGGTTTTATTATATGTTGCTGTTGGTTTTATTATATGCATATATTTTTAAATGTTTTTTTTTGAAATATGCATTTTTAAAATAACATTCTGAATGTTATGTAATTATATATGTTTATGTGGAAGTATTAAGTACTGTGCACTTTAAATCATGGAGTACAATTAATTTGAAGATTAATCAAAGGAACTTATTGGTTGGAAATGTATTTAAAACCCAGCTTGTTTTTTATGGATGTGTTCTGATGAAGTCTATTGGATTAGATGAAAGAGCTTAATGTGGTTTGTACATTTTATAGTATCGTTTGTTAATAAATTAGATTCTATTGCAAACATAGTTGCCTTTGTGGATTCAGGCACACAGCACAGCGGACGGTTTCTTAGTGGATTTTTATGGTGTGGAGTTTCGCTGACTTTTGGAGTAATCAGTTGCATGAGAAGGGAGAATCACTGCTGCCTGGGCCAAAAAGGAGTCTCTAGTAACATCCTTGGTAAGTTCTTGTTGATCTTTTGAAGGACTTTGAAAATGACAACAAAAAGGGAGAAAAGACACAAAAACGTCCTCGTCCAGGAGACTGAGAATGCATTGAATTTCCAGACCTTTTTGCATGGTGTCCTAAAACAAAACAGCTTCAGTTGTCTGTTTAGACAGGAGGCAAAAAGACCTATTTGGGGAGTTCCCACTGGTGGACTATCTGCTTAGAATCAACTCACAACAGTCTACCCTTGATCTGCTCATGGTCTGCTACTGTGTAGTGCTCTGACTGGTTGCAAGTTGGTTGTAGGGTTAAGTTGTGCCGAAGTGCTATGTCCTAGTCAGTCATGGCAGGTCTGCAAATGGGGTATGATCTTGGTCCTCCCTGTTTATTTATGTACCAAAAAACAATTTATTAAATTTAATTAAGCACTGTTGCCTTCTTGAAAACAACAGTAACGCTTCATTAGAGACATAACGTGTATGTATACGTACATGGGTACCATTAATTTGGTAAAGAAGTCAATTACTAGAATCACAATTAGAAGAAAAAATAATAGTAGAAATAACATTTGCTAGTAGAGTCACTGAAATTATTCTCATGTATATACTGGTAGTATTTTTAGGTTGAATTTTGAGAAATGGATTAGTTAGCTGATTTCTTTCTGCAGAATGTCTGTCATTGTTCCTGGTATTTTTTGCCTGTGCCTCATATACTTAGTGATGTTCCTGCCAAGAAGAGTTACAGTTAGTAAACAATGCCAGGGTATTTAACTGTGAATATAGTTGCCTATAAGAAATCACTGTTAGTACAACTTCCAAGTGTGCCATATCTGTCAGCTGTCCATTATTTTCAGGGATATCCCCAATTTTGGCTCAAACTTTTACAATGTTCCTCCTAAAACTGGTGATTCAGAGAGAAAAGGTGGTTGATCACACCCATTAAATTATGATAACAATGAGAGATACACATCTCTTTTACTTCACAAGCAGGTTAACTCATTTTTTTTTATTCTGCTAGCATCTCAAGTTAATACTATTAATATTTTAAAAAGTGTCTCTGACCATCGCCGATTCTGGAGGAAAGAGGTTAACAGCTATGAAGTGCTCACCAGCACTGATTCCATTGTTTATGGTAGATTCTCCTTCAAGTTGGTACAATTGAGTTCTGATACATAAGTCTGATTGGTGTGGGGGGCTTGCCTCAAGAATCAGGGTGCTGGGGGGGGGGCATACTCCTCTGTAACAAAATAACAAAACTTAAAGTTTTCTTTGTTATTCTTATGCGTCTTGGGCATTTGCTTTACTTAATCTGAAGAAGAATTAAAATGTTTGATCAAATTTTAGACCAAACCTGATTCTTCTAAGTGAAATTTCTAACAAATTTGATTTCTGTTTATTTTTTTGGCCAACCGTGACTCATTTACTTGTGTTGTCTACCAAACTTAGACTATTTAAATATATGTAACAAAAAAAAAAAAAAAAAAAAAAATATATATATATATATATATATATATATATATATATATATATATATATATATATATATATACACACACACACACACACACACACACACACACACACACACACTCAAATATATCTATACACATATGAGCACACACACACACACACACACACACACACACACACACAATAAACAAAGGAGAAAAATTAGCATAAGCAATCAAATCTGCAACTAATCTTAAAATGTCATTTTTTTCCATGTGTAAGGAATTTGCCCTTTACCCTCTGTTCTGCATTGTCTGAAGATGGTATATATAAGTTGCAGGTGGTGTGACAGGCACAGCTTACCACCTGTGGGGTACAAGGAGGTGCTTGCTCCTAGAAGAAAAGTACAGTTGTGTACATTTACCATAAATGTAGATGCTCAATTGTATTCACTGTTGCAGTCATCACACTTGGGTTATCTGCCTGCAGGTAGCTCTCAGTTGGCCCGAATACCAGAGTCTTGGGATTTCTGCGTCGGATGCTGTCGCCTCTTCCATGATCTCAATATAACAGGCAGAGAGGCAGGAATGAAAAAGAACAAGCCGCTCGACCAACGACACAAGAATTTATTATTGTACAAAGTGTTAAGCGCTTTCAACTGTTAAGTCCAGTCTTCTTCAGAACACATAAGTGAAGCAAGAATTCAGTATATATAAGCTGATAGCTTGATTACTGGCAAAAAAGCGCGCCAAAAATCTAAAAGCAACAGAACATAATTATCATTTTAAAAATACAAAATAGATGAATGTATAAACAAAACATATGCATAGTTCGTGTGAAATCCAATACATTAAAATAATATATCATATAAAATATTGTATATAATGTAAATACATGTATAATTTAAAATTATTAATTGATACCATAGTAAATTGTGAAATAACTAACACGATAAAAATATATATATATTACTCTAAAGCTAAAAAGGTTTAATGCTAATATGATCGTTGATGCCGGGGAATCTGGTGGCATCAGTAAATATCTGCCATTTACTTTCAAGTAATGCTAAAAACATTTTCCAATTCCCTCCACTAGGGGAACATATAACCTGGTCAATAATGGCAAATATGAACTTATGTTCATTCCCTTTTTCTAAAATATGTCTAGATAGAGCATTATTACTATCCTGCTTCTGTATTCTATAATAATGCTCATATATACGTTTTTTAAACTGATGTTCTGTTTTTCCTATATAATAGGCAGAGCAACATATGCATGTTGCCAGATAGACCACTTGCTTGGTGTTGCAATTCCCATTCCTACACTTGATGATAGCATGGTTAATATCTTGAAGATGAATGCTAGTGGCTTCATTAATATATCTGCACTGATTACAGGAGCCACACTTACTAGTGCCTTTTGTTTTATCTGTCCGCTGTTTAATACTACCTGCTTTTTCTAGTAATCTCTTCAAATTAGGTGCTGTCTTATACACACATCTAGGAATATTATCCCACTGCTGGCCCATGTTATGGTTGATAAATACATCCCAGTGTCTCTGCAAGATTTCCTTAATAGCATGTACAAAAGGGGTATATGTCAAAACACAAACCCTATATGATGGTAACTGGTCGTGTGGATTTTCATTAGACAAATCTTTAATACCAGAACTACTCTGCTCGCACTTCCCTAATAATGGAATATATTTATGTCCCCACTGCTTAAGGGCATATTGAGTAATGTCTTTAAGCATATATTCAGGATATCCACGCTCATAAAAAAGATTGTATATATTAGATATTTCAACCTCTAGCGTCTCTAGTGTGGAAGTCATCCGGGCTGCTCTTATGCATTGCCCCTTGACCACATTACGAAAAATATGTGGTGGATGATTACTTGTAAAATGAATATAATCGTTTGAAAATGTTGGTTTCCTATAGATTCTAGTGGCAAATCCATCATCCTGATGACTAACCATAACATCTAAATAGGCTGTTTGTTTGTCACTATAATTATAGGTAAACTTTAAAAATCCCGTTGTCCCGTTGAGGTAAGTCATAAACTCATCAATCTTATCCACAGGTGCCTTCCATAGTATAAACAAGTCATCCAAGTATCTAGCATAAAACTCTATGTCCGCATAATATTGACTTTTAAACAGATAATCTAATTCCCATGACAACATCACTAAGTTCGCAAAAATGGGTGCGCATGACGCTCCCATTGCGACTTCTTGAGTTTGTCTGAAGTATTCCCCTTGAAATGCGATGTAATTATGATCTAATACCAATGACATCATGTCACAGATCAAACATATCTTATCCCAACTAAGACCTGAAAATTGTCTTAGACTGTTGGCAAAGAATACCAGACCTATATCCTTAGGAATACATGAGAACAAATCAACGACGTCAATTGTCAAAAAAATTAGATTAGCACTCCACTTATCTTTAGTGAGTTTTCTTAAGAAGTCCCATGAGTCCTTGACAAGATATGGGATCCCATTATACATATGTTTAAGCCATCTATCAATCAAGACACCGATGTTGAATGTTTTAGAATGTGAGCCCGACACGATGGATCTGAATGGTGGGTGTTCTATCGATTTATGAACTTTAGGAATACCCACCATTTTGGCCAAGATAGGAAATTCTTGTTTTAAAAACGAATACATCTCAAAAGTAATTCTACTATCTATTAAATACTCCTCAAGGGCCAAATCTATTCTTTTGTATCCAATATTAATCTGATTAATGGACACACTTTCATAATTGCCTGAACCATGTAGGATGTTATGGAGGTGTGTGTTGTACTCGTGAGTGTGAAAAACCACAACACCACCCCCCTTGTCAGGCTTCATGATTCTGATATCCTTGTTTCGCATATATTTATTAAGACAAAGTCTTTCCTCAAATGTTAAATTATCAACATACGTTGACTCATGATGTTTCTTATTACGATAGTGTAACCAATAAATATCCTTACAAACAAGGTATTCAAAAGTATTAACCTGTGGATGCGAATTCGGAATATATGTGCTTCTGTGTTTGAGTTCGGTTCCCCCCACCTGTCGTTTGGGGGCATCACCTTTATCAAATGCAGAGCAAGGTTTAATCTCCTACAGAATAATTTAACTTCCTTAATATTATCCACCAAGTTATTTCCTGTGGTGGGGATATATTTCATCCCCTTACTCATGAGATTGAAAAAGGCCAAATCAATTTCTGTGTCTGTATAATTGTATATATTGAATCCATTGTATGTGGTCAAAATGCTTCGATGCTGTATTGTACTTAAGTTGGCAATATTATAAACCAAATTATGGTTCAAATCTGAACTCATGGATACTAGCCCTTCCTGGGGAATACTAACATCTCCATCAACATCAGGAAGTGTATAACAATCCTTGTTCATCTCTTTTGTACATTCCATTGTTGACGTGTGTTTCGGGCAGGAAAAAATCTGCCCCCCTGAAAGTTTTCATCCCTATATGAACCTTTTGGCTGTTTCCTAAAATTATTATCACTATGTATGACTTCCTGGGTCCTATCCGATGGCCATATATAGGCTCTATTATACTTGTATAATTCCACATCTCGTGTCATTTTTCTGTTTTTCCTGTCATATATATTCTGAGCCTTATTATCAGCTATTGAAAACTGCTTACTGTATAAATCCTTCCACAAATCAAAATCGACATGCTTCAAAATGTTATTATTCATACATTCCAAATTATTTGCTAGTGTCATAAGTTTTTCATCATGATACTTAATTAATAACTTAATAAATGAAAAACCAACAAAAAACAGCCTATTTAGATGTTATGGTTAGTCATCAGGATGATGGATTTGCCACTAGAATCTATAGGAAACCAACATTTTCAAACGACTATATTCATTTTACAAGTAATCATCCACCACATATTTTTCGTAATGTGGTCAAGGGGCAATGCATAAGAGCAGCCCGGATGACTTCCACACTAGAGACGCTAGAGGTTGAAATATCTAATATATACAATCTTTTTTATGAGCGTGGATATCCTGAATATATGCTTAAAGACATTACTCAATATGTCCTTAAGCAGTGGGGACATAAATATATTCCATTATTAGGGAAGTGCGAGCAGAGTAGTTCTGGTATTAAAGATTTGTCTAATGAAAATCCACATGACCAGTTACCATCGTACAGGGTTTGTGGTTTGACATATACCCCTTTTGTACATGCTATTAAGGAAATCTTGCAGAGACACTGGGATGTATTTATCAACCATAACATGGGCCAGTAGTGGGATAATATTCCTAGATGTGTGTATAAGACAGCACCTAATTTGAAGAGATTAATAGAAAAAGCAGGTAGTATTAAACAGCGGCCAGATAAAACAAAAGGCACTAGTAAGTGTGGCTCCTGCAATCAGTGCAGATATAATAATGAAGCCACTAGCATTCATCTTCAAGATATTAACCATACTATCATCAAGTGTAGGAATGGGAATTGCAACACCAAGCAAGTGGTCTATCTGGCAACATGCATATGTTGCTCTGCCTATTATATAGGAAAAACAGAACGTCAGTTTAAAAAACGTATATATGAGCATTACTATAGAATACAGAAGCAGGATAGTAATAATGCTCTATCTAGACATATTTTAGAAAAAGGGAACGAACATAAGTTCATATTTGCCATTATTGACCAGGTTATATGTTCCCCTAGTGGAGGGAATTGGAAAATGTTTTTAGCATTACTTGAAAGTAAATGGCAGATATTTACTGATGCCACCAGATTCCCCGGCATCAACGATCATATTAGCATTAAACCTTTTTTAGCTTTAGAGTAATATATATATATTTTTATCTTATTAGTTATTTCACAATTTACTATGGTATCAATTAATAATTTTAAATTATACATGTATTTACATTATATATGATATTTTATATGATGATATATTATTTTAATGTATTGGATTTCACACGAACTATGCATATGTTTTGTTTATACATTCATCTATTTTGTATTTTTAAAATGATAATTATGTTCTGTTGCTTTTAGATTTTTGGCGCGCTTTTTGCCAGTAATCAAGCTATCAGCTTATATATACTGAATTCTTGCTTCACTTATGTGTTCTGAAGAAGACTGGACTTAACAGTTGAAAGCACTTAACACTTTGTACAATAATAAATTCTTGTGTCGTTGGTCGAGCGGCTTGTTCTTTTTCATTCCTGCCTCTCTGCCTGTTATATTGTTGCCGTTTGCTAGAGTTCGTGGTGCAGTCTTCCATGACCTCAGGTCATCAGGGGTATAAAACATGCAGCCGACACCATTACATCAGTTTGTCTTGCCCCAAATGTTAGGAGCCCCCAAAGTAGGAAGCTATTAAATGGTGTGGAACACCTCCAATAAAAAGTAAATACCCCTGCCATAAAATATGGCCATATAGAGGACAGCAGAAAGGATAGATAGAGAAAGCCAGGGGGTTGGAGGGAGGGAAACCAGGACTGCAACAGTGAATACACTCGAACATCTACATTTACGGTAAGTGTACACAACTGTACTATGTTCTTCATATTATACTGTTTCAGTCATCACACTTTGGTTGACTCCCAAAGCTGAGGACGGGTGCAGGCAGTCAGGAAGTGTTAGGACTGGCTAGCAGGCCTTGTAAGACTGATGTAGCAAATCCAGCTCTGAATTTAGAAAAAATAGGTAGGTGGTAATGCTTGATGAAGGTGTGTACAGAACTCCAGGTTGCAGCTTCCAGGATGCCCCTGGTAGGGACTCCCCTGAGGAATGCTGTAGAGGTTGAGGTAGCCCTAGTGGAATGAGTTCTGATCCCCTGTGGGGTAGGTTTTCCATGGTGCTTGTAGCAGAAATGGAAGCAGTGTGCTATCCATTTGGAAATGGTTTGCTTTGAAATGGCCTTGCCCTCTGCCCCTGTAGCAAAGGTGACTAGCAGCTGGTCAGATTTTCTGAAAGGTTTAGTCCTGTCAAGGTAGAATCTGAGCTGTCTGTGCACATCCAAGGAGTGCAGGATCCTTTCCCCTTTATTCTGAGGATTAGGGAAAAAGTTGGCAAATGGATGGATTGGTTTAAAGCCACACTAGATACCACCTTGGGAATAAATGACGGGTTAGTCCTAAGGGAAACCCTCTCAGCATGAAAAATAATGAATGGTTCCCACAGTCATTAGTGTCTGTAACTCAGACACTCTTCTTGCTGAAGTGATGGCTAGAAGTAAGGTTGTTGCCAAGAGAGGAATTTTAACTCTGTTGAAGCAGCAGGTTCAAAAGGGGGGAATGTGAGCTTCTCTAGTACAAAGTTAAGGTCCCAGGCTGGGGTAGGAGCTCTCCTAGGGGGCCTTAAATTGTTAGCTCCTCTCAGGAACTGTTTGATGAGAGGGTGGGAAAAGAAAGGTGGCTCAGTATTATAATGAGCTAAGATGGCAGAGGCATGAATCTTAATGGATGAGAAGGATAGGCCTCTGTGGAGCAGCTCTGCTAGGTAATCAAGGATTACAGGTGGGCACGGCTGTGTCCTTTCCTTGGGACTGACTCCAAGAAAAATACCTTTTCCACTTTTCAGCATTGGATTTCCTAGTGCTAGGCCTTCTGGCTTCAAGGATGACATCCAGCACCTGTTTGCTGAGGGTTGCTGGTGATGTATTCAGGGGATAAGCCAGGCTGCAAGGTTTAGGGTTTGCAGCTGAGGATGCAAAATCTGTCCCTCCTGCTGAGACAGCAAGGAAGGGGTCTGATGTAAGTGCCAGGGTGGCACTACTGTCAGACTGCATAGGAGTGGGTACCAGTGCTGGTGTGGCCAGTCTGGGGCAATAAGGATTGTCCTTGGCCTGTCCTGTCTGATCTTGAGTAGTACCTTTGAGACGAGCGGCAGAGGAGGAAAGGCATAAATTGAGAAGTTTTCCCATGTAAAGGATAGGGCATCCACCTTCCAGGATTTGCTGTGAGGATTCCTGATGCAACATTTGCTTAATTGGTGGTTTTGGGGGGAGGCAAAGAGGTCCACCTCCAGTGTCCCCCACCTCTGGATTAGAAGTTTGAATGATTTGGGTTCCAGATTACATTAGTGTGGGTCCAGCAGATTTCTGCTTAAGTCATCTGCCAGTGAATTTTGTTTGCCTGGCAGGAATTGAGCTTACAGGTGCACTTGGTTGCTCAAGGTTGTGTTCCACAGGGCCATGACTAACCTGCAGAGTGGGTAGGAATGAGTTCCCCCGCTTGTTTATGTACCACGTAACTGTGGCATTGTCTGTCTATCAGGAACTGTCCTGGAAGGATAAGGTACCTGAAGGCTGTCAGAGCACTCTGTACAGCTAACATCTCTTTTTGATTGATATGCAGGGGAATTTGTCCTGGGTTCCATTTGCCTTGAATGTGTTTGCCTGCCATGTGAGCCCCCTATGCATACTCTGATGTGTCTGTTGTCACGGTTTGGGCGGCGAGGGGTTGAGTGAAAGGAAATCCCTTGTTGTGGTTGCATGCCTCTGCCCACCAAAGGAACTCTGCCCTTAGACAAGGTATGATAGGAATCACTGTTTCCAGGTCCTGAGAATGTTGACACCAGAGACTTTTTAAGTACCACTGAAGTTTCCTCAAATGCAGTCTTGCATATGGAAATAGCAGAATAGATGAGGCCATGAACCCTAGGGCTTGCAGTATTTTTCTTGCAGACAGCTGGGTTTTGGTGGCCATTAGTTGGAAGTAGTTTGTCAAATAGACCTGTTTTTCTGGAGTGAGGAATGCCATCTGGGAAGTTGTGTTCAAGCTTGCCCCCAAGAATACAATTTTTGACTGGGGACCAGTTGTGATTTCTTTTCGTTGATGGTGTTCCCCAGTGAAGTTTGGAGTCTTTTTACAATTGCCTGGTGCTGAAGAAGCAATTCCTGACTGCCTGAATCAGGCAATCGTCCAAATATGGGTAAATTTTAATATTTCTCTGCCTGCGGTATGCAATGGCTGGAGCCAGGCACTTTGTGAATACTCTGGGCGCAGTAGATAAGCCAAAGGGGAAGTGCAGAAAACTGATAGTGCATAGACCCTGCCCTGAAATGTAGATATTTCCTGCAAGACTCCATTATGGGGATGTGCAGATAAGCTTCTTTTAAGTCTAGAGTGACTAACCAGGCATCCTTGGCTAGCATAGGAAGAAGCTGTTGCAGTGTAAGCATTTTGAATTTTGGAACCACCAGAAAGGTATTGAGAACTGACAGATCCAGGATAGGGTGCAAAGAGCTCTCTTTTCTGGGCACCAGGAAGAGGCTGGAGTAAAAACCCAGTCCCCTTTGTTCTACTGGAACACGTTGAATAGCCCTGATATTGAGAAGGGAAAGCACTTATTTTTGAGCCTCTGCCCACTGGTTTGGAGGAAGGTCTGGCAACCCACCTGGGGTTGGCAGTGAGTGGAAGTAGAATCTGTATCCCTGGGATACAATGTTTAGAACCCATCAGTCCTGAGTAATGGACATCCAGTTTTTTGCATGAAGGGCGAGTTTTCCTCCTAGGGGTGCAATACTTGGGCATGGCTGGGAAGGATTACTGAAAAGTCATTGTGAACTTTTTCCATAAGGGAGTGGTTTACCACTCCCTGATTTAGAAGTGGGAGCACTCCATTGTTTAGATCTTTGCATACCCTGAGACTGTAGTCTTGGTGGTCTGTTTCCCCTGGGTTTGGACTGAGAAGGCCTGGGAGGGACTAAAAAGGACCAGTTTTTAGAAGGCCAGTGCCTACTGAATCTAGGTGGCTGGACCTGTAAGACATCTTTGACAGTTTGCATAGATTTAGCTTTTTCCTCCATCTTTTTTTAAGAACGTCTGCTTTTGTGCCAAACAAATGATCCTGATTTAATGGAACATCTAGTAATTTTGCTTTTACATGGTCTTGCAAAATTTGTTCCTTCAGCCAAGCATGCCTTCTCAGTACAGACCCAGTGACAGCAGCCCTGCAAGATGCTTCAAAGGCATCAAACCCACACTGCAAAGTATGTTTACTAACTTGGTTTACAGAATGTATTAACTCTTGTAAATCTTTATTTTCTACAAAATCTGGAAGTAACACCATTTTTTGTTTAATTAGTTCCATAATATGTTGTTGGTACTTCAAAGCCCTGATGGCAAGAGTTGCAGAGGTATACACCTTCTTACCCCATCTGTCGGGTTTTTGGCTGTAGTAGCTTTAATGTCTTTAGGTCCCTGGGAAATGGTCTCTGGATCCGCAGTACGATTCTTAAAGAGAAATTTGAGAGAGTCAGGTACTCTGTAGTACCTGTCAGGTTTCCTAGGGGCTGCTGGTAAGGTGTTGGGAGTAAGTCTGGATTCCATGAAGACATCATCTACAATATCCAGGACAGGGAGTACAGCTAGAGGCCTGTGCTGAGACAAATCTAAAAATTCTCTGAGTCTCTTTTTGGACTGAGGATAGTCCTAGTATTACCAGCGGAAATGCTCTCTTAAGGTATGCAAGGTTTCACCAAAAGAAAAATCCTCTGGAGGGGAGGCAGAGGGAATGGAATTCTCTGCATCTGCATCCTCATAGGTAGATAAGGGTATGTCCTGGTAATCAGAAGGGTCAGAGTAATCGGACTCCTGATCTGTAGAATCAGAAGAAAATTAAATTCTTTGTCTTTTAGCAAGGGAAGACTGGCTTCCCCTAATTAAGAGTAATAAGGTCTTCAGCTATTCTAAGCATTTATTTTTGTGGCATGGGAGCTTGAGCATGCATTTTGGTCGTCGGTTTTCTATGCGTAGTGCGAACTCTGGCCCTCAGAAACTAGGTAGTTTTAGCCAAAAACAAAGTTGTTGGTTTAATATGAACATCAGTAGGTTGGAATACACCCTCAGAAGCCGGTGCCTGCACAGCGGTCCGGACCCATCCAAAGTAGAGACATCTGCAGGTACGATAGTCGAAGAAGCATCTCGCTGCATACCGAACTTCAAATGGGTCTCAGCAGAGGCCTGCGAATTTATAGAAGCGGGTATCAGGGGCTGCAAAGGAGCCTCACTGAGTACCAGCGGACTGGCGACTAGCTTAACGGAAGCGCCATCGGCAGTTTTGGACATATGCAGTCTGTCTCTGTCTTTAACCTTACGTTTTTTCGGAAGATCGGTAGTTGGAAGGCTTATCGAAGCCATTTCGGAATACGGAGAATGAGAGCGAAAGAAATTCGCATCAAAGATAGCGCGACGACGAATAGTTCAGGTGTTAAACAAGGCACAAAACTGACAGAGAGGGACGTTGCGGTCTGGGACTAAACAGGTGATGCAGTAAGAATGAAAATCTCTGAGAGGTATTTGCTTTTCACAGGCAAGACAATTGTTAACTTTTTCTGACATTGGTTAGAGCAAGAAAAAAGGGTCTCCAACGGGGTACTTAGCTTTAGAAGACTTCAGGTTTGAAACTTGAAAAATGAAAATTTCAGGTAGAGGCCGACCGGCACTTGCGAAAGTACAGTTGTGTACACTTACCATAAATGTAGATGTTCGAGTGTATTCACTGTTGCAGTCATTACATTTGGGTAATCTGCTGGCAGGTTGCCCAAAGTCAGCCTGAATAATAAAGTCTTGGGTCCTGCTTCAGTTGCTGTCTCCTCTTCCATGACATCAGGTCATCAGGGTTATAAAACATGCAGCCGATGCCATTTTAGTCAGTTTTTCTTGCCCCAGATGTCAGGTGCCCCTCAAATGGGGAGTAAAAATATATATATGTATATATAAAAAAAAAAACAGAACTATATATATAAATGCATTTTTAGCAACATAAACTTTACCTTCATCTAAAAGCAAATACACCACAAAGGCTTTAGAATACAGTGATAGAAAGAGAAGTTATAGAAAAATAGGATGGCGGGTAGGTAACCCGACTGCAACAGTGAAGCCACTCGAACATCAACATTTATGGTAAGTGTAACACAACTGTACTATGTTCTTCGTGTTTCACTGTTGCAGTCATTACATTTGGGTAGAATCCCAAAGCTATGGATGAAAGGATGGAACTAGATAGCATTAGGAGCGGCTATAAGGCCCTGCAGAACTGCAGTGGCAAAGCCTGTCCTGGATTTAGAGAAGAGAGGCAAATGATAATGCTTTGTGAAGGTATGAACCGAGCTCCAAGTAGCAGCTTCTAGAATGTCTTTGGATGGAACTCCTCTGAGAAAAGCTGCTGAGGTAGAGGCAGCTCTTGTGGAATGTGACCTGATCCCCTTGGGCACAGGTTTACCATGGTGCAAGTAGCAAAAACAAATGCAGTGGCTTATCACTTTAGAAATGGTCTGCTTTCATATAGCCTTCCCCTCTGACCCTGCAGCAAATGCCACTAGTAGCTGTTCAGACTTTCTTAGAGATTTGGTCCTGTTTAAGTAGAATCTTAGTCGTCTGTGTATATCCAATGAATGCAGAATCCGCTCCCCCTTGTTCTGCGGATTTGAATAAAAAGTTGGCAGGTGAACTGTTTGGTTAAGAGCCACACTGGATACCACCTTAGGCATAAAAGAAGGATTGGTCCTGAGGGACACCCTGTATGGGTAAAATGCAATAAAAGGCTCCACAGCCATGAGAGCCTGCAGTTCTGAAACCCTTCTTGTTAAAGTGATTGCCAATAGGAAAGCTGTTTTCCAAGATAAAAAAAAAATTATCTGCAGTAGCTGCTGGTTCAAAAGGAGGTGGGGTGAGTTTTTCCAGCACAAAATAGATGTCCCATGCAGGACTTGGTGATCTTCTGGGAGGCCTTAAATTTTTGGCCTCTCTAAGATACTGTTTAAGCAGAGGATGAGAAAAGAGGGGAGGCTCCGTGTTGTAATGGGCCGAGATGGAAGAGGCATGGAATTTTATTGAAGAAAAGGATAGGCCCTTGTCAAGCATCTCAGTCAAATAATGTAAAATCTGAGGGATATTTGGCTTTGCTATGTCCGTTCCTTGTGCTTGGTTCCAAGCACAGAATCTCTTCCATTTATCAGCATAAGACATTCTGGTACTAGGCTTTCTGTTTTCCAAAATGACATCCATCACAGATTTACTAAGAGGTGTTATTTGAATAATTAAATGATCAGCCATGCTGCAAGGTTCAGGGTTTGGAGCGGAGTGTGCAGAATTTGATAGTTCTGCTGAGACAGTAGATGAGGTATTTGAGGCAAGTACCAAGGAGGGAGTTGAGACATATTCCTTAGAATTGGGTACCAGTGATGGCAAGGCCAGTCCGGAGCAATTAGGATCATTTTTGGTTTTTCCTGTCTGACCTTTAGTAAGACCTTGGAGAGAAGAGGCAGAGGGGGAAAGGCATAGACTGATAGGTTTTTCCAACTGATGGATTGGGCATCCACTTTCCATGCTTGTCTGTGATAAGTCCTTGTGCAGAATTTGTCCAGTTGATAATTTTGGGGCGAGGCAAATAGAGCTATGTCTGGGCTCCCCCATTTCTGCGCTACCATGCTGAAGATTTGTGGACGCAGTTTCCACTTGTGCGGGTCCATAAGATTTCTGCTTAGGTCGTCTGCCAGACTATTTTGTTTTCCTGGCAGGAATTGAGCATGAAGATGTATTTGGTAAGTCAAAGCTGTGTTCCACAATGCCATGGCTAGTCTGCAAAGGGGGTAGGAATGTGTACCCCCCTTATTGTTTATGTATCACATAACAGTGGTGTTGTCAGTCTTTATCAGTAGTTGTCCTGGATGAAGCAAGTCCTTGAAGGCTGTCAGAGCATTCTGAACAGCTAGCATCTTTCTGGTTGATATGCATTTGTTTTGGGCTCCATTTGCCCTAAATGCAACTCCCCACCAGGTGGGCCCCCTAAGCATAGTCTGATGCGTCTATAGTTAGGGTTTGGGTAGCAGGGGGTAGAGTGAATGACAGTCCCTTGTTTTGGTGACATGTCTCTGCCCACCAAAGAAACTCCTGTTGCAGGCAGGGAATGAGAGGAATAATTGTTTCCAGACTGTGACAATGGTGACTCCATAAACTTTTTAGGTACCACTGTAGTTTCCTCATATGCAGTCTTGCATATGGAATTAGTAGGATGCAGGATGCCATGAACCCCAAAGACTCCAGAATTTGTCTTGCAGAAAACTGGGTTTTTATTGCCATCTGTTTGAAGTATATTGTCAGTTGCCTTTGTTTGTCTGGCGTAAGGTAAGCCATCTGGGCAGTTGTATTCAAGCTTGCACCCAGGAATGTAATTATTTGAGAGGGTACCAGTTGGGATTTCTTTTTGTTTATTGTGTACCCTAGGCATGTTAGAAGCCTTTTTACAAACGTCAGATGTTGAAGAAGAGTGTCCTTGTTCTCTGCTTGAATGAAACAGCCGTCCAGATAAGGGTAAATTTGTATGCTTCTTTGTCTGCAGAATGCAATTACTGGTGCCAGGCACTTTGTAAAGACCCTGGGCACAGTAGATAAGCCAAAGGACAGTGCAGAGAATTGGTAATGCAAAAAATCTGCCTTGAAGCGGAGGTATCTTCTGCACGATTCCCTTACTGGGATATGCAGGCATGTCTCTTTTAAGTCTAGAGTCACTAACAAAGCGTTCCTGCCCAGCATAGGCAATAGCTGTTGTAAAGTTAGCACTTTGAATTTTGGAATGTCCAGGAACATGTTCAAAATTGATAAGTCCAGTATTGGACATCAGGCATTGTCTTTTCTAGGTACCAGGAAAAGTCCTGAATAAAAACCTTGTCCTTTTTCCTTTTCTGGTACTGGTTAAATAGCCTCCATATCCATGAGGGACATAACTTGTTTCCGAGCCTCTGCCCATTGATTCTGTGGCAGATCTGGCCAACCGTTTGGAATTGGCAAAGTATGGAAATGAAATCTGTACCCCTGGGATACTATGTTTAATACCCACTTGTCCTGGGTAATTAACTGCCAATTTTGAGCATTAAGTGCTAATTTTCCCCCCAAGGGGGCTGCCAAAAGATAAGTTCTTGGTGAAGGTAGAGGGAAGTCATTGAGACTGCTTACTGTAGGGTTGTGCTTTGCTTCCTCCAGATTTGGAGTTGGAGGCACCCCATTGCTTTGACCTATAAGAACCCCTATGATTGGTATCTAGAGCCTTTTGAGCACCTGGATTTGCCTTGAGAGGCTCTGTTGGACACATGAAGTTTTACTAGGCCAGTGCCTACTGAACCTGGGTGGCTGCACTTGTAAGAAATATTTTACAGTTTGCATTGATTTAGCTTTGTCTTCCATTTTCTTTAAAACCTCTTCTGCCTTATTACCAAACAGAGTATCATGCTGCAAAGGGGCATCCAACAATTTAGCTTTAACATGATCAGGCAGATTTTGCTCCTTGAGCCAGGCATGCCTTCTAATCACAGATCCAGTAACTGCGGCCCTGCAAGAGGCCTCCACGGAATCAAAACCACATTGCAAAGTATGCTTTCCAACGTGTTCTGCTGAATGCAATAATTCCTGTAATTCTTTATTTTCCAAAGAATCAGAAATCAACATCATTTTCTGTTTCAATAGGCCCATAACATGCTGTTGATATTTAAACATATGAAACTGACAGTTTATGGCCCTAATTGCCAAGGTTGCAGACTTATAAACCTTCTTTCCCCATCTATCCAGTGCCCTGGAATCTCTATCAGAGGGGGTAGAATTTTTGGCTTTAGAGGCCTTTATACCTTTGGGACCCTGTGAGATTTTCTCAGGATCAGCAGCAGGATTTTTGAATAGAAATTTGTGCGAGTCGGGAACTCTGTAATATCCGTCTGGCTTACTAGGAGCCGGAGGAAGGGAATCAGGAGCCATGCTTGATTCCGAAAACACATCATCGACAATGTTTAATACAGGAGGTATTGCCAAACGCCTATGCTGAGGAAGAAGAAGGAAATCCCTAAGCCTCTTTTTTGATTCAGAGAAATCCTGACCTCTCCCAATGAAAATGTTCCCTTAAAGTATGCAAGGTTTCCCCAAAAGAATAATCCTCAGGAGGAGATGCAAATGGGATGGATTCTTCTGCATCAGAATCCTCATAGGGTGGAATAGAAAATTCCTGATCAGAAGAGGAATCAGAAGAAATGGAAACCTGACCTGAAGATTCATAATCAGTGCCTTGCCTAGGCCTCTTAGCGGGGGGGGGTTAGGAACCCCTGATCAAGGTAATTAAGTCCTCAGCCATTTTGATCACCTGTTTTTTTAGGCATAGGGGCCTGATCGCGTGGCTCATGCGTCGGTTTTTTAGACATAGAAGATGTTTAAGATCTTGTTTTTGAGGCTGCCGTCGGTTTTATATAAAAATGTTGAGGCCTGCAAACACCCTCAGAAGCCGCTGCCTGCTCAGCGGTTCCGGACCCATCCAAGGGAGGGACATCGGCGGGTTCAATACTCTGAGAATCTCGCGGCATACCGGACTCAGTATGGGTCTCGGTAGAGGCCTGTGACTCAAGAGTAGCTGGTATCAGGGACTGCAAAAGTGCCTCACTGAGTACCAGCGAACCGGCGACTGGCTTAAGAGAAGTTTCTTCGTCAGTTTTGGACCTCAACGGTCTGTCTCTGTCTTTTCTTTGCATTTTTTGTGAACTCCGGCAGTCGGATTGCTAACCAACGTCATTTCAGGGTAATTAAATCTGGATCCAAAATATTTAGAAGCAAAAATATACCGACGCTTAATAGTGCTTTGGTTAAATCTAGCACAAAACCGACAGCAAGGCACGTTATGATCTGGGCCTAGGCAAGGAATACAGTACAAATGAAAATCCTTATAAGGTATTTGCTTCCCACAAGTAATGCAATTATTAACTTTTACAGACATCGGTAAGGAGCAAGAAAAAGTTTCCCCAACTTCGGTTCTGAAACTCGAATGCGAAAATTTCAGGAGTCGGCCGACAGGCACTTGCAAACTGCTTCTGCTTCGGGCACCGCGCGGCAAGAAAGATTGAGTAAAATGGCGTCGGCTGTATGTTTTATACCCCTGACGTCATGGAAAAAGAGACAGCAACCGACGCAGGACCCAAGACTTTGTTATTCAGGCCGCCTGAGGGCAACCTGCCAGCAGATTACCCAAAAATAATGACTAGAACAGTGAAACACGAAGAACATCTGCTTTGGGCTCTTCCACGGTAAGAAAGACTGGTGTAATGGCGTCAGCTGCATGTTTTATACCCCTGATGACCTGACATCATGGAAGAAGCGACAGCATCCGACGCAGAAATCCCAAGACTGTGGTATTCAGGCTGACTGAGGGCTACCTGCAGGCAGATAACCCAAGTGAGACGAGTCTGACTGCAACAGTGAAACACGAAGAACATCATTTCTCTCTTTGTTAGGAGTGAGTGTTCATTTAGATGGATTGAAATGTGATCTTATTTTGTTATATGAAAAGCTGTCCAACCACTGTATGTCTGGCAGTTTCTGACTGATATATACATATATATACATATACATATAAATATAAATATATATATATATATATATATATATATATATATATATATATATATATATATATATATATATATATATATATATATATATATATATATATATATATATATATATATATATATATATATAAAATGATGATGTACTAAAAACGAAAAAAAAGAGACTGCACTACAATGAAGAAAGGGCAACTTCCTCAATGATTTATGTACCACAATCTCAAATAGATGAAAAAAAGCCGGTAAGTGCAATCAGATGTACCAGCTTTTTTCTATTCCAAGAAATGTACTCAATCATATATGTATATATACATATACACATACATACATACACACACACACACACACACATATATATATATATATATATATGCATACACACACACACACACACACACATCTATATTTACATACATGTACACACAAATGTATACGTGTGTGTGTGTGTATGTGTATATATATATATATATATATATATATATATATATATACACACACACACACACATATACACACACATGCATACATACAAACAGATAAAGAGAAAGACAAATTTTATGTATATATATATATATATATATATATATATATATATATATATATATATATATTTACATATGCATACACTTACACTGCCACCAACACCCACACATATGGGGCCTTTGAGTCACATCTTCTCACTACTACTCAGCCAAATGATTAGGACGTTTAACATAGTGTAACTTGTTAGAAACAGAATGAGGTTCTACTAAGAAAAGAACATACTGGTTAAACAACACTCTCAGAAGCCCAACACATGTCCATACTTCAATCCCACATTAAGGAAGTAGCCAACTGCACTAAATGCACAAACAGTGGCATCATGGCTAAGAACTAAGCCGACACAAGAATAGAGAAAGGGGATTTTAGCGTTAGGGATGACTGCATATAGGGGTTCAGAGAATATGCAACAGGGAGCTGTAATTTAATGGAGAAAACCTGCAAGGAACCTAGGTATTGAGACCAAATATCTAGCAAGGGAACTGGAAGAAGCCAAGAAGACGTCTGGAATGCAGGCTAGAGACTGTCTCCTGTATCAGGGATTAACATCTGAGCACAGGCAAAGAGAAAGGGATAGGAGAATTGTATGTGAAAGGCCTGGTCTATTAAAGTTTTTTTACTGAATCTAGAACAGAATCCACTGTTAAAATAAGGATAATTAGTAGGGCATATAAAATACTGCATGACAACTATAGGAATCAATCAGAGGAGGTTAGAAAAGATTGGGAGGAAAAAATGGATTAGCATTTCACAAGAAATAATGGGAGGACATATGTGTGACTCCCAAATATGCAGCAAAGCCTAGAAAATGTGTGATTTTTGCTTGGAAATGCTGCATTAAGTTTTTTTTTATACCCCAATCAGACTCCAAAGAATTCTTCATCATGTAGATGGCAAATGTTGAAAGTGTGATAGGGAAAAAAGAGGCAACTTGGAACATATGTTTTGGAAGTGTAATCAGTTGGTAGAGTATAAATTCCCAACAGAGCACTTTGACAGAAATATAGGGCAAGCAAATAGGTGTAACTAAGGCAATGACTCTTTTGATTTTTTTTTTGGAGCAGGCATACAGTATCTGAATTACCTAGACATAGTAATGCCTTGTTTACTAGAAAATGGAAATCAAGGTCTAAACTAACTGCGCCTGAAATATTGAATATTGTAACAGAGATAAAACAACTGAAATCTTTAGAAAGGGGTAGGAGCAAATTACATAGATAAAATGGAAATTGTAAGAACAGTGCATGCAGACTAATGTCTTGGAGGAGGAGTGAGGTTTACGGGAAGGGAGGAACTGATCACTTAATGTAATGTTAAATTGATGCTAAATGTACAAAAGAATATATGTGATATATAATGTTTGCCTCTAGGGATATGTTAATATGGTTTGTTTTATTTTATATAAATGTATGTTTGCCTCTGTCCTAAATGACAATTCCATAAAGGCGTTAAAACTACAAAAAAAAAAAAAAAAAACAGTGGGATCATGGCAGTTTGAGGATTTTCAGGATAGGAAACTAGTGTTAGTGCTTTATCAGTTCCACCACAAACCCGAAGCTAAATGGGCTGGTACTTCTTCCCAACATTTTCAATCTACCCCAATCAGCCTTAAATCTCACTGCAGATCTACACTCAAACCACTCATTTTCCTGGAAATATGTTCATGGATACAAACAATTACTGTGTGAAATAACTTTAATCATTAGTATTGTGTTAAGGATGTTGCATTGACTGAACCACAATCTCAGAGGAGGCTGAGGAAGACAATCTTGATAAAAAAAATTAAGGTAAGAAAATAATGTGGTTGTAGTTCATATGCTCAACATCATACTAAGCAACAAAGTGTCAATGGTTCACTGACTGTCTTTTCCCATGTTTTTGTGCATGTGTGTGTGGTTTTATCTCGCATTTCCTTCATGCAAGGGACAGAGCCCTCTGCAGCCTTCTGAATATACATTCCTGCACACACGCACACACAGGCACATACACAGACACAAAAATTTATATAATTATTCCAGAAACACCAAACCATGCTGTATATTACATAAAATTCTGGGGGCAAATCCGTAGATGACCAAGTATAAATTAGTTGACAAAGTGTTTATTCCCATTTCTCACCTTTCCTCACAACTTTTCTTTTCAACTCCATGCCACCTGCCTAGTGTTTCATGTTGTGGTGTATCCATAATGTATCTTTGCCTTTCCCTTCTACATTTTCACTGTTCAGAGTCTTTTTGTAGTTATTCTTCCATCCTCTTTACCATCTTGGTAAATTCACTATACACACAAAAACAGCTTATATCCCTCTCCCTAAATGGTCTCTAGGACTGAAAACAGTACTTCAGATGAGGTACTTTTGATACAATCCAGAAAAAATGATATGCGTCTCTCTCTGGGTCACACTCTCTGCAGTGTACCCCAGAAATGAGCTAGCCTCCAACACTGCACCCTCTCCCTGCACCATGTAATTAAAGGTGATCACCATACCTTTCTTTTAATTTTGCTCATCAAAGGGGCACTGTATTCTTAATAGTTCCTTTGTGTTAAGCTACAAAACAGCATAATCTTACTGGAATGTCTAAAGTTCATTTTTAAACATATTATTGTATTAACACTCCAAAATCGTTTATTTAATTAAACGTCCAGCTCAGCAGGATTACCACTGAGTGCAGTGCACACCTCCATCTGTCTATCCCTGACATTATAACTGTTAGTCAAGAACACACAAACTGCAGAAACCTTGACGCCCACCGCTTCATAAAATGCTAAACATTTAACCCATTAATGAGGTAGCCTCATCCTCCAGCTTATGAAATCATTAAAAAAAAAGAATCTGACTTTGTTTTAATGTTTTTCTTATGCATGAGAATAAAGTACCTTTTTGGTCCGCTGAGCTGGTGCTGTTCACAGAACTGGTGGAGGTTGTCAACACTGTTGGTGTAGGGCTCTGGCTCACTGAGGACACAGTGTTTACCAAACTCATAGACTTTGCCATCTCTGTGCTGGTTTCTCCGGCTTTCCTCACATGAACAATGTTAGCGAAAGTGACTGAAATTGATACGAAATGTATCTAGCATTAAAGTATATGTAATATCTACATTTTTTCTGCATACAATTATGACATATGTAGACTTCACCCACAACAGTTTGGAAAAGGACAGGGTTAACCTGATACAAAACAGTTTTCCAACAGCTGCTACCATGACACACCTCAGAAATCATTTCACATTTTACTACAGTGTTTAACAAAACCCTTAAAACAGAAAAGTAATACTTTATATCTGACGGTCCATTATTGTAATGGCTTGAAAACTCACTTTATTGCACAATCATTATTCAAAAACAAATTTATTTTGCAGAAAACTAAAGAAAATGTAATGAAGCTTGCTTTCCTCCTTGATGCCACTTAGAAGACAGTGTCAACACTGAGATGGAAATTTGTTTCTATCAATAAAGTAACCAGTTATTTTACAATGTACAATGTAGTGAAATTAGTCTCAACTCCACTATTCCCACTATGAAAACCTGCAGTACGTTAAGTCTAATGCAACACTGATACTGATATAGTTAAATAATTGAATAAGCCCAAATATTACTACAGCCTGTGGAATTCAGTGCAATAACTAGCCTTACAGAATGCCTGCAATACTATTTTTCTCACTAAGCTACAACCATCAAGAACTAGTCTTCCAAATGAAGAATTTAACAGAAAATAGTGTCAGTAGCTGAGCAGGCAGCACACTTGCTTTGGTGCTGTGGATTGTATTCTCACTACTAGTAACTAAATTTGATATTTAAACTGCCAAAACTGCAGTGCAGCATTAGGGGTTTATGCATTCCTGAGGGTTCCATCCTTTGGATTAAATATTAAACAGAGGACCCACCACTTGAGCTGGTGGCAGCTCAATAAGATGCAAAAGATCCCACAGCACTTATCGATAACATATTTTTTACTTATAAAAATCAAACATTAATTTACATGTAGACAGACATAAACATACATGTACTACCATCATTATTTACACATATTTGCAATATATAAAAAGAAAACAGGTGTTATTTCTGAGAATCTGACTTCCAGACTCCCACCCATTCTACCATAACCACAATCTTATTTATCTTAAGATGTCAGACAAAACCCCTTATTTTGTTACACATAATTTCAATTGTCCTAGTCCACCACAAAATCCATGCTATATCCAATAATGTTCAATTGTGCAGCTCATTTTGTTCTTGCTTCTGATAGCCACACAAAATCATGGCCATGTTTGTCTTCTTTGTTGATAAGTCCTTCAAGTGGCTTTTTGTTGTGTGTTTTCACTTTTTCACATTTCAGAAGTTTCAATCTTTACAATCAAAACATACTCCTTCATTTAGTGTTTTACACATCATGCTTCCTTTCACAGACAATTTCTTTAAAGAAAGTCTCCATAAAAAAGTCTTGACATACTGTCAAATGCTTAACATCTCATGTCTATTCTGTATCTATTTTTCATACCTATACTTAAATGTCCTCAAGAATGAACAATATGAAACTTATGTAATAGTTCATTATACCATTCCTTTCTATTTTCTATAACCTTCATTATATTTAATTTCCACACTAATATTTTCTCTTGATTCCTGTATATTTTAAATTTTCTAGAGACTTTTTCCCTTTTATAAAATTTTGTTTCCCCAAAACATTCATATTTTATTCTCTGACTATGTGACACAATCCCTTCACCTTCTCTTATTTTAATATCTAATATAGATGCAAACAGCATAAACAAACAGATTTATTAATACAAGTCCTCCATCCTTTTCAGGTAAATAAAGCACCCCACTTTTTACAGGATTTAATCTGGATTCCCCATATCAAATGAAATATCATAGCTATAATGCACTTTTCAACTACTTTAGGTAACATGAACAAATTTGCAAATAAGCAATGTTATCTAAAACAACAGAATTTAGTAGGTATACTTTTTTTCCTGAAGCTCATCCTAAAAGTTTTCCAAAAATTACAGATCTCTCAACTGGTCACCAATTCTTTCCATTCATCTTAACTTGTTATATTTTATAAAACCTGATCTCTAATACAATACCTTATTCCTAAAAAAATACATTCTCTATATCTTTAATACATCCTCTAAACATTTACACTTCTATTTACTTAATTCTAAACAAGCATCTTTCAATATCATTCCCAAATCTATTAAGTCTTCTTTCATACAGCCCTTATTTTTTTGCTATGACTACCAAATCATCTGCATGGATAAAAGTACAGGAATTTTAACTTTTTCACATATCACATATGCAGCCTCTGCCATAATGTTTTGTATTTCACCTGCAACTGCATTCATTAATAATGAAAACAGTACGTTGCTCACTGGGCAACCCTGCCATAAACCATACTGAACTTTAATTTTTTTTCACTCATTCATCCATTTACCAAATTATTTTATTTTACAGCTGATGTGTGCAGACTGCAATGATTTCAATATTCTTCTTGGATTTCTGCAGTCAAGTACCATCCTACACTATCAAATGCATTGTTTATATCATATACCATAAGATTTGGTTCCTCTCCTTTATTTATGTCATCTATCACCTCTCTCAACAAAGGTAACATCTCCTGAATTTGTCTTTCTCTCACACCATATATTCCAGGCATGACAACTACTTTTATCACATTATCAAATGTTATCTGTTTGATTTTCATAAAAAATACAAACAGCATTGTTTAGAGACAAATCTCCAATTTTCTGCATGTATCGCCCCTTTTTTTCATAAATAGCTTTATCACACCTTCACAGACTTCGTGTCTACAAAAAACACAAGTCATCCATTCATTTAAGACAATTAAGAAAAAATGTTAACTGCAATTTGTCTATTTTTATAAATTTCAAATCCAATGCCATCTAAACCAGAAACTGAATCTTAACTAATCATAACACCTCCCTTTTTAACTCACTTAATGTATTATTTCTTATTACAAATTTACATACTTCACTTGAAATTGTCTTCATCCTCTACATCTTTACGTGTGTTTTTTTTTTTTTACTATACTTCTTCCTATAATATCCCACGACTGGTACTCATAACGTCTTTCTACTTTGTTTTTAACTTTCAAACGTTGTCTTGCATTTCTCTTACAATAGTGTTTTTTTTTTCCTTAACCACTTTTACTAGAAAAGGATATAAAAATAAGTTATGCACTCACCATAATGTTCCATCCATGTTGTCCATTTTCATTCTTCCTCAACTGTTGGGTTCAATCCAGTCTTCGGATCTGACTCATCTGCTTCTTCCAGCTCAGATCTTATTTGTTGCCCACAGAACTATCATGTAGCAAAGACTTATGACACACAACAGAATCTGAGACTCAAGACTCCTCTACAATCCTTCGATCTTTCCAATTAAAACAAAGGGGGGGGGTTGGCGGGAGGGAAGCTGAGGAAGAATGAAAATGGACAACACAGTTGGAATGTTATGGTGATTATATTTCATTGATTCCTCAACTATTGGAACAGCGTCTCCAGCTACCTGAATCCTGTGAGGACTCTGAGGAAGGATATTCCTGAGCATGGCTAAGCTAAAAACAGCATTTCCCCTACAGATCAGATCGAATTTGTAATGAGCAATAAAGATATAAGGAGTAGCCCAAGTTGAAGCCGAACAAATATCATCCGATGAAGTTCTGGACAAACTGGCTGAAGATGTTGCCATAGAACTGGTAGAATGAGCTTTTGGTGGTTTTGGTAAAAGCAGACCCATTTTTTTGTAAACAAATACAATAGAGACAGTCAACCATTTAGCTAAAGTTACTTTAGAAACTGAACAGAAAAGGAAACAAATAAATGTTCAGATTTCCTCAAACTTTTGGTTCTGTGCAAAAAGAAATGTAACTGTCTGTGAACATCCAAGAGATGTAAAGAATAGTTGTGTAAGAACTCACCATAACAATAGATGTCACTCCTCTGCTGCAGTATTCTTTACATGAGGGAGTTGCCTGCTCGGGCAACCCGACATCGGCCAGTATACCAAAGTCTTTTTCTACATTAAGGTGTGTGCTACGTCTTACGTAGACAGCTACTGGACGTACGCCTTAAAAGTGACGTTCGCACACACCATCCTCAGTGAAGGCCAAGGTGGAGAGACAGTCCAAGGAACAGTCAGTACATCCAAGAACCACTGGGACAGAATACTGCAACACAAAAGAGAAGGACATCTATCATTATGATAAGTTCTTACACAACAATTCTATGTCCTATTCATCTGTTGCAGTATTCTTTACATGAGAGAAAATACCAAAGATCATGCAGAGAGGGAGGTGGAGTTAGCTGAAGAATTTTCCAGGAAGCCATGATGGCCCTGGCAAATCCAGGCCTAGATCTGGAAATGGAATCCAGCTTGTAGTGTTTGGTAAAGGTGCGGACAGAGATCCAGGTAGCTGCTTCTAGGACAGAATTGGTGTCTAGTCCCTTGAGAAAGGCATGAGAGGAGGACACTGCTCTGGTAGAATGAGCTTCGATTGCACAAGGAGGTGCTTTTCCATGGTAGGCATAGCAGATGATAATGGATTTGGAAATCCAGTTACAGATGGTCTGTTTGGACAAAGGCAATCCCACAGCCCTGGGGCAAAAAGAAACAAATAGCTGGTTAGATTTCCTAACAGGTCGTGTTTTGTAAGGTAAAATCTGAGTAGTCTATGCACATCAAGTATGTGCAAGATCTTCTCACTTTTGTTTTGGGGAGAGAGGGATAAGGCTGGTAAATGAATAGCCTGGTTGAAAGACGACTCATTAACTACTTTGGGCAAAAAGGAGGGGTTAGTGTGAAGGGAAATCCTGTCTTTGTGGAAGACCAAGAAGAGTGGAGAAGCTATCAGTGCCTGGAGCTCGGAGGCTCTTCTGGCAGAAGTTACAGCTAGCAGTAGGACAGTTTTCCAGGTGCAATGTTTTAAGGACCTAGAGGAAGCTGGCTTGATGGGTGCGAGGGTCGGTTTCTCTAGCACAAAGTTAAGATCCTGGGGGGCCAGAGGCCTCCTGGGAGTTCTAATATGGAGGATGCCTTTGAGGAATTGTTTGGCCTCAAATCTAAAAGCTAAAGGAAATGAAAAAGACTGATATGTGGAAATAGCTGACAGACGTGCTTTTACTGAAGAATAAGCTAAGCCAGAATTAAGCAGCTCACACAGGTATGAAAGAACCAGAGGGAGATCCACTGTTGGTGGTCCAGGTTTTAAGAGAGACACCAGATAGAAAATATTTTCTATTTGGAGAGGCAAGATTTCTTTGCATTAGGTTTCCTGGCCTCCTGCACAACTTGAAGCACATCCTCAGAGAACAGGTGTCTAAAAGGTATCAGGGCTCTATCACCCACAGAGTCAGTTGTAGAGTTTCCAGGTCTGGGTGGGTGAAGGAGCCCTGGGGCTTTGTGTGAGTAAGTCCACTCTGTGAGGTAACCTGTGATGATTGCCCTTGGCTAGGTGCAGAAAAAGGGGGAACCAATGCTGTCTTGGTCAATAAGGAGTCACCAACAAGATTTTTGGTCTGTCAAGCAGGGCGTTTGGAAGGAACAGAAGGTGAGGAAATGCATACAGAAACTTCCCCTTCCAGGATATTGATAGGGCATCCAGTTTCCATGCCAGAGGGTAAGGTTCTCTGAAACAAAATTTTGGAAGTTGAGGCAAACAAGTCTATCTGAGGAATATTCTATTGGTGGACTATGTAGAGGAACACATCCCTGTGAAGCATCCATTCGTGGGTCTGCGTTGAGCATCTGCTCAGTGTGTCTGCCACAGAGTCCCGATTGGAAGGGGTGTAGACCACCTGCAGAGAAAACTTAAGTTGGTGGACTAGTTCCCAAACCTGAATGGCGAATCAGCACAGGAGGTAGGATTTTGTACCCCCTGCTTGTTTACATACCACAGAACAGTTATGGCGTCTGTGTAGATCCTCAGCTGTTCTGGGTTGAGGAGGGACTGAAAAACTGAATTGCTAGGCTCAAAGCCATCATTTCTTTTACACTTATGTGATCCTTTTCCTGAGATGGAGACCATTACCCTTGCACAGTATGTGGGTCCACTGCAGTCTCCCAGCCAGTATCCATCTGTGTACAGGCCTTGAGTTGGGAGCAATGTGCGAATTGGGAGTCCTGGGTTGATGGACATTTGATGTATCTACTACAGGAGCTCTTTTTTTAAAGGACAGCCACACTCTCAGACTCAAAAACATGTTTATTTCATCATAATTTGGTGTATCCTATATTTTAACACCACTCTGGGACTATTTACAGGTTTTTAAATTTTTTTTACACATAATTTCTGATACTAACCAGATAGGGTCTGGCATCTTGAAGTAATTCTGATTGTTTAGTCTTCCTCTAGGTATCCCACAATGCAGTGCTCATCTGCAAAAAGTTGCATCACGCAGGCCTCTTTCTTCCTAAAGCTCTTGTCATTGCACTGATTTTACATGCATACACTACTGTCTTTCAGTCAGGTTTAAGTAACATTTCATGCCGTTCAATGACTACTTAAAACACAAACAGTGCAAATGCCATAGAGCAGACTTTCAAAGTGCTTTTTACTGCTGTTTCTTTTTAGAATGGCTAAACTGCAGTTTTTTTGTGAAGCCTGAATTGTACTACTTTGACTCATCTCCCATCCCCCTTCACACTTAACTTCCCTAGCTGTCAAAGTGCTAAGGGTAATTTGAGCTGGTACCTGCTGTGATTGACATCACAGCAGGGGATTTGACTCATGTACTGTTTCCTTGTTCTAGCCTTTACTTTCTGTATGGGTAGGGGAAAGACCAGGGAGCTGTGACATCACAGCATGGGTGGACTTTTAGGACAGTCATGGTGATATCAGTTTGGGGAGGGAATTGGCCAGAAAACTGCTGTATTCAGTGGCCTTGATGACATCAGTGAACTGGAGACTTTTTCAGGGCGGGATAAAAGTTTTTTGAAAGTGAAACCATCACAGTACAGTAAGGTACTGTCCTACTGGAGAGAAACAGTCAATTTAAAATATTTAAAATGCTGTATTGTTGTTTATTCGTAGTAGGGACAATAAATAGGGAGAAAAAGGACAGAGAAGTTGAGCACCTAATAACAGAATCCCATTGTTGTCCTTTAAGCAAGGTAGGAGAAGGATTTGAAATTCCAAAGAGTGGGCATGTTGTACCCACACCAACTTGAGGAACCACTGAAACTTCCTCATGTGGAGTCTTGCCAGGGGCAGCATAGGGGATGGTGGAAGCCATCAGTCCTAGGATTCTGAGAAATTGCCTTGCTGACAAGTGGTGCAACGGAAGGATCCCTGAAAAGGTGTGACAGACCTCCTTAGCCTTTTGGGGTGGAAGGGACAGTATCATTTTGCCTGTTTGGAATCTGCACCCCAGAAAGACATGTTCTTGAGATGGGATGATGGTAGATTTTTGGAACTGACTGTTTATCATAGATGTTGTAGGATGACCATGGCTGAATGGAGATCCCTCAACAGTTTTTCTGGGGTGTTTGCCTGGAACAGGAAGTTGTCCAAGTAAGGGAAGGCTTGAATGCCTTGGAGTCTGCAGAAAGTGACTACTGGTGCTAAATATTTTGTGAAGGCTCTTGGGGCTGTAGAAAGACCAAATGGTGAGGCCAAGAACTGAAAGTAACAGGATCGCACAGAGAAATGAAGAAATTTCCTGAACTTGGGATGAATGGGAATATTTAGATAGGCATTTTTGATGCCTATGGCTACCAGACAGGCCTGTGGGAGGATTTGAGGAAATGGGGACTGAAGGGTGAGTATTTTGAAGGAGGGTACCTTTAGGAAGGTACTGAGGAAGAAAAGGTCTAGGATGAATCTCCAGGGGCCTTCCTTTCTGGGAACTAGGAACATGCGAGAGTAGAAGCCTGTTCCTTTTTGGGGTGTGGGCACTGAATATATGGTTCCCTGTGGCAGCAGGTCTGCCAATAATTGGGGGAAGAAAGTCATCTGATCTGCAGGAGGTTGTGGGACACCCCTGAAGAGAGGCACCATGTGCCATGTCATCAAATATTTGTGTTTTATGATGTACAGCACACAGGCATCTTGTGTTATGGAATCCCACGCTATTAGGGATAGGGACAGGCAAAGGGAGAGAGGAGTAGTTCAAGAGAAAGAGGGGTAGTGCAAGGGAGTCCTGAGGAGTCAGGAAGAACCTGCTCCATCAGGAAAGGGCTGCTTGGCAATATGGAAAGAAGAGGGAGCTGAGAAATTATCAGATTTCTTGCTCCCCTTGAAGGGTTTGGATTGGGAGGCCCGGGATTTCCTGCAGATGAAGACCTGTTTTGAAGGATAGTTCCTGTGAAATTTTTGAGATGGAAAGACCAAGATATGTTTGAGGTCTTTTAACTCATTATTCTTTTCCTGCAGTGACATGAAGAGATCAGCTGAAGCCTTACCAGATAGGGCATTGCTGACAATGGGAGCATCCATAAGCTTCCATCCTCAGGGAGGGGTTGAAGCCTCAACCAAGCAAACCTTCTCGGTACTGAGGCAGAAGCTACAGCCCTGAAGGTAGCCTCAACATTATCAGAGATGCATTTTATGGCGTGTCGGGCCACCTGTGAGGATGCAGCAATTAGGGAAGAAGCCAAGGCTTTATTTTCTGAATCTGACATGTCACATACTATTTTAGATAATTCTGACATAAGTTCCAGGGAATACTTAGTCATATGCATTTGGTAATTCAAAGCCCTAAAGGCTAAAGCAGCTAAAGTGTAGATTTTCTTCCCCAAACACTTTAGCTGCCTACTGTCTTTGTCAGAGAGGGGGAGAGAAGTGTAACGGGGGGGACAGTGAAGCCTTGTCAGAGGCTAGAGAGATGACAGAGGGGTCTGCCACAGGAGCCTTAAACAGGAAATTGCAGTATCTGTCCGGCTTCTTAGGGGCTGTAGGATGTGAGTCAAGGGTGTAGGGACATGGAAGCAAAGACATCCAGGAAAGCAGGGATAATTAGAGGGATAGCTAAAGAGCTAAGGGTCTCCACCTGGTGGAGGTAGTTGTATCTTTTTTGTACCTCAGACATTTGAGAGCTGTCCCATTTAAAGTAGTCTCTCATTTTTAGAAGGGTTTCTCCAAATGAGATCTCCTCCATAGGAGAGTCCGTCCTACTAGAATGTTCCACATGGGAGGTGTAGTCTAATGGGGAAGGATTTTGTGAGGAGTAGGCTAAGGAGTCAATGTCCTCATCACAGAAAGAATTTTCCTCTGAAGTAAGTTGATGTCTGACCCTTTTTTGGGGGGAGGCAGGCCAGGAGAGAGGTGGAGCAGGGGACTCAGTGGAAGGCCTCATGGCCATGAAGGCCTAGAATAATCACTGGCCAAAATTTTGCCTCTCTTTCTGAGGGTCTTGAGGAGATGAGGAATGTTTGTTTTTTTTTTGTTTTTTCCTAGCAGGAGCATCCATCTGATGTAAAGTAGAGGGTTAGGATGTAGGCCTGCACTCAAGCACATCCAATTCGACTTCTTCCATAAGACATGCATAATTCTTCTAGTGTCTTCTGAAAGAATGAGCCTTGGTACCCCCTGGACATCCGTACCTGATGTCTGTGAGGCCTCCCTGGATGTGCTGGCATCCAGTTCTAAGGCGGCCTGTAAAACTGGCTAGACCTGAAGATCCAGATCTGAAGCAGAGCATTTCTCCTGGCTATCATGTGATGTGCCTTGGGAGAGATGTCTGCAGGGGGAGGTGCGGCTTTAGATTCAGGCGGAGACCTTCTGGCCTTTCAGTTCATGGCAGACTCAGTATTCGGGCCAGAGGATCCCGCCATCATGCTTTTAGCAAGAATTTTCAGGCACTGGTTCTCTAAGTATATTGCAAGGGACGAAAGTCGACTATGAAGGGTCTTGGGGATGAACAACTGGCAGACAGAACAGTTTTTATGGTCATGGTGGGGCCCAAGAAAAAAAAGTACTGCAAATGATTATCCTTGTGGAATCTGTCTTCCACAATCACACTTCTCCTTCTTGGATGACATTAACTATAAGCAAAAGAAATGCAACAGCAAAAGACACAAAAGGTTCCCAGGGCAATTATCTTTAGTAGAAAACTGCAATTCCGGCAGCAGAGCGACATCTGACACTGGCGATCCGACTGAGGGCAAAAAAGTTCTGAGGATGTTGGGCGGGTGTGTCGCTTTTATGGCCTACGTCCGATATCTGCCTATGTGAAATGTACCACACACCTTACAGTAGTAAAAGACTTTGGTATACTGGCCAATATCGGGTCACCTGGGCAGGCAACTCCCTCATGTAAAGAATACCGCAACAGATGAATAGAAGGATATCATATATTCTCCTTTATTTGAGAAACTTGGAAAGAAAACTGGAAGGTTGATAACCTGATTAACATTGGGTTTTGACACCACCTTAGGTAGAAAGGAAGGAATGGTCCGTAAGGATACACTATCCTTGTGAAAAATCAGATAAGGAGGTTTAGATGACAGAGCTTAAAGCTGTGAGACTCTTCTGGCCAAAGTTATAGCAACAAGAAAAATAGTTTTCCAGGTCAAAAATTTGAATTCACACTCAGCTGGTGGTTTCGATTCTGCGGTGGTGCAGCGGTAGCGTTGTTGCCTCTCAGCAAGAGGTTCTCCCATTCGATTCTCGGCTTGGTTTGGGAGTGCCTTCTGTGTGGGGTCTGCATGTCCTCCCTGCTGTCGAGTGGGCGTTTGAAAGACATGCATTGAATGGGCGTGCCTTCGTTGAAGGTTGGGTGTCGGGCTGGCAACTCGACACCATAAAAACCAACTGCCAATCATTAGTGGACCGGAGTTCCGCTGTGGCGACCCCTAACCGGGAAAAGCCAAAAGACCAACAACAACAACTTAGCTGGTGTTTCAAAGGAGGTTGTGTTAAGACTTGTAAAACAACATTTAAATCCCAAGGAGGTCTGAGTAGGTATACTCCTCTGAAAAAGGCTTTGGAAATCTTAGAAAAAGATAAGGTCAAATTCATAGGTTGGTAATGGGCTATTGGCCCTAGGGCCTATACAAGCCTAGCCATAACACTTCCCTGGCTATTTCTTCCCACACTATTTACTTCCCTGGACCACTGTCTAGCAAGGCGACTGACATGATCCCTGGGGTGTATTTCCTTTCTCCCATCCAATCATCAAGGTTCCTTTTGAAGAGGGCAAAGAGGTGCTCTACTTGACAAGTATGGGCAGTCTATTATGGAGTCTGGGGAGTCTCTGGGTCAGGAACCTATCCCTCCAGCATGTTTTGTTTATTATGATGACAACATTTAGATCCCTGGAGCATGTGGCTCTGAGGGATTGGGATTTCTTTAAGTGTAGCATATCCAACAGCTCTGGGTTTGACATGGCCTTGTATGTTAAGCAGAGATCGTCTCGGAGTAGACGATAAGCGACAGAGTACAGCAGGAGTTTTTTAAGGCAGTCAGCATAGGGCATCTGCTTTAGGCCTGTGATTCTTTTGGTGAGGTATTCTGCGGCCTTTCCAGTTGTTGCAGATGTCTTGAGAGGTACATACCAAATGGGGCGTTGTATTCTATAATGAGTCTAATGAGGGATGAGTAAAGTGGGACAATGACCTCCTTTTTTCTGGATGAAAAGCCCTTAGTGATGAGGTGTGCCACATAGAAGGATTTCCTGACTGTTGTGGCGATGTGGTTATTGAAGGTGAGACCACTGTCCACCTGTGTCCCTAAATCTCTTATCAAACATTCGGTGTTTAGTGTACTGCCACCTCTGTGATAATTCACGGGTACATGTTTTTTCCAAAAGGGGATAAAGTACAGTTGTGTACCTACCATAAATGTAGATGTTTGAGTGTATTCACTGTTGCAGTCATTACTCTTGGGTTATCCTGCTGGCAAGCTACCTGCAGTCGGCCTGAATTCCAAAGTCTTGGTCCGGCGTCGGTTGCTGTCGCCTCTTCCCTGACGTCAGTGGGCCAGGGTATAAAAGATGCAGCCGACGTCATTTTCTTCAGTTTTTCTTGCCACAGGTGTCAGGTGCCCCCAAAAGGGTAGGCTAAAAAATACGCCAATAAACATACATGCACTAAGGTAATCATTTCCTTCATCTACAAGCAAATACACCACATAGGTTGTATAGAACAGAGAAGTACAGATAAGACCCAGCAAAAGAAAGGGGGATGGTGGGAGGGTAACCTGGACTGCAACAGTGAATACACTTGAACATCTACATTTATAGTAGGTACACAACTGTACTATGTTCATTGTGTTTCACTGTTCATAGGTTCATACGGTGATGAATGTTGCAGTCATTACTCTTGGGTTGAATCCCAAAGCTGAGGAAAGGTGGCTGGGGCTAAATAAGATTAGGAGAGGCTATGAGGCCCTGCAGAACTGCAGTGGCAAAGCCTGCTCTGGATTTAAAGTAGAGACGTAAGTGGTAGTGCTTTGTAAAAGTGTGCACCGAACTCCAAGTTGCAGCCTCTAAGATGTCTTTGGTTGGTACTCCTCTGAGGAAGGCTGCTGAAGTGGCTGCTGCTCTGGTTGAATGTGGTCTAATGCCCTTAGGCACTGATTTGCCATGTTGTGAATAGCAGAAACGAATGCAATGGCCTATCCATTTTGAAATAGTCTGTTTTGAGATAGCTAACTAAGAAAACTGCGAAAACTGCACTCAGAAAACAATCACAAAATCCAAAAGAGCGCCTACTGCTCTCTTTTGGATTTTGTGGTTGTTTTCTGAGTGCCTCTCTTGCCTACTGCGCTGTTTTGAGATAGCCTTTCCTTGTGATCCTGCAGCATATGCCACTAAAAGTTGCTCAGTCTTTCTGAAAGCTTTAGTTCTATCCAAGTAGAAGCATACCTGTCTGTGTCCAAAGAATGCAGAAGTCTCTCACCATTGTTCTGTGGGTTTGGATAAAAGGTAGGCAAGTGAATGGTTTGGTTAAGGGCCACACTGGACACCACCTTAGGCATAAATGTCGGGTTTGTCCTCAGAGAAACCCTGTCTGGATGGAAAATGATAAAAGGTTCCACAGCCATGAGTGCCTGTAACTCCGAGACTCGTCTTGCAGAGGTTATTGCTAGGAGCAGAGGTGCTTTCTAGGATAAGAATTTTATATCAGCTGTTGAGGCTGGCTCAAAAGGAGGCAGTGTGAGTTTTTCCAAGACATAATTGAGGTCCCATGCAGGCATTGGTGCTCTCCTTGGAGGTCTTATGTTTTCGGCCCCTCTGAGGTACTGCCTTATTAAAGGATGAGAAAAGATAGGTGGTTCTGTATTGTAATGGGCTGAAATGGCAGAGGCATGGATCTTCATTGATGAAAAGGATAGGCCTTTGTCCAGCATCTCAGTTAAGTATTGTAAAATCTGAAGAATGTTTGGTACAAACGTGTCAATTCTTTGTGCCTGGTTCCAAGCACAGAATCTCTCTTCCATTTTTCTGCATAAGATTTTCTGGTACTGGGGCTCCTGGCCTCCAAAATGACATCCATCACAGCTTTGGAGAGAGGAGTGTTCTGAATGACTACATTATCCGCCATGCTGCCAAATTTAAGGTCCTGAGTTGGCTGTGCAGGATCTGATTGCTTTGTTGGGTCAGTAAGTGAGGAATATAAGGCAATGTCCAGGCTGGACCTTGAGACAAGTTCTTTAGGATTGGGTACCAGTGCTGGCGTGGCCAGTCTGGGGCAATCAGTATCATTTTTGGCTTCTCTTGTCTGACCTTTAGGAGTACCTTGGAGAGGAGAGGCAGTGGAGGAAAGGCACATACTGTTAGGCTTTTCTAGCTGAAGGACAAGGCATCCACTTTCCATGCTTGCTTGAGATAAGTCCTTGTGCAGAATCTCTGCAGTTGGCAGTTGTGAGGGGAGGCAAATAGATCTATGTCTGGGCATCCCCATTTCCTTGTTATCATGCTGAAGACTTGTGGATCCAGTTTCCACTTGTAGGGATCCATGAGGTTTCTGCTTAGTTCGTCTGCCAGAGTATTTATCTTTCCTGGCAGGAATTGTGCTTGCAGGTGAACTTGATAAGTCAATGCTGTGTCCCACAAAGTCATGGCTTGTCTGCAGAGGGGGTAGGAATGTGTACCTCCCTGCTTGTTTATGTACCACATGACTGTAGTATTATCCGTTTTAATCAGTAGCTGTCTTGGATCAGCAGGTGCAGGGGGTAAAGAGTCAGGAGACAGGCTGGACTCTGAAAATACATCATCTACAATGTCTAAAACAGGGGGGATAGCAAGAGGCCTGTGCTGAGGTAGTAAAAGTAAGTCTCTGAGCATTTTCTTAGATTCTGAGTAGTCTTGGCTCTCCCAGTGGAAGTGCTCCCTCATGGTATGCAGGGTTTCCCCAAAAGAATAATCCTCAGGAGGAGAGGCTGAAGGGATAGATTCTTCAGCATCAGAATCCTCATAGGGAGAAAGAGAGTATTCCTGTTCAGAAGAGGAGTTAAGAGGAAATGGAAACCTGATCTGAAGATTCATATTCTGTCTCTTGCCTAGGCCTCTTATCAGGAGGGGGATGGGAACCCCTGATCAAAGTAATTAGGTCTTTGGCCATTTTGAGCATCTCTTTTTTAGGCATGGAGGCCTGTCCATGGGCTTGCTGCACTTGTTTCTTTGTCTTTAGTGGTGCTTTAGTCTTTGCCTTTGAAGCTGTAGTAGGTTTTACATACAACTGTGTAGGCCTGAAAACACCCTCAGAAGCCAATGCCTGCTCAGCGGCTCCGGACCCATCTGAGGGAATATTTTCCAAGTTTCCAATACCTTGAGTTTCCAGTGGCCTAGTCTGCTCCACGTGGGAGTTGGAAGTGGCCTGCGGCTCTGAGGTAGCGGGCGTCAGGGGCTGCGAAAGTGCCTCACTGAGAACCGGCGACTGGCTTAGAAGAAGCCTCGTCATCAGTTTTGGACCTTGGATGCCTGTCCTTTTCCTTTTGTTTCTTGTGAATTGCGGTAGTCAGATGACTATCCGACGACATCGTGTAATTAAATCTTCGGCCAAAGTAATGAAATGCAAAATCGTACCGACGCTTAATAGTGCGTTGGTTAAATCTAGCACAAAACCTGCAATTAGCAATGTCATGACCAGGGCCTAGGCGAGGAATACAATAAGAATGGAAGTCCTTATGAGGTATTTGCTTCCGACAAGAACTACAATTATTAACTTTTTCTGACATCGGTCTGGAGCAAGAAAAAAGTTTCCCCAATGAGGTACTTAGCTGTAAATGAACACTTCGGATCTGAAATTCGAACACAAAAATCTCAGGAGTCGGCCAACCGGCACTTGCGAACTGCTTCTGCTTCGGGCACCGCGTGGCAAGAAAGACTGAAGAAAATGGCGTTGGCTGCATCTTTTATACCCCTGGCGCACTGATGTCAGGGAAGAGGCGACAGCAACCGACGCCGGACCAAGACTTTGGAATTCAGGCCGACTGCGGGTAGCCTGCCAGCAGGATAACCCAAGAGTAATGACTGCAACAGTGAAACACGATGAACATCTATACATTTCTTGGCATTGAGCTTGAGCCCATGGCTCTGGCACCAAGCATCTGTTTCTGTAAGGCCCTTTTGTAGAGAAGTCACATCATTTGGGGATTCGATAATGGCTCCCAGTTTGCAGTCATCTGCGAACTTTGTTAGCCAGAGTCCCTTAGTGTTGGCCTGTACTTCAGAGAAGTAGATGCCAAACAAGAGAGATCCCAGGACTGAACCCTGAGGTACTCCACTTGTCTGGAGCTGGATTTGGAGTCAGCTACTTTTACAGTGTGGGTTCTGTCAGTAAGCCAGTTGGCAACCCATCGAGTGATGTACGGATTAATGCCCAGCTTAGTAAGTTTATGTATGACTCCAGAGTGGGGGATGGTGTCAAAGGCCTTGGGGAGGTCCAGACAGACTGTGTGGACTGCCTTACCCTCGTACACGGCTCTGGAGACTGATTCAAAGAAGTCTATAAGATTCAGGAGACAAGATATATGATAACTGAAAATGGCTCGCAACTGTACTCTGACAGTTGAAGTGCTAACCCCTCACTGAAAATTGTAGCTAAAAAATCAAGAACCTTAGAAATTGGAACTGAAAAAGAATCTAAATTTTGCTTATGTGCCCAACAAACAAATCTTTTCCACTTACTTTTATAAAGTTTTCCAGTGGAAGCTTTGTGTAATGATAGTAGAATATGAAGTAAAGGGGAAGACAGTCTGGGCTGTCTAGCAATCAGTGGAACTAGAGAAACCATGCGGTCAACTTGAGGCCTGAAATGTCAGGATGAGTCATGTCTGTCAGGTGAAACAGCAGGTCTGGAGATGGATTCAGAATCCAGGGTGGATACAGAAAATGAGGCCAAAGGAATTGAAACTAGATCTGATGAGGCCAATAAGGTGGAATGAGGATAATTGTGCTCTTCAATTGAGATGCTTTCTGAAAAGATTTGGGATTGAGGGGTAACGAGGGGGGTAGGAATATAGGAGACACGGGGGCCAATTGTGAAATACAGCAACTCTCTGTGACTCCCCCCCCGGGGGGGGGGACAGGACAAAGAATCTGCTGCAGTTATTGTTGAGGGGAGATACAAAGACTGCAGCAAGGTTGACCCCATCAATGGAAAATCTTCTTTGCCACTTTGATGTTGAGGGACCACTCATGAGGCATCAGAATGGACCTACTTAATTGTCTGCAATCACTCTGGACTTCCCTGGAATGTGCATTGCTATTAGAAAGGGATTAGAGGAAATTGCCCATTGCCATACTCTCAAAGCTTCTCGACAAATGGGGTACGATCTGGTTCCTCCTTGATTGCTGTTATACTAGACTACTGACATACTGTCTGAATTGCAATAGTCCAGGTTGCGAGTGTCTTGAAAGGCCTGCAATGCTAGGAGAACAGCTCTCATTTCCAGGATGCTGATATGTGTTTTGGCCTTTTCGTGTGACCATGTACCTTGGACTGTCCTTCCCAAGAAGTGCCCCCCACTCGACCCGAGGGGCGTCCGTGGTCAATGTAGCCTTGGGCTGAGGAACTAGAATGACTGCTGCCAATATGGACCCCAAGGCTTGTAGTACCAGACAGACAAAGATCAGAGTTTTGAATAATCCTTTTGACCTGGAATTGAACAATTTGGATCCAGGACAGAGGAAGAGAAACTATATGACTGACAGTATTCAAATGAGCACCTATTAACTCCAAAGTCTGAGATGGACTGAGCTGAGATTTGTTGATGGATCTCCTCAGATGACAATACAACTGCAGAAAGTAGTCCCTCACTTGAATTAGCTAATGCTTGGTCAGACTGGGCAGAAAACAGTCATCCAGGTATGGAAATACATGGAAACTCCGCAACTTCAGGTGAGCTACTACTACTGCTATATACTTGGTAAACACCCTGGGGGCTGTGGTGAGACCAAAGGGCAGTGCTTTGAAATGGTTAATGTCTTCCTCCCAGCTGGAAGTGCTGACATCTTCTGGACTGTCTGCTCATTTTGACATGATAGTATGCATCCTGAAGATCTGTCAAGCACATCCAGTCATCCTTGCACAGAAAAGGCAGAATGGACTGAACCATGACCATCCAGAAAGTATAGTTGTGTAAAATCTTACCGTAATGATAGATGCCCTTCTCTTCACTGTTGTAGTATTCCTAACATGAGGGATTCCCCACCAAGGGTGGCCCAACGTCTGGCCAGTACACCAAAGACTTTTACTGCACAAGGTATGTCATACATTGCACATTTGCTCTTCATGTACATGCGGCATAAAAGCGATGCCCGGACGTACCATCTTTAGAACTGAACGCCAGCCTAAGGAAAAGTAAGAAGTAAACAATACATCCACAAGACACAAAAGTGCCAGGGGTAGGAGGTGGGATTGAATATTGCAACAGTGAAGAGAAGCACATAGTACAGTTTTGTACCTACCATAAATATAGATGTCCGATAGATATGCAACTGCAGTCATAACATATGGGTTGTCCTGCCTCAGGCAGCCCTCGGTTGGCCGAATTCCAAAGTCTGGATCCGGTGTCGGCTGGTGTCGCCTCCTCTCCGACGTCACAACGGCTGAAGTATAAAGGCATCGGCCGTCGCCATCTTCTTCAGTGTTTCTTGCCCCAGATGCCAGGTGCCCTCCTAGGAAGGCTAAATTTGGTGAATGGATAAACAATTCCAGACATGCACAACAGTAATAAACAGATACACCATAGGAGATACCCCCAGCTAAAAGGGACAGGGGGAATGGACCCAAAAGAAAGAAAAGAGGGGAAAGGAGGGAGGAAAAATCCGACTGCAGTTGCATATCTATCGGACATCTACATTTATGGTAGGTACAAAACTGTACTATGTCCTTCAAGAATGCTGCAGTCATAACATATGGGTTGAATACCATAGCCAAGCTGGGGGTGGATGGAGATAAGAAAAAGATGGTGTAGCTAAAATGCCCTGCAGGACTGCCAAAGCAAAGCCTGCTCGGGATCTGGAGTATAAAGGCAGGTTGTAGTGTTTGGTAAATGTATGCACAGAGCTCCATGTAGCAGCCTCTAGAATGTCCTTTGTAGCCACTCCTCTTAGGAAAGCTGTGGATGTGGCTATAGCTCTGGTGGAATGTGGCCTAATATTGGTTGGCACACTTTTTCCATGGTAAGAATAGCAGAATCTGATGCAGTGTCCAATCCATTTTGAAATTGTTTGCTTGGAGATTGCTTTTAACCTTGTATTCCAGCAGCATAGGCCACAAACAGCTGGTCAGATTTTCTGGTGGCCTTAGTTCTGTCCAAGTAGTAGCATAGTTGCCTGTGTATGTCCAAGGTATGCAGCAGTCTTTCCCCTCTATTTTGAGAATTGGGGAAGAAAGTAGGAAGGTGAATAGCTTGATTTAGAGACACCCTGGAAATTACCTTTGGCATGAAAGAAGGATTTATTCTTAGAGAGACTCTGTCCTGATGAAAAATGAGGTACTGCTATGAGTGCCTGTATTTCCGAGACTCTTCTTGCTGATGTGACTGCCAATAGAAAAAACATTTTCCATGATAGAAATTGCATCTCTGATGTTGCTGCTGGCTCAAAGGGAGGAAGAGATAATTTTTCCAATACAAAATTGAGGTCCCATGCAGGTACTTGGTTATTTTCTGGGAGGCTTGATATTCTTTATCCCTCTCAGGAACTGTCTTAGCAAAGGATGTGAGAACACTGGTGGGTCACAATTGTATCTTGCTGAGATTGCTGAGGCATGAATCCTTATGGAAGAATATGAGAGTCCAGAATGAAACAATTCTGCCAAGTATTCCAATATCTGAGGTATACTCAGTACTGTTGTATCCTGACCCCTGTTGGCAGCCCAGATGCTGAATCTCTTCCACTTGGCTGAATAGGTTTTTCTGGTGGACGGTCTGCGTGCTTCCAATAAGATGTCCTGAACTGCCTTGGAAAGATTGGAAGCGGAAGGAGTTAAGGGAACCTCCAGGCTGTCAGGTGTAATGTTTTCAGGTTTTGGTGAACAGTCCTGTAGTTGTGTTGTGTTAGGAGCAGGGGCCATAGGGGCAGAGGCCACGGTTTGGTCCGAGTTATGCTCAACAGCAACGGGTACCAGTGTTGCTTTGGCCAGTCTGGAGCTATCAAAATGCCTGTTGGTTGTTCTGCTTTGATCTTCAGGATCACCTTGGTCAACAGTGGCAGAGGAGGAAATGCATAAATTTTTAGGGAATTCCAGCTGAAGGAGAGAGCATCCGTTGTCCAGGCTAGAGCATGGTGGGTCCTGGTACAGAACTTTTCCAGGTGATGATTCGTGTGAGACGCAAAGAGATCTATGTCCGGTCGTCCCCGTGTCTTTGTTATTTGTGAGAAAATGTGGGGATGCAGCATCCATTCATGTGGATCAAGGAAATTTCTGCTTAGCTTGTCCGCCAGTACATTGTCCTTGCCTGGCACAAACTGGGATTGCAGGTGTATCTTCAGACTCAGTGCTTTTTCCCCAGAGAATCATTGTTAGTCTGCAGAGGGGGGTATGAATGAGTCCCTCCCTGCTTGTTTATATACCACATGACAGTGGTGTTGTCTGTCCTTATTAGTAAATGCCCTTGCTGCAGTGATTTTTTGAAACTGTCGATTGCATGTATCACTGCCAACATCTCTTTTTGGTTTATGTGCAGATGTCTTTCCTTTGGTGTCCATTGACCTTGAACGCATCTGTCCTCCATGTGCGCCCCCCATCCACGGTCTGAGGCGTCTGTTGTAATTATTTGACCTGCTTGAGGTCTGTTGAAAGACATGCCTTTGTTTAATTGACTTGCTTGAGCCCACCACAAGAATTCTTTTTGCAGACATGGAATAAGTGGGATTACGTCCTCTTGGCTTTGGCTGTGTTGGGACCATAAGCTTTTCAAATACCATTGCAGCTTTCTCATATGAAGTCTTGCCAAAGGTATCAGAAGAATGCATGATGCCATGAACCCCAGGGCCTGCAGGAGTTTCCTTGCAGTCAGCTGGGAGAGCTGTGCTAGGCCTTTGAAATACTCTGGTAACTGCTGTTGTTTTTCCTCTGTGAGGTAGGCCATTTGTGTTTGTGTGTCCAGTTTGGCTCCTAGGAAAATAATCTTTTGGGATGGCAGTAGTCTTGATTTCTGAATGCTGACTGTGTATCCCAAGGCCTGTAGTAACTGCATGACATAGTCCAAGTTTTTTATTAAGGTTTGTCTGTTGTCTGCTTGTATGAGACAGTCGTCCAGGTAGGGGTATATTTGAATTCCCTGGAGTCTGCAGTGTGCCACTACTGATGCCAGGCATTTCGTGAACACTCTGGGCGCAGTAGATAAGCCAAATGGCAATGCTGAGAATTGATAATGCTCTGTCCCTGCAAGAAATCTGAGGTATCTTCTGCAGCTTTGTCTGATTGGGACATGCAGGTATGCCTCCTTGAGGTCCAGAGTGACCAGCCGAGACCCCTTGCCCAGCATGGGAAGGAGTTGCTGTAACGTCAACATTTTGAACTTTGGCACAATGAGAAAGGTATTTAGAGTAGACAAGTCCAGTATAGGCCTCCAACTGTTTTCCTTTCTTGGAACAAGGAACAGTCTTGAATAAAATCCCTGACCTTGTTCCTGAGGAGGTACCTTTTCTATTGCTTTTATACTTAATAGCTTTGAAACTTGAATGAGTGCCTCTGCCCTTTGATGGTGTGGCAGGTTTGGCATGCCTTGTCTTGTAGGTAAAGTATGGAAGTGGAATCTGTAACCCTTGTCTATTAAATCCAGAATCCAGCTGTCCTTGGTTAAGATATGCCAGTTTTTTGAGAATAAGGACAATTTTCCGCCCAAGGGTGCTTCTCTCTGAGCCCTTGTAGGCGGTATGAAAGTCAAGTCATTGTGATTGTCCTTGTGGTGCAGCTGGACTGGCTGCAGCACTTCTTTGATTTGTAGGTTGCCATTGGCGGCCCCTGTAGGGGCCTCAGTATTGGCCTCGGCCACGCCTGTTCTTTCCCCTTTGAAACTTGCCCGAGTCTGGGAAGGACCAATTCTTTGAAGGCCAGTTTCTACTGAATCTGGGTGGCTGAACCTGGAGGAAATCCTTGACTGTCTGTACTGACTTAGCTTTTTCCTCAATGGACTTCAACACATCTTGTGCATTAGTGCCAAAAAGCTTCTGTTTTTCCAGAGGTGCATCAAGTAACTTTACTTTGACATGGTCTGGCAGTGGCTGATCTTTTAACCAAGCATGTCTACGTATCACAGCCCCAGTCATAGCTGCCCTACATGAAGCCTCCAATGCATCATAACCACACTGAAGAAAATGATTGTTAACCTGCTGAGTGTTATGTATGTGATCCTGCAATGCCTTTCTGTCAACAGGCTCAGGAGAGGCTAACTTTTTCTGTAAATCATCCAGTAAAAAATCCTGGTACTGAAACATATGAAAAAGGCAGTTAAATGACCTCATGGCTAGGGTGGTAGAGGTATAAACTTTTTTACCCCATCTCTCCATAGACCTGGCTTCCCTATCCGCTGGCAAAGGATTCTTGGCAGTGGAGGTAGCCACTCCTTGGGACCCTGTGAAATAGTTTCTAAATCCACGGTGTGGGCCTTAAAGAGATGTTTGTGAGTGTCAGGGACTCTGTAATATCTGTCTGGCTTGACAGGAGCAGGGGGGAGAGAATCAGGGTTAGCACTGGAATCGGAGAAGACATCATCCAAAACATCCATCACAGGAGGAATAACTAAAGGTCTGTGCTGGGGAAGCTTTAGGAAGGTACGGAGCCTTTTCCTGGAATCAGAGAATTCCTGACTCTGCCATTGGAAATGTTCCCTCATTGAGTGCAGGACTTCACCAAATGAGAAATCCTCTGGAGGAGAGGCAGAGGGAATTGATTCCTCAGCATCAGAGTCCTCATAGGCCTGGAAGGATTCTTCTTGAATATCTGAATGCTCAGAATCCCCAGAGGCCTTATCTGAAGAGAGGTTTTCAGTCTGCTCAGTTCTAGGCCTTTTCTCTGCAGGAGGCTGAGAACCTCTATCTGGGTGAGGCTGAGACCCCCTGATAAGGGAAATAAGGTCTGCAGCAAGAGACATTATCTGTTTATCAGAGGAGGGGGCCTGAACAGCAGGTTTAGGATGGGCCTTGGCCTGGCTGGCGGCCTTAGCACATGCAAAGGCCTTGATGGACATAGATACAGGAGGCCTAGCAGCCCCACATGCAGGAGTGACCTTGTCCACCGGAATGGTGTCGGGTAAATCAAGAACTTCGGTTTCCGGAGGAAAATCAACAACCGGCACCGGAGAGGTCTCCGGGACTGAAGGACGAGCTAACGCTGTGTCGTCGGCCTGGAGCGGTTGAATTACCGCTTCCGCAGGGACCGAAGCACTAGCGGAGGGTCTAGGAGTAGTATCGGTAGAGGACGTGGGCCGAGGATGCCGGTCCCGGTCCTTCTGTTTTTTGGAAGATTGAGCTGTCGGTTGATCCGACGGCATGATATACGCAAAGGATTCACCGAAAAAGTCTTCAGCAAATTCTGCCCGGCGCATGAGAGTGCGCTTATTAAAGCAAGCACAGGCAGCACAGGCCGAGACGTCATGGTCTGGGCCCAGGCTAGGAAGACAGTAAGAATGGAAGTCCTTATGAGGTATTTGTTTACCACAAGACAAACAATTATTAACTTTCTCAATTTGTTCTGACATCGGCTGAGGCAAGAAAAATGTTCCCCAACGGGGTACTTAGCTTTTAGATGACTTCGGTACTGAAAACACAGGAGCTGACCGACCGGCACTAGCGAACTGCTTCTGCTTCGGGCACCGTGCGGCAAGAAAGACTGAAGAAGATGGTGTCGGCCGATGCCTTTATACTCCAGCCGTTGTGACGTCGGAGAGGAGGCGACACCAGCCGACGCCGGACCCAGACTTTGGAATTCGGCCGACCGAGGACTGCCTGAGGCAGGACAACCCATATGTTATGACTGCAGTTGCATTCTTGAAGGACATCTACCATTATGGTAACATTTTATACAACTATTCTATGTCATTGTATGCTACTGTTGCAGTATTCCTAACATGAGAGAGTGTGCCAAAGCTTAAGAAGAAAATTGGGAAGAGGAAGGACCAGTAGAGCTCTCCAGAAAGCAACTAGCTCTAGTTCTGGAAATTCCATCCAACTTGTAGCGTTTGGTGAAAGTACACACAGAAGTCCAGGTAGCTGTCTCAAGAATGAAATTAGTGTCCAAACCCTTAAAAAAAGCACCATAAAAAGCCACCGTCCTAGTGGAAAGAGCCTTAACAGAAGAATGGAAGGGCTTTTCCATGAGAAACATAAAACAAAATAGCTTTAGAAATCCAAGAAGAAATTGCCTCCCAAAGACCTGGGATGAAAAGAAACAAAAAGCTAACCAGATTTCTTGATAGCCTAAGCCTTATCCAAATAAAATCTGAGTTGTCTATACACATCTAAGGTGTGTAGTGCTTTCTTGTTAGCAGATTGTAGAGAAGGGGAAAAAGTAGGCAAATTAACAAATTGATTAAATGACAACTCATTCACCACCTTGGGCATAAAAGGTGTAGTATATAAGGACACCCTGTCCTTATGAAAAAAAAACAAAAAAGGAGGACAAGCCTTAAGAGCTTGAAGCTCAGACACACGTCTGGCTGAAGTAAGGACTAACAACAAAATAGTCCTCCAAGAACAGTGTTGCAAGGAAACTGCAGCCACAGGCTCAAAGGGACCAGAGTCAATTTTTCCAAAACAAATTTAAGATCCCAGGGAGGAAGAATAGGCTTCTTGGGAGGTCTGATGTGAAGGACACCTTCTAGAAATTGTTTTGCCTCAAACTTAGAAACTAAAGGAGGAGATAAAGACAGACAAGCAGAGATAACTGATAAGTGGGACTTAACAGAGGAATAAGCCCCCCAGCACTGAGCAATTCATACAAGTATGAAAGAACCACAGGAACATCCACCGAGAGTGGATCCAGGTTATGTGAAAGACAGCACACAGAAAACTTCTTCCATTTGAATAAGTAGGATTTCCTAGTAGTGGGCTTCCTAGTCTCCTGCAGAAGCCTAAGCAAGTCTGCAGGGTGTCTGTAAGGAATTAGAATCCTATCACCCACAGAGTCAGCTGAAGAGCGGACAAGTGGGTATGGATTAAGGATCCTTTGTCTTGTGTAAGTAGGTCCACCCTGTGAGGTAACTTTTGATGACTGCCCTTAGCTAAATGCAGAAAAAGAAGGAACCAATGCTGTCTTGGCCAAAGGGGGAGTCACCAGCAAGATTTTGAGTTTGTCCTGTTTAATCCTAAATACAACGTTCGGAACGGGGGTGCATAAAGAAACATCCCCTTCCAAGAAAATGAGAGGGCATCCAGCTTCCAAACCAGAGGACCTGGGACTCTGGCATAAAAGTGAGGAAAGTTGTCTGTTCAGAGGGTTCATAGGTTGATACTAGGCTATCGGCCCTACGGCCTATACAAGCCTAGCCATAACAATTCCCTGGCTATTTCTTCCCACACTATTTACTTCAAACTAGCAAACAGATCTATTTGAGAAGTACCCCACTTGTGTACAATGTCCTGAAAAACATCCTTGTGAAGCATGCATTCGTGGGATTGAGTCAAGGACCTGCTCATACTGTCTGCCACAAAATTTTTTAACTTCAGGGAATATAAACTGCCTAAATAGTCACATGATACTGAACCACAAACTCCCATACCATGAGTGCATGCTTGCAAAGAAGGTAAGATTTTGTTTCCCTGTTTGTTTACATACCACAGAACTGTGGTATTGTCTGTAAACACAAAGAGGCTCCGGGTAGAAAACAGGATGGAAGGCCTGAAGTGCCAGTAGAAGTACTCATCTCTTTGATGTTGATGGGCTCCTTCGGCTGACCCTCCTATTCTTGAGATGGAAGAGGTGGACGGAGGGGAAGGTCTGGGTTCAGAGACAACTGCTGAATCCACTAACGAAGTTCCCTCTACATAGGGAAGAAGAGGAAATGCAAATTCTAGGGGATGTGCATGCTGTTTCCAGACTGATTTCGGGAAATGCTGAATTGTCCTCATGTGGAGTTTGGCTAGAGGTAACATAGGGATGGTGGATGCCATAAATTCCAGACGTCTCAGAAACTCTCTGGCTGTTGCTGTCTGTGGCAGAAGTCAGAGGGAGAAGAGTTTGAAAAAAGAAAATGAGAGTCAAGGCCTTTGGCAGAGGTAGGGATGCCAGCAAAGTCACTGTCTGAATCCTGCATCCTATAAACGCTTTACCTTAAGGAGGGCTTTTTGAAGTTTATTGTGAACCCCAGACTCTGTAAAAGAGTAATGGCAAAGTTAAGATTTTGCCATAAAATCTCTGGTGAGGATGCTCGAAAGAGAAGATCGCCCGGGTAAGGAAATACTTGGATGACTTGAAGCCTGCAGAAAGCAATCACAGGAGCTAGGCAAGAACTGAAAATGCCAGGAAACAACAGAGAAAAGTAAAAAATTCCTGAAAAGAAGATGAACAGACTGTGAAGGTAGGCATCCTTGATATCCAGAGAAGCCAAAAAAGCCAGAGGAAGAAGTAAAGAAACAAAGTCAGAAGAGACAACATGGGAAAGGAAGGAATTTTCAGAAAGGTATTTAGGTGTGAAAGATGCACAATGGGTCTCCAAGGACCCTCCTTTTTGGGCACCAGAAACATTCCTGAATAAAACCTTTTTCCCTTTTGATCCTGTGGAACCTCCTGAATGGTTCCAAGATTTAACAGTTTTTGAAGCATCTCTGGGAATACATGTAAAGTACAGTTGTGTACACTTACCATAAATGTAGATGTTCGAGTGTATTCACTGCTGCAGTCATTACATTTGGGTAATCTGCTGACAGGTTGCCCTCAGTCGGCCTGATTAACAAAGTCTTGGGTCCTGCGTCAGTTGCTGTCCCTTCTTCCATAACATCAGGTCGTCAGGGGTACAAAACATGCAGCCGACGCCATTACATCAGTTTTTCTTGCCCCAGATGTCAGGTGGCCCCCAAATGGGGAGCAAATAAAAATAAAAAACACAAAAAATACACCTCCAACCAAAAGCAAATAAACCAAAAATGGCTTTTAAGCATAGTAAGAGAAAGTAGAGGTATAGCCAGAGAAAAATAGGGGGCTAGAGGGAGGGTAACCAGGACAGCAACAGTGAATACACTCGAACATCTACATTTATGGTAAGTGTACACAACTGTACTATGTTCTTCGTGTTTCACTGTTGCAGTCATTACATTTGGGTAGATTCCCAAAGCTATGGTTGGGTGGAGGGAATTATACAGCATTTGGACCCGCTACAAGGCCCTGCAGGACAGCAGTGACAAAGCCAGCTCTGGATTTAAAGAAAAGTGGCAAATGGTAATGTTTGGTGAAAGTATTAACTGAGCTCCAGGTAGCAGCTTCTAGGATGTCCCTGGTAGGAACACCTCTGAGAAAGGCTGTTGAAGTAGATGCAGCCCTGTTGGAATGGGATCTGATCCCCTGGGGGATAGATTTTCCATGGTGCTTATAGCAGAAACTAATGCAATGGCTTATCCATTTGGAAATGGTTTGCTTTGAAATAGCCTTTCCCTCTGATCCTGCAGCAAATGCTACCAGCAGTTGTTCAGATTTTCTTTGAGATTTAGTCCTGTTTAAGTAAAATCTAAGTTGTCTGTGTACACCCAATGAATGTAGAATCTGCTCCTCCTTGTTCTGTGGATTGGGAAAAAATGTTGGCAAATGAATGGTCTGAATAAGAGCCACACTGGATACCACCTTATTCATGAAGGATGGGCTGGTCCTGAGAGATACCCTGTCTGCATGAAAAATGATGAAAGGCTCCACTGCCATAAGAGCCTGTAATTCGGAAATCCTTCTACCTGAAGTGACTGCTAACAGGAAAGCTGTTTTCCAGGAGAGAAATTTTAAGTCTGCAGTAGCAGCTGGCTCGAAAGGAGGGAGAGTGACTTTCTCCAATACAAAATTAAGGTCCCAGGCAGGGGTTGGCGCTCTCCTGGGTGATCTTAAGCTCTTGGCCCCTCTGGGATACTGCTTTAGAAGAGGATGGGAGAAGAGGGGAGATTCTGTGTTGTAATGGGCTGAAATGGATGAGGCATGGATTTTTATGGAAGAAAAGGACAGGCCCTTGCGAAGCACCTCAGTTAAGTATTGCAAAATTTGAGGAATGTTGGGCACTGCTGTGCTTATCCCTTGAGATTGATTCCAGGCACAGAATCTTTTCCATTAGTCAGCATAAGATTTTCTAGTACTAGGTCTTCTCGGCTCCAAAATGAAATCCATCACAGGTTTGCTGAGAGACGCTAAGGGTGAATTTAGGTGATTAGCCACACTGCAAGATTCAAAGTTTGGAGCTGAGTGTGCAGAATTTGGTTGTTCTGCTGAAACAGTAAGTAAGGTGTCTGAGGTAGGTGCCACGGTGGAAGGTGTGACACACTGTGCAGGAGTGGGTACCAGTGCTGGCGAGGCCAGTCTAGAGCAATCAAAATTAATTTTGGTTTGTCCTGTTTGACTTTTAGTAGAACTTTGGAGAGCAGAGGCAAAGGGGAAAGGCATAGACTGATAAGTTTTTTCAGCTGAAGGACAGAGCATCCACTTTCCAGGCTTTTTTGTGAGGAGTTCTTGTGCAAAATTTGTCCAACTGATAGTTCTGAGGTGAGGCAAAAAGATCTATGTCTGGGTTCCCCCATTTGCATGTCAACATGTTGAAAATCCGTGGTTCCCGTTTCCATTCGTGTGGGTCCATGAGATTTCTGCTTAGTTCGTCTGCCAGAGTATTCAGCTTTCCTGGCAGGAATTGAGCTTGTAGTTGTACTTGACAGCTCAAAGCCGTGTTCCACAATGCCATGGCTAGTTTGCAGATGGGGTAGGAGTGTGTACCCCTTGCTTGTTTATGTAGCACGTAACAGTGGTGTTGTCCGTCTATCAGTAATTGTCCTGGATGAAGGTAGTCCTTGAAGGCTGTCAGTACGTTCTGTACAGCTAGCATTTCTTTTTAATTTATGTGATGGTGCATTTGATTTGGGCTACATTTTCCCTGAATGCACTTCCATGCCAGATGAGCACCCCATGCATAGTCTGATGTGTCTGTAGTTAGGGTTTGGGCGACAAGGGGTAGTGTGAATGGCAGTCTCTTGTTCTGGTGGCAGGCCTCTGCCTACCATAGGAACTCTAGGCACAGGCAAGGTATGATAGGAATCATTGTTTCAAAGCTGTGATAATGCTGACTCCATAGACTTTTCAAATACCACTGAAGTTTCCTCATATGCAGTCTTGCATATGGAATTAGAAGAATGCAAGAGGCCATGAACCCCAAGGCTTGCAGTATTTGCCTTGCAGAAAGCATTTTTGTGGCCACCTGTTTGAAATAAGTCAGCAAATGAATTTGCTTCTCTGGCATAAGGAAAGCCATCTGGGCAGTTGTATTCCAGCTTGCACCCAGGAATGTAATTTTTTGAGAGGGTACCAGTTGTGATTTCTTTTCGTTTATAGTGTACTCTAGACAAATTAGAACCCTTTTTACAAACGCCAGATGTTTTAGAAGAATGTCCTTATTTTCTGCCTGAATTAGACAGTCGTCCAGGTATGGATATATTTGAATATTTCTTTGCCTGCAAAATGCAATTACTGGAGCCAGGCACTTTGTAAAGACCCTGGGCGCAGTAGATAAGCCAAAGGGCAGTGCAGAGAACTGGTAATGCAAGTAGCCTGCTTTGAAGCAGAGGTATCTCCTGCAAGATTCCCTGACTGGGATGTGCAGGTAAGCCTCTTTTAAATCTAGAGTTGCCAACCAGGCATCTTTGCCTAGCATAGGAAGTAACTGGTGAAGAGTCAGCATCTTGATTTTTGGAATGTCCAGAAAAGTGCTTAGAGTAGATAAGTCCAGGATTGGACGCCATGATTTGTCTTTTCTGGGTACCAGGAAAAGTCTTGAATAGAAATCTTGTCCCTTTTCCTCTTCTGGTACTAGATGAATGGCCCCCATGCTCATGAGGGAAAGTACTTGTTTCTGGGCCTCTGCCCACTGATTTGGGGGCAGGTCTGGCCATCCGTTTGGAATTGGTAATGTGTGGAAATGAAATCTGTATCCCTGGGATACTGTATTTAAAACCCATTTGTCCTGGGTTATAAGTTGCCAGTTATTTGCATGAAGAGCCAGTCCCCCCCCTCCCCAAAGTGGCAGCTAAAAGGTAAGTGCTTGGTAAGTGTAAAGGGAAATCATCGAGACTGCTTACCATAGGGAGGTATCTTGTTGTTTCCAGATTTGGAAGAGGAGGCACCCCATTGTTTTGTTCTGAAAGTCCCTTCGGACTGAAACCTAGTGCCTTTGGAATGTCTGGGTTTGACTTGAGAGGCTCTCGAAGGAACTGGAAAGGACCAGTTCTTAGTAGGCCAGTTTCTACTAAATCTTGGAGGTTGCACTTGTAAGAAATCTTTCACAGTTTGCATAGATTTAGCTTTATCTTCCATCTTTTTTTTAGAACTTCTTCAGCCTTATTACCAAAGAGACGGTCCTGTTGTAAACGAGCATCCAACAATTTTGCTTTAACGTGATCAGGCAGAGTTTGCTCTTTGAGCCAAGCATGCCTTCTTAGCAGACCCATAACAGCAGCCCTGCAAGAGGCCTCCAAAGTATCAAAACCACATTGCAAAGTATGTTTTCCAACTTGTTCAGCTGAATGCAATAAATCCTGTAAATCTTTATTTTCCACACAGTCAGAAATCAATATCATTTTCTGTTTAAGCAGTCCCATGATATGCTGCTGATATTTTAGCATATGAAATTGACAGTTTAAAGCCTTGATTGCTAAGGGTGCAGAAGTGTAAACCTTCTTACCCCATCTATCCAGCGCCCTGGAATCTCTTATCAGAAGGGGTAGGATTTTTTGCAGTAGAAGCCTTAATGCCCTTGGGACCCTGAGAAATGGTTTCAGGATCCGCAACAGGATTTTTGAAAAGGAATTTGTGGGAGTCAGGAACCCTGTAGTATCTGTCTGGCTTACAAGGAGCCGGAGGCAGAGAATCAGGAGCTAGACTAGATTCTGTAAAAACATCATCAACAATGTCTAGAACAGGAGGTATAGCCAAAGGCGTATGCTGAGGAAGAAGAAAATCCCCAAGTCTTTTTTTAGATTCAGAAAAATACTGACTTTCCCAGTGGAAATGTTCCCTTAAGGTATGTAAAGTTTCCCCAAAAGAAAAATCCTCTGGGAGGAGCAGAAGGAATGGAATCCTCTGCATAAGAGTCCTCATAAGTAGGTATAGACAATTCCTGCTCGTCAGAAGAAAAAGAATCCTGTTCAGAGGAATTACAGTCAATATCTTGCCTAGGCCTGTTAGAAGGGGGGGGGGGGTTTGGCTACCCCTGATCAGAGTAATTAAATCTTCAGCCATTTTGATCATTTGTTTTTTAGTCATAGGAGCCTGCACCTGCAGCCTAGGCATTGTTTTTTTAAGACATAGATCGAAATTTTGGCCTTAGTTTTGAAGATGGCATCGGTCTGATATACAAATCTGTAGGCCTGAAAACACTCTCAGAAGCAGGGGCCTGCACAGCGGCTCCCGACCCATCCACGGCAGAGACATCCGGGGGTTCCATAACTGAAGCTGCTCACGGCATACCAGACTCCAAATGAGACTCAGCAGAAGCCTGCGAATCAGAAGTAGCGGGTATCAGGGGCTGCAAAAGCACCTCACTGAGTACAGGCGAACTGGCGACTGACTTAGGAGAAGTGTCGTCGGCAGTTTTATACCTCAACAGCCTGTCTCTGTCTTTTTTTTTTTGCGTTTTTTTTTAGGTATTCCGGGCGACGGATTGCTAACCGATGACATTTCTGGATAATTAAAGCGTGAGCCAAAATATTTAGAAGCAAAAATGTACCAATGTGCGTTGATTAAATAAAGCACAGAACCGACAGCAAGGTACATTGTGGTCAGGGCCTAGGCAAGAAATACAGTACAAATGAAAATCCTTATGAGGTAATTTGCTTCCCACAAGTAATGCAATTATTAACTTTTACTGACATCAGTAAGGAGCATGAAAAAGTTTCCCCAATGGGGTACTTAGCTTTTTAGTTGAAGACTTCGGATCCGAAACTCGAAAACGAAAATTTCAGGAGTCGGCCGACCGGCACTTGCGAACTGCTTCTGCTTCGGGTACCGCGCGGCAAGAAAGACTGGGGTAAAGGCGTCGGCTGCATGTTTTATACCCCTGATGACCTGACGTCATGGAAGAAGGGACAGCAACCGACGCAGGACCCAAGTCTTTGTTAATCAGGCCGACTGAGGGCAACCTGCCAGCAGATTACCCTAATGTAATGACTGCAACAGTGAAACACAAAGAACATCTGTTTCTGAGGTGGTTGAGGAATGTCCATGAAGGGAGGAAGGGATTTCCAAACCATGAAATACCCTTGCTGAATTATGGAAAGAACCATGAGTCTTGTGTTATTTTTCTCCAAAGTGGATGAGACAGAGAAAGGCAAAGGGAAAGATGAATGAGGCTGTGAGAAATGTGATAGTTAGATGCTACCTGGCTTGTCAGGAAAGGGCTGTTTTTGACCAGGTGAAGCCTGAGTAGTCTTAGGTGGAGGAGTCCTCCTACCTGTTTTCTTACTTTTAAGAGGAGGACAAGCATGTCTTCGAACAAAAGCTGGTTTGGAAGGATAATTCCTTTGGAACTAAGGCACAGGTGAAACCAAAAGATGTTTCAAGTCCTGTAATTCCTTGCCTTTCTCCTGCAAGGACTTAAACAAATCATCAGCAGCGGTACCAAACAAAAAAGAAGATATGTACCTACCATAACGTTCCATGTTAGTTGTCCTTCACCATGCCTTCCCCCTTGCTGGATGGCCGATCCTAGTCTCCGACTTGGCCACTTACTATATCTCAAGAGCTCTTTACTGGCACAAGGCTAACCCTTATCCCAGAATGCCCAGCGCCAGCTACCCAGATCTCGTTTGAGATAGCTCGCACTAGACATCATTATAGAAGATAATCCATTAATAAACCTGGATATACAGTTAATTGTCATGGTTTGGTTGAGAAGCAACTAGTAACAAAACAAATTAGCCAGTGAAACCATTGAGAAACTCCTCTCAATCCTCGAGGAAGGGGGATGGAGGGAGGGACGCAAGAAGGAAGGCAAGACGAAGGACAGTTAACATGGAACGTTATGGTAGGTACATAACTTTTTTATGTTAAGTTGTCCAATCTCGCTTTTGTTCTTGCTGGATGGGACAGAGTCCCTAGCACCTCAATCCTGGGTGGCTCATTGGAACAGACTCTTCAGAACCACGGAACCAATGGAAGCTCTGCCCCGGGAGACCACATCTACTTTGTAATGAGAAATGAATGTATGAGGATCTAACCAAGTAGCTGCTGCACAAATTGAATCTATGGGCAATCTAGACTGAAATGCTACCGAAGTAGCTACTGACTTGGTTGAATGACCTTTGGGTTTTGTTGGAAGATCTTTTTGTCTTAAGTGGTAGGTATGGACTATGGTGTCCGATAACCATTTTGACAATGTTACTTTAGAAACTGCAAGGCCTTGTTTGTTGTTAACAAAACAACTGATCTGATTTTTTCATTTCTTTAGTTCTATGGAGATAGAAACGCAGTTGTCCATGCACATCCAATTGCTGCAATCTGTATTCTGCCTTGTTGGAATGATTAGGGAAAAAGACAGGGAGTTCAATGGATTGATTCAAATTGTGATCTGAACAAACTTTAGGTAAAAAAGATGGGTTACTTTTCAGGGAAACCCTTTCTTTGTGAAAAACTAGGTATGGGGGCGAACACATAGTCATGAAGTTCTGAAACACGTCTGGCAGAAGTAATAGCAACTAAGAAAAGAGTTTTCCAAGGGAGAAACTTCAAGGAACATGATGCTGCTGGTTCAAAGGGTGGCAGTATCAAGGAGGCAAGAACCAAATTGAGATCCCAAGGTGGAAGTGGCTCTTTCACTGGGGGTCTAAGTAGAGATGTACCTCTCATGAAGGCCTTACAGAGTTTATGATACATTATGCTGGAGTTAGAAACTCCGACATGAAAATTTGAAATGGCAGCCAGTTGTACTTTGATGGTAGCAGCTGCTGCACCAGAATGAAACAGTTCTGCTAGGAAGTCAAAATGTCATGTACAGGAGCTGTAAAAGGATCTAAATTCCTGGATTCTGCCCAGTAAGAGAATCTTTTCCATTTGCTAGCACAGACTTTCCTTGTATTTGTCTTATGGGAGGAAACAATAATATCGTACACTGCTGGGGAAATATTGGGGAGCCTGGCTAGGATTGGAAGTGGAGTAACCAAGCTGTGAGCTTGAGAGATTGGAGGGTATGGTGTAGCCCACTTGATTAATGAATCAAGAGGTCCGGTACTGGGTCCAGAATCCAAGGCTGGGCTAGAAGGTGGGAGTGAAGGAACGGAAACCAAATCTGTCGAACCCAATAGGGAGCAATGAGGATCATTTTGCAACCCAACGATTTTGCTTTCTGAATGACTTTTGGAATTATGGGGAAGGGGGGGAATGCATAAAGGATTCCCTGAGGCCAATCGTGGACTAGACCGTCCCTGGGTGTCTGACCTGGAGGAGGAACAAGGGAGAAGTAGCTGCTGCATTTCTTGTTGAGGGGAGAGGCAAAGGGATCGCAGCTAGGCTGGCCCCATTTGCGGAAAATAAGATCCACAATTTCCTATTTCAGAGACCACTCATGAGGCATGAGGATAGCCCTGCTGAGCCTGTCCGCTATTACGTTGGATGTCCCAGGGATATGCGTTGCTATCAGAAAACGTTGGGAGGAAATCGCCCATTGCCACAGTCTGAGGGCCTCTCGGCTTAAGGGGTAAGACCTGGTTCCGCTCTGTTTGTTGATGTACAAAACCACTGACATGTTGTCCGTCTGTACTGCAATAGCCCTGGCAGGGAGAGAGTCTTGAAGAGCTTGCAATGCTAGGAGCACCGCTCTCATCTCCAGGATGTAGATGTGCAAGTGGTACTCGTGAGGTTGCCAAGTGCCTTGGACTGTCTTCCCTAGATAATGCCCCCCCCCACCCTATCAGGGAAGCGTCCGTGGTCACTGTGGTGACCGGATGGGGTTCCATGAAAGGTCTGCCCTGAGAAACTAGTGGGGAGACCATCCACCAGAAAAGGTGTCTTTTGCAAGATTCCGTAATTAGCATCATGTGAGACATGGGTAATTCCTGGAAGGACCATTGTGTGAAAAGAAGCCACTGAAGGATTCTCATGTGATAGCGTGCTAAGGGAACTAGAAGAATGGCTGCTGCCAAGGATCCTAGAGCTTTAAGAACATATTTTACTTGAATTCTTTTGTTCCTCAGGAGAAGTGACACCTGTTGTCGAATAACGGAAACTCTTTCCTGAGGCAATTTTACTTGTGTCTAGCTCTGCTCTTACGTATGTAATAGATTGACAGGGCAATAAGGCAGATTTTTCTAAGTTTATTGTGATGCCCAGTTGAGCACAGGATGTGATGGTGTAATCTCGTGCTTCTATAAGTTGTCGCCTGGTGGTAGCAGTGAGGAGCCAGTCGTCCAGATAAGGAAACACCTGGAATCCTTGACGTCTCAGGTGAGCTGCGACTGCTATGCATTTGGTGAACACCCTGGGGGCTGTGGTGAGACCAAAGGGCAGAGCTCTGAATTGGTAACAACTGACCCCTAGCCAGAAGCGTAGAAATCTCCTGGACCGTCTGTCCATTTTTATATGATAGTATGTGTCCTGAAGATCTATGGAGCACATCCAATTGTCCTGACCCAAAAAGGGGAGAATGGACTGCAGTGTTACCATCTGGAACCTTTCTTTTTGTACAGATTTGTTTAACCTGCTGAGATCCAGAATTGGTCTCCAGTGCCATGTCTTTTTGGGCACTAAAAAGAATGTTGAGTAAGTTCCGGATCCTACTTGGTCTGCGGGGACTTCCTGGATGACTTTTTTTTTTCTAGCAGTCTTGAAACATCGGTGACTGCCTGATCCCTTAGATTGGGTGGAACATCTGGGATGGATGTTTTTGAAACAAAAGGGGGTTGATGAAAGAAAATCTTGTAACCTCCAGATATAATGACTAGTACCCATTTGTCTTTTGTAATATTTTGCCAGGCAATTGGGTACAATGAAAGCCTTTTCCCGACTGGATCCAGAGTTGAGCAGTCGGGCATCCCTTCAGGGATGTTGATAGGGTTTGGAAGAGAACGTATCTCTGTCACCCTGATTTTGCAGACCCCCCTCTGCCATGAGGGCAGCGTCTGCCACTGTTATTATTTCCCCTCTGCCCATGGGGGAAAATTCACCATGTGCATCAGGCAAGGGTCCCTGGGATTTCCAAAACCACATCTTTCCACCCTTCTGACCCTTTGGGTATGGTCTGGTAGGAGTGGAAATATGCACTCCGACATAAGAGAGCGTCTTGCCTTCCTGCTGGCACCTGGTAAGCGTGTCTTTCACCTGAGGCCCAAAGAGAGAGAAGCCATCAAAGGGGATATTGGTGAAGGATGCTCTGAAAGGTTCCACAAACTGACACAGCCACAGCCAAGAATGTCTCCTAAGAGCCACTCCTGCTCCTGCAGCTCTACTCGCTCCATCGGCTGCGTATGAAATAAGCCTCATGGAGGAGTTGACTAATGAATTTAGAGTCGCCAGCTGGGTAGCTACCTTGGCTGAAGCTCCCTAAGCTGTGGGTTCTTGTAGGGTATCTCCAAGGTCTTTTAGGAGATCCCTCTGAAGCCTAGTAAAATGGGAAAGATAGTTCTGGGACCTAAGGGAGAAGGTCGCTGATGAAAACATTTGCTTCCCATATCTGTCCATCATACGAGAGTCTTTATTCGGTGGATGGACAGATGAGGAGGTTTCAGCTAACTCTCTCTTTGTGGCTGCTGCTACCACCATGGCATCAACAGGGACACCTTTAGTTAAGAATTGTTTGTCATGAATTTATAGGGTCTCTTCAGGACAGGTACCATGGAATCTGGAGCTGAACAAGACTTTCGAGACACTACAGACATGAGTGGATCAAAAGGCGGAGACACCCAGGAGGTGGAAGGTCAGGAAAGTACAGTTTTGTACCTACCATAAATGTAGATGTCCGATAGGTATGCATCTGCAGTCATCACATATGGGTTGTCCTGCCTCAGGCAGCCCTTCGGTCGGCCGGATTCCAAAGTCTGGGTCTGGCCTCGGCTGATGTCGCACTTTCCCCGACGTCAGACCGTCTGGGGTATAAAAGCATCAGCCGACGCCATTTTCCTCAGTTCTTCTTGCCCCAGATGCCAGGTGCCCTCTAAGGAAGGCTAAAATTTGGAGATATGCATTGCAAAACAAATCCAAACATGCACAGTACTATAAAAACAAATACACCATAATAGATCCCCCCAGCTAGCTATAAGAGGGGTAAGTACCCAAGAAGTATACCACAGAGGGGAAGGAGGGAGGGTAAACCTGACTGCAGATGCATACCTATCGGACATCTACATTTATGGTAGGTACAAAACTGTACTATGTCCTTCAAGGATGCATCTGCAGTCATCACATATGGGTAGAATACCATAGCCAATCTGGGGGTGGAGGTACTAAGTAAAGGATGGTGTAGCTAAGATACCCTGCAGGACTGCCATAGCAAAGCCTGCTCTGGATCTGGAGTATAAAGGTAAATTGTAATGCTTGGCAAATGTATGCACGGAGCTCCATGTAGCAGCTTCTAAAATGTCCTTGGTAGCCACCCCTCTTAGGAAGGCTGTGGTGGAGGCTGTGGCTCTCGTGGAATGAGGTCTAATGTTAACTGGCACAGTTTTTCCATGAAAGGAGTAACAAAATCAAATGCAATTTCCTATCCATTTTGAAATTGTCTGTTTGGAAATTGCTTTTCCTTGTGCCGCAGCAGCATATGCTACAAACAGCTGGTCAGTCTTTCTGTAACTTTTAGTTCTGTCCAAGTAGTAGCACAACTGTCTGTGTAAGTCCAGGGTGTGCAGAAGTTTCTCCCCTTTATTTTGTGGTTGTGGGAAGAATGTAGGCAAGTGAATAGCTTGGTTCAAAGATACCCTGGATACCACCTTTGGCATAAATGTAGGATTGGTTCTCAAAGAAACTCTGTCCTGACTAAAGATAAGAAATGGCTGTACTGCCATTAGAGCTTGTAACTCAGATACTCTTCTTGCTGAGGTTATGGCCAGAAGGAAGGCAGTTTTCCAAGACAGAAACTGTAGATCTGCCGATGCTGCTGGTTCAAAGGGAGGAAGTGTTAGTTTTTCCAACACGAAGTTAAGGTCCCAAGTAGGTAGAGGTGGTTTCCTTGGAGGATTGATGTTTCTGATTCCTCTTAGAAACTGTCTCAGGAGAGGATGAGAGAGGACAGGTGGATTAACATTGTATTCTGCTGAAATTGCTGAGGCATGTATCTTAATGTAAGAGTAAGACAGGCCGTCGTGGAACAATTCTGCCAAATATTCCAGTATATGTGCCATGTTCATCACTGTCACATCTAGGCCCTTTGTTGTGTTCCAAGTGTGAAATCTTTTCCATTTTGCTGAATATGCCTTCCTTGTGGAAGGCCGGCGAGCTTCCATAATAATATCCTTCACTCTCTGGGATAGCTTATCCTGAGCAGGAGTCATGGTATTTTCCAGGCAGTTAGCTGCAAGGTTTTCAGGTTGGAATGCAGTGTCTTGAAATTGTGCTGCGTCAGTAGAAGTGGCCATAGGGGGAGAGGCCACGGTTTCGTCTGTGACATGCTCTTTAACAGTGGGTACCAGTGCTGTCTTGGCCAGTTTGGAGCTATCAGAATCACTCTGGGCTGCTCTGTCCTGATCTTCAGTAAAACCTTGGTCATTAATGGGAGAGGTGGAAAAGCATACACTGTTAGAGCTTTCCAGCTGAAAGAGAGAGCGTCCACTTTCCATGCTTGTGGGTGGTATGTCCTTGAGCAGAATTTCTTCAGTTGATGATTGTGGGGGGAGGCGAACAGATCTATTTCCGGCCTTCCCCATGATTGTGTTATGAGTAAGAAGATGTCTGGGTGCAGCATCCATTCGTGTGCATCCATGGTATTTCTGCTTAAGCTGTCTGCCAGTATATTGTCTTTCCCTGGCACGAACTGGAACTGCAGCTGTATATTGAGTTTCAAGGAAAGTTCCCATAGATTCATTGCCAGTCTGCAAAGAGGGTAGGAATGGGTGCCTCCTTGCTTGTTTATGTACGACATAACTGTAGTGTTGTCCGTCCTTATGAGTAGGTGGCCTTGATGAAGAAAAAGTTTGAAGGCCTCGATTGCGTATATCACTGCCAGCATTTCCTTATGGTTTATGTGCATGCGTAGCTCTCTTTGTGACCATAGCCCTTGGATACATCTGCCCTCCGTGTGTGCTCCCCAACCTTGGTCTGAAGCGTCCGTAATGATGGTTTGGTTGGCTCTTGGCTTGCTGAAGGGCAACCCGCTGTTCGACTGGCAGGCTTGAGCCCACCACAGAAATTCCTTTTGAAGGCATGGAATGAGTGGGATCAAAGTTTCTAAGCTGTGACTGTGCTGAGTCCATAAACTCCTTAGGTACCATTGTAATTTTCTCATATGCAGCCTTGCTTGTGGAATCAGAAGAATGCAAGATGCCATGTAACCCAGGGCCTGCAGGATTTTCCTTGCAGTCAGCTGAGTTTGTCTTGACAGATTCTTGAAGTAATCCGGTAGTTGTTTTTGTTTTTCTTCTGTGAGAAAGGCCATTTGGGTGGTAGTGTCTAGATCCGCACCCAGAAAAGTTATTCTTTGGGATGGAACAAGTCTTGATTTGTGGATGCTGACTGTATATCCCAAGGCCTGCAGTAGGTGGATGGCATAATCCAAGTCCTTTAACAAAGTTTGCTTGCTGTCCGCTTGTATAAGGCAGTCGTCCAGATATGGGTAAATTTGAATCCCCTGAAGTCTGCAGTGTGCAATTACTGATGCCAGGCATTTCGTGAATACTCTGGGCGCAGTAGATAAGCCAAAGGGCAATGCTGAGAATTGATAATGCTCTGACCCTGCAAGAAATCTTAGGTGTCTTCTGCAACTTTGTCTGATAGGGACATGCAGGTATGCCTCCTTGAGGTCTAGAGTCACCAGCCAAGACCCCTTGCCCAGCATGGGAAGGAGTTGCTGTAGAGTCAGCATTTTGAATTTTGGCACAATGAGGTAAGTATTCAGTGCGGACAAGTTGAGAATAGGCCTCCATTGATTTTCTTTTCTTGGAACAAGGAATAATCTGGAGTAAAATCCTTGGCCTTGTTCTGAAAGAGGTACCTTTTCTATAGATTTCATTTGTATTAAGTTGGAAATTTGTTTCAAAGCCTCTGCCCTCTGATTTGGTGGCAGGTCTGGCATGCCTTTTCTTTTTGGCAATGTGTGGAAATGGAACCTGTATCCTTTGTCTATTATTTGCAGTGTCCATGTGTCCCTTGTAATACTGTGCCAATTTTTTGAAAATAAAGAAAGCTTTCCGCCCAAAGGTGCTTCTAATTGAGCCCTGGTCGGCGGAGTCAAAACAAAGTCATTGAGTCTGTCCTGGTGTAGCAGTTGTAGTTCCTGCACTACCTCTCTGGTTGGGAGGCTGCCATTGACGGCCTCTGTAGGAGCCTCTAGCTTGCCCTCTACCTCTGGCACGCCTATTCCTGCCTCTCTGAGATCTGTCTGAGTCCGGAAAGGACCAATTCTTAGTAGGCCAATTTCTGCTGAATCTCGGTGGTTGGACTTGCAGAGAGTCTTTGACTGTTTGCACAGATTTTGCCTTTTCTTCAAATTTCTTTAAGACCTCTTGAGCTGTGGAACCAAATAATTTTTGCTTTTCCATAGGAGCATCCAAAAGCTTAGCTTTAACATGATCTGGCAGAGATTGTTCCTTCAGCCAGGCATGCCTACGTATAACTGCACCTGTCATAGCTGATCTACATGAAGCTTCCAATGCATCATAACCACACTGCAAGAAATGGTTACTAACCTGCTGGGAGTTATGTACCAGATCCTGAAGGGATTTGCAATCAAGGGGTTCAGAAGAAGACAGTTTCTTATGCAATTCATCTAACAAATACTCTTGGTACTGCATCATATGAAATTGACAATTTAATGCCCTCATGGAAAGAGTTGCAGAAGTATACACTTTCTTACCCCATCTCTCTAAAGCTCTGGACTCCCTTTCAGAGGGAAGAGGATTTCTAGCAGTGGCAGCTGCAACCCCTTTTGGGCCCTGGGAAATAGTTTCTGGATCAGCAGAGTGGGCCTTGTACAGGTGTAGATGTGAGTCCGGGACCCTGTAGTACCTATCAGGTTTGGCAGGAGCCGGAGGGAGAGAATCAGGGGCTGTACTAGCATCAGAGTACACATCATCAATGACATTCAAAACAGGAGGAATAGCTAAAGGCCTATGCTGAGGTAAATGTAAAAAGGTCCTTAATCTCTTTCTAGAATCAGAGAATTCCTGACCCTGCCATTGAAAATGTTCTCTCATAGACTGTAATGTCTCTCCAAAGGAAAACTCTTCAGGAGGGGAGGCCGAGGGAATAGATTCTTCAGCATCAGAATCCTCGTAGGCCGAATAATAAGCCTCCTCCTGGTGGTCTGACAGTAGAGCCATCAGTGGACTCATATGAGGAGTGGGGGTCAGAGGGCTCAACCCTGGGCCTTTTGTCTGGAGGTGGTTGAGAGCCCCTGTCTGGATGAGGTTGAGAACCTCTAATTAAGGAGATAAGATCCTCTGCTAAACTAAGAATCTGTGAGCCAGTAGAAGGTCTCTGAGAGGTAACCTTGGGAGGCAAAGCTTTAGTAAGTTTAGCAGCTTTAGCCCTAGAGAAAGCCTTAATGGACATGGATGCAGGAGGTCTGGCTGCACCACGTGCAGGAGTAGACTTGTCTAAAGGAATGGTGTCGGAAGGTTCCTGGACACCAGTTTCAGTAGGTAATTCAATAACCGACTCGGCTGGGGCCTCTGGGGCCGAGGTAGTCGGTTGTGCGGTTTCGGTAAACAGAAGTACCAAGGACTCGGTTTCAGCCGAGATACTCACGGTAGGCCTGACCGTGGTTTCAGCCGAAACCGCGGCCCGCGTGTGTCGGTCCTTGTCTTTCCGTTTCTTAACTAAATGCGAAGTCGGAGTCTCCGACGGCATCTTGTAAGCAAAACTAGCCCCAAAGAATTCCTCTGCAAACTCCGACCGACGTCTAAGAGTTCGTCGGTTGAAGGAAGCACAGGCTGAATAGGCCGAGACGTCGTGGTCTGGTATATGTATGTGTTATTCCAGTAACCAACAACATTATAGCAATCTGACCAGTGCTCACACTTAAATGACTACAGAGACATACATGATATAGTGGATTTCCCCCATATGCAAACATCGTCCACAGATACACAAGTTGTTCATACAAACAGGAAATATTATGGAAATAAAGACCTGCAAACACTGCTATCAGCACCAAATAATGTGCATCTGACAGTTAAACATATGGGTGTACAGGTCAACACTAGGCTGTTTGCCCTAGGGAATGACAGCTTATCCAGAGTGTGTGTGTGTGTGTGTGTGGGTGATTGTGGTTGGTCTGTGTGCAAGTCTGTGTGAGGGGAAATGTTCCTTTTAGCAACTGGGAAAACACACCACAGGATGATCATTCCCCTTTCTAAACACTGATGATGTCAGCACCCTATAAGTATATCAGGAGAAAAGAAATCTCCCAGCAATGCGAATAGCGCGCTCTGCTAATGCGTCCGTCTCTAGTGTCATAACATAGTTAGGTAGGGGTTTGAATCCAGCAAGTGGCAAGTGTGTGTGAAGGGGGGTTTGTGTGTGTGTAAGTGTGTATGAAAAGAACATCCCTTTTGGCACCTGTGAAAACACACCACAGGATGCACATTCGACTTTCTAAACACCGATGATGTCAGCACCCTATAAGTATATCAGGAGAAAAGAAATCTCCCAGTAATCCGAATAGCGCGCTCTGCTAATGCGTCCGTCTCTAGTGTTATAGTTAGGTAGGAGTTTGAATCCAGCAAGTGGCAAGTGTGTGTGAAGGGGGGTTAGTGTGTGTGTAAGTGTGTATGAAAGGAACATCCCTTTTGGCAACTGGGAAAACACACTACAGGATGCACATACCCCTTTCTAAACAATATCACAATTATTTATGGCTTTTGATTCCAGACATGTCACGTGTGTTTTGCTCACACAGAATGCCCATGTGTGCGGGTTGTTTCTCACAATAATGCATGACATCGATTAAACCAGTTATGGCAATGCACACATGATGTATGTGTGTGCCAAATACACATATGTACCTGTGACCTTCAATAGTTACCATGTGTGATGCCTGCCACATGTGAATACATGGTATTTGCACTGGGTAACATTATGACTGTGGTCTTCTGTGCAGGTGCTGCATGTGGGATGTGTATATACAGTGTGAGATGTAGATGCTATCAACCTAGTAGTGAGGGATACACACCTGGTCTGGGGCATATAGTCTACATGTTGTTGATGAAGAGGTGCTGCATGTTTTCACCTGTTGTGGGAGTGGTAAGAAGTTGTTCCATAGCAATGCAGTGACCGCATGCTAAGAACCTTTCAGCTAGGGTGTTGTAGCTACAGTAATTCATTAGCATTCAGTAATATGTCAGCATTCCTGGTGAGGGTGTGATGCCAACCAAGGTCAGGGTTCTACCAGCCTGTGCCACTTGCTCAGTGAGCCCTTCCATGTTCCCTATCATGTATTCCAGTGAGGGACATCACACATCAGCTGTAGTGGCATGGACAATGATTGAGTCATATGTGTCCATGCATCTGACTGACCTGTATGCTTGTGTTATGTGGTGGACCATAGTGCCCCATGAGCATATCACTGTGACCTTCACCTTGTCCAGCCTGGTGAGCATGACCTCACTGTACCGGACAATAAAAGTACCTAACACAACTGCAGCAGTAGTGTTGTATAGCTGTACAGACTGTGCTTGTTTGGCACACAGGATTTGTGTGCTATGTGTTATGCGTGCTGTGTTCAGGCCTAACGTATGCCTGTGTGCTAGCTGCAGAGGTGTCTGCCACTCAGGCAGGATGCCATTCTTAGGCTCCACGAATGGCCCGGTGTGTTCTCGTGCTTGTATTGCTGTCAGTGTAGGTCTACATCAGACTGGTATTGCAGTCACTGTAGTATTTCATGCCACCTGACAGGTTATGCCAGTACTGGGTTCAGAGTGCTTAGTCCACAGTATGGCTATGTGTTTCCATCTCATACATGTGTTGTACATCCATGGGTAGGGGATAGGGTTGACTGTGTACATGTGGCAGCTGTGACATTACTACATGACTCACATATTCCACAACTGTACCATAGAGGTGACTGACAACTGACCTTTGCACATGCTACCATAGTATTGAGATTGCATTGGTGATTAAAAGCACATAGGGCCAATGGTGAACAGGATTCATAGGTTCATAGGTTCATACTAGGCTATCTGCCCTAGGGCATTTATAAACTTAGCCAGAATGTGTGTGGCTTTCACCATGCATTGTAAATCTATCTTGCTATGCCCTTTTCCAAGGTTAGTATACTGTGCCTCTGTCTAACAGTGACACATAAGTGATACCCAGGGTAAACCTACAATGTCCCATCCAGTCATTAATATTCCTCTTGAAGACGGTCACTGAGTGACTCTGCCTAACCTGTATTGGGATAATATTCCAGAGTGAAGGGAGCCTCTGAGTTATGAATGTGTCCCACCAGCATGTCCTATGTATATCACTACTGAGGTTCACGTCTTTCCAGCGTGTAGCTTGATGGGATTTGGATATTCTGAGGTGCAGCATGACCATTAAGTTAGGGTTTGACATGGCTTTATATGTCAGGCACAGATTGCCTATGAAGAGGCAGTATGCCACTGAGTAGAGCTGCTGTTTCTTTAACCAGTCAGTATGTGGCATCTGTTTGAGCCATTTGATCCTCTTGTTGAGGTACTTTTGTGGTCTTTCCAGTTGCTGCAGGTGTCTGGTAAGGTGCATGCCGACAGGGGCATTGTAGTCAATTATGGGCATGATGAGGGATGAGTAAAGAGGCACAATGTCCTCCCCTGATCTACATGTGAATCCCTTCATGATGAGGTGGCCTATATAAAATGTTTTTCTAACCACTTTGGCCATGTGGTTGTCAAATGAGAGAATGCTATCAACTTGTGTACCCCAAGATCCATAATTCCTTCGTCTGTACTTAATGGATTAACACATATGTGGTACTTTGTGGTCACTTTGTTTTTGCCAAAGGGGATGACTATACACTTTTTGGCATTCAGCTTGAGGCCATGGCTGTGGCACAAGTCATTTGTTTCTAAGAGGCCCTTTTGGAGGATGTGTGTGTTGGCTGGAGAGTTGATTATGGCGTCCAGTTTGCAGTCATCTGCGACTTGCTCAGCCATAGTCCTTCCATGTTGGCCTGTACCTCTGATAAATATATACTGAACAAGACAGATCCCAGGGCTGAGCCTTGTGGGACACCACTTGTAACTGGTTTTGAGGCTGACATGGCTCCAGCAATTCTAACCATGTGTGTTCTGCCCTTGAGCCACTGTGCAATATCCATAGTGACATAGGGGTTAATATGTACACTGGTGAGCTTCCCTAGAATGCACAAGTGGGGTATTGTATCAAAGGCTTATGAAAGGTCCAGGTAGGCTGTGTAGACCACCTTCCCCTTGACAGTGGCCTTGGTGACTGTTTCAAAGGAATCAAACAGGTTTGAGAGGCAGGATCTGCCATTAACAAAGCCAAACTGCGTATAATGCAGTGTCTGTAGGTCCCCAATATCTATATTTATGAGGTTCATGATGATCCTTGCCATAGCTTTGCAGACCAAGCTATTCAGACTTATGGGGCGATAGTGTCCAGGATCCGTTAAGGCACCACCTACATGTAGAGGGACCACTGTTGCTGTACGCCACTCTTTGGCCACATATCGTGTAGTAAGGCTGGGATTGAACAGTAGTGTTATGTCTGGGTGTAACTCTTCTTGGAGTTCATGTAGGACACAGCCTGGGACACTGTCTGGTCCCATTGATGCAGTGTTTATTGCTATGGAGAGGGCAGCTCTTACCTGAGCATCTGAGATGTCAGGGGGGGCAGCACTCTGCTGGGAGAAATATTTGCCCCTTTGGTGTGGAGTGGGGGAGAAGTTAGCAGTGAACCTGTCCACTAGGATGTTGGCAATGTCTGTGTGTTTGGTATTTCTTTTGACATCTTGGACTACCTCTGAGCATATCTGGGAATTACCACCCAGGTTCCTAACATAACTAAAGAAAGCCTTGTGATTATCCTCAGTGTCTTGTGGAATCTTCTCTCAAAGATGGCCTTAGACAATCTTATGAGTGCCTGTAGTTTTCTTCTAATACTCATCAGTGATGCCTTCACATTTTTGGAGTTTGTTGTATCATTTAGTAGCTTCAACCGTCTGTTGTATAGTTTGTTTATGGCTGGTGTCCACCACACAGGACGTCTGCCTTTGGAGGACTGGGTCTTGCTTTTATTTGGGATTGCATGATCCATGCATTCCTGAAGGTGTCCATAGAATGCCTTTATACAGGTATCTGCAGTCTGGTCCATATTTTTAACGGGCCTGGGGGCTTTGAAGGTTTCCACATCATTTATGAGGAGTGTGAACATGCTTTACATGAGTTGTTGACTGTATTCTTCTGTGCAGGGGGTGGCCTTGGGATGTGAATATCCAGTGAGATTAGTTTATGGTCTGATCTTACCAGTGAGGGATACACTTCTGGTCTGGAGCATAGAGTTCCCATGTTGGTGATGATCAGGTTCAGTATGTTTTCCCCTCTTGTGTGAGTGGTAACAAGTTGTTCCATAGCATTTTGGTATATAAATTCTAGTAATCTTTGGGCTAGGGTGTTGGAGCTACAGTCATGCTCCCAGTCTATGTTTGGGTAGTTTAACTCACCCACTATAATGGTGTATGGACAGACCTAGATATTTCCAACTGTTTTCAGGAAGGCCAAGTGCGGTTCTTGTGTTTGTGAGGGTGGTCTGTAGCAGGCTATAACCTGGAAGACAGTTTTACCCATTGTTACTTGCATATGGATAGTCTCTCTGATGTTTGGTGCTTTGCCACCAACCTGGAGGTGTGGTTATCTTGGATGAATATCAATACACCCCCTCCTTTTGTGGTTTTGTGCAAGTTTTGAGCCTGAAAAGCATGGTATGAGGTATAACTTGGTAGTGCTGGGGTGCTGTTGGTAGCCCTGAATCCGGTATCTGTTACTGCACAGATAACGATGTTCTCCATGCTGAGGAATGTTTCGAGTGTGTGCATCATCAGGTTTAGAGTCCTGCAGTGGCATATATGACTGCTCACGTGGACAGATGCCAGGTAAGTCATATGCAATGTGTCACAGGCAACGTACATGTGAACAGGAGAAACAGTGACATTCTGTCAAGTGAGACATGAACATACATATAGTAAGCTATGCAGATGTCACTAGGAGTCCACAGAAGCTGTGTAACTCTGCATGGCAGGTCGGATCAGTATTCCAGGGTAACTGCAAGGAAACATGCATGCAAACATAGCTACTGTAAGGTGGGCTGCATGTAGTCCATTGTACAACAAACAAGCTGTACCACTTTCAGTAGGTAACACTGCAAATGCTCACCAGCTGACATATGAATACCTATGTCACCAAAGGTGATACTTACCAGACCACGGACAGAAATGACATGGCCAGACACGCTGCATCCCACATGAACACATATCACAAGCAACACAGACCTCACAAAGTTAGTGTTCTTAACAGGCACAGCCCATAAGGCCAAACACAATGTGTGACACACCTATAATAGGTGATGCCATAGTCAGACACACTGACGTCCCACTCTCCAGACTGAGCAAGGTGAGGGTCACATTTAGCTACCTGTCGGGTGATAGAATGTGCCACATAACACAAGCACTCAGGTCACTCCACAGCAAGAATAAGTATGAGGCAGTCATTGTCCATGCTGGTGTGAACAACCTGAGACGTACCTCCCTGGACCACATGGAAAGAGACACAGAGGAGCTCTTACATCACCCTCTCAAACTCAGGAATCCTACACAGCCTTCATGACGACACAGGAGAGTATAGATTTCTCTGCAAACACCATCATACTGGGTGACTTCAACTACCCAAACATAGACTGTGAACATTATTCAAGCCACAATACCCAAGCTCTAGGGTTCCCATAGTTCAGAAACTCTTTAGCTATGGAACAAGTAGTCAACATTCCCACAAGAGGGGAAAATATACTAGACCTGATCATCACAAACATGAGTACAAAATGCTCACCACTTGAAGTATATCCCTCATTGTTGCAATCGAACCATATACTAATCACACTGGAGTACTGGATCCCCCACATATGCAAACCTCAAACACATCTATGTGTGTGCGGGAAATGCCCCTATTAGCAACTGTGAAAGTACACTACAGGATGCAGATTCCCCTTTTGAAACACTGATGATGTCGGCACTCTATAACTATATTACCTGAATTAAAGCTCCCCAGTAATTCGTATAGCGCGCTCTGCTAATGTGTCTGTCTCTAGTGTCATAACATAGTTAGGTAGGGGTTTGAATCCTGCAAAGGGAATGTATGTGAGTTAGTGTGAGTGGGGTTTGTGTGTGTGCATAATGCTGTGAAGGAAAAGTGCCTTTTGCCAACTGGGAGAACACACTACAGGGTGCACATCCCTCTTCCTAAACACAGATGATGTCAGCACCCTCTAAGTACAGCATTAGAAAGGATTTCTCCCACTAATGCAAATAGCGCACTCTGCTAATGTGTCTGTCTCTAGTGTCATAACACAGTTAGGTAGGGGTTTGAATCTTGCAAATGGAAAGTATGTGTTTTAGTGTGTGTGCACAATGCTGGGGGTGGAATGTGGCTTTTGCCAAATGGGGCTACGCACTGCAGGGTGCACATTTCCCTTAACAAACAGTGATGTTGACAGCACCCTATACAAACAACATGACAACAGACAACTGCCAGTACTCAGTATAGTGCTACATGCTACTGTAACACGCACATGTGCCAGAACATACCTAGACAGTGTTTTGAAACCTGAATGTGGCAAGTGTGTGGATGTGGGATGTTTCTGTGTGTGCATTTCCGTATGGAAAACATGTTGGATGTGGCAATCAGGGAACCACAGTACCTGATGCACATTACACTTTTAAACTAATGAGGTTGCCTGCACCCTGTGAGTACAGGTAGAGAGGGGGAAATCGGTAGTAATCCAAATAGTGCACTTTTCAAATGTGTACCTGTCATGTGTCGACAGCTACTCATGTAGGGTAATAAATAATGGAAATGGCAGGTGAGCATGTGCATGTGTGGGGGTAGCAGGGTGTGTGTAAATGCATGTGTGACAGAACAGATACATATAGCTGAATCTACAATACAGTACATGATGCACATTCCCATAGTCAATGGTAGCATGTGATGGTGTGTAGGTGGTACACTTTGGTAAGTAGTATGGGTGCAGATAACAATTCAGGACATTCATACAGTTACTGCAGCAGGAATGCTGGGATATACACACAATCATAGTGGAACAGTGAACAGTTACCAACATGTTACTACTTATACACATCTATGTAGTCACCCTGTGCATCAGCAACGTGTTTACCTTTTCCTGCACTGAAGTTGTAGTATGCAGGAGGTGGCACAGTGTCATCATATGCACAGGGTGTGGGTTAGGTATGCCCAAGTCAGCCACTGGTATCACCAATTGACATGTGTGTGCATGTGTGTTTGTGAGGGGCAGCAGTACAGGGTGGACCAGTGTTGGTGCAGTGTGTGTATGTATGTGTTTGCCCTAGGTGTTAAATTTCTGCATGTCTGTAAGCACGCACACAGTCCCACATAATGGCTGCCATGTACAGGGTTTTGTGGACAGCCACAGACTGCACCTGTCAGGTCATCCAGATCAGTGTCTGTGGGCATGGACACGGTACCTGTGCCTGGCAGGGGTGCTACGGACCGTATCCGGTACTAACCCAGACTGGGTACTGTCATCGGAAGTGGGTGTGTGTTGACTGGACACAGTTCCCTGTTGGGACTGTCCAGAGCCACGTGCACGTGGTCTCCTGGGGCGTACTGATGACAGCACTAACCCAGCATTGCTGGGGCTGCTGCTGGCACTTGAGGTGCGTGAGTGGGCCTGTTGTCGTCCGCGGCGACTGCCAGCTGGTGCTGTTGCCGGCATACGGCCACGTCGGCGCCGCAAACGCACACCATCGCCCTGGCCCATGGACATCTGGTTGTGGAGCAGCTGTTGTATGTCCCCACGTCTGTCAACGACATCTGTGAAATTACGAATAGCATTCGCAATGTCACGCATGCCATCTGTCATGGCTGTGCGACATGCTGTCAGCTCCCTCAGACCCTGTCTGGTGTACCTTTCCATACGCACCTGTGCCTGCATAACAGTCCAAAACATAGCGGAGGTTGACATACCTCCTTGGGCACGTCGGCCAGAGGCAGTACGGCCACGGATGCCCCCACGAGAACCCATGGGCGACTGTCTGCGTGGTACCATTGGAGGACCCTGCTCATGGCTGCTTTGTGGGGATGCATGTACCACAGGTACCACATTACCCTGATCTATGCCCAATGCATACTGTCCATCACCTAGGGACAATGGTGACAAAGGATGTAACGGCAGGATGACTGTGCGCATTGAAGTGGTTGACAGCTGTGTACTGTCAATTGGCTGACCAATGGCGGACCAAGACACACCTTCCTGCACCATTATAGACATTTCATCATCATCAGTACCTGGGGCACAAGATTCAGGTTCCCTGCTGCAGGTCACCAGAGCAGCACCAGAACCTACGGGAGGAAAACAGGGAACACAGGTTACAGTCTCAACACATATTTTACGGTGATGCACTTCAATACAAATGCACACATTCAGAAATGGGACACATGCACTCATGGACACACACACACATGCACACATGGGCACAGGCACACTTGCACACATGCACACCCCACAGTACACACACACATCAGTACTAAGTTACACTACTCTTACTAGTATTAACTTGAGTATTGCAGGTAATATTAAACACACTCACCAGCATGTATACTACAGAGTTACACTACTCTTACTAGTATTATAAATTGTTTTTCAGGTAATGATAAACATACTCACCAACATGTATGGCCTGCCTCGTTGCTAGATGGGAGGGACCTGGAAATATGAAGAAAGTAATGTCAGCGAGCACAAGTGTGCCATTTGTTTTGCATATGATACAGTACATTAGTACACCAGTTCCCTTATACACATCAGCTGCTCATAATGTCAGTATCACACATGCACAATTACATATCATGATGACAGATACATACCACGTGCACACCTTATGCATGCATGAAGTAACAGTGTACAGAACAGTCATATGTACATATGGCATCTTACCTGCACGCTCAGTGTCTTGCTGCTGTGTGGATCCAACCTCCATCATGATGCAAGTCTGATGCTGTTGTTGTTCTGGGGCTGGATCCACGACACTTAGCAGTAGCCCCTCCTGTCTGGTGAGGGGGAGATGTGTGGCCACCCCCCCCCACACCTGTAGCAACCTGTTGCCTGCGGATATCTGCAGCACGCTGGTGGACATTTCTAATCAAATCACTGCAGTGATGTCTCACCTGCTCATATGACCTATCATGCATGCCAACATCATTTATCCTGCTGACAAGGTTTTGCCACAGTGCAGACCTCTCCTGCTGATTCTGGGTGGTGTGTGAAAACAGGATGTCATAGTCACGCACCAGGCTCTGGTGGATCACTTCGTCCTCTGCAGCAGAGTAGGCAGGGTTCCTTTTTGGAGCCATATCTCCCTGGAAAAGTACACAAACAGGATATCAGCAGAGTATGTCAGCAATATATGGTACACATTCTATACATAAAGTATTAAATTGTAGTTATTACTGCTTGGTTGTAACTTGATTAAAGTGTAGCTATCATTCTAAGTCTTTTGGATTAAGCACTTGGCCTTCAGACCAGTTGTTTTACATTAGGAAGGTTTGTGGCAAGCACTGTGGTGGCAGGACAGGTAGCTTTCATCCTTCTAAGTTGGGAACTGCTGATTGAGAGCCCAGTGTCCAAGTGTATTAGTTCTGGTATAAGCAGTTGGGCTTCAGGCCAGTTATTTAACATTAACAAGGTTTGTGGTCTGCACTCTTGTATGAGAATAGGCTGTACTCTGCCATTCATAGCTGGGAACTTTTGGTTTAAGGTTTATAGTGCCTGCATATTTGAACTGTATCTTACTGACATTGGTACACCTTGTTTGCTGTAGCATACACTACATCCAAGCTTCCTGAATCTAGCTTTGTTTATATGCTTGTTATTTGTTAGCTTGTTATTTCACTGGTACGCTAATTACACATAATACACAGCTTCTCAGCACTTCTGTGAATCACTACTGATATCTGCATTGCTTACTGTACTTATTTCCTTGTTACACTTGACAGAAAGTGACTGCTTGTCGTTTTTGCATTTACTTAATTGTAACACATTGCACTTAAGTTACCTGGCACTTGCTCACTGAAGCTATTATATCAGTCAGCAGTAGAAATTAATATCAGTACACCCTCACTCCCCACTGGACCTTGTTTTCAATTATTACGAATTCACAATAGTATTCTAGCATGTCCAAAGGTCAGTTGTCAATCTCCTCTCCAGTCCAGCTGGTGAGTGTGGTAATCCAGAGGCAATGTTATAACAGCCTCATGTACACAGACAACCCTCCTCCTAACAACAAATTCAAACACATGTGAGTGATGCAACCATATACCAAACTGGAGGCTAGGCTCTCTCTACTCAATACTGCCATAACCAGTCAGGTGGAGAAGGAAACCACACTCACTACAATTCCAGTCTCACATAGACCTACCACGACAGCAAAACAAACACATAATCACACAAAAACATACTTGGAGGCTCAAAATAAAGATCTGCCTAAGCAGCAGAGACCTCCAAAGCAGACACCCAAGCAACCGCTACCCCAAAACCAAACACGTGCAACACATATCTCACAAAGCCAATGTGCTGAACACTCACAGCCCTTAACAGTAAACAACACACCTCATACACTTGTAATAGATGACTCTATCATCAGGCACACTGACGTCACGTTCACCAGGCTGAATGAGGAGAGGGTCACAGTGTGCAGCCTGTCGGGCACTACGACCCACCACATAACACAAGCACTCAAGTAACTCCAAGGCAAGTACAAATATGACTCACTCATTGTCCATGCTGGTGTGAATGACCTGACACATATCTCCCTGGACTACATGAAAAGAGACAGAAAGGAGCTCTCTGAGTATGTAGCCCAAGACAGTATGACCCTGACCTTGAGTAGCATCTTACCCTCACCAAGAATGATACCACAATATCAAGGCAAGATGATCACTTTCAACAATTGACTGAAGTACTGGTGTCATTCAAAGGTGATCCAATGCCTGTCAGCTTGGGATGATATGCTGTACAAGCCACGATGCTTTGCTAGGGACAGCTTGCACCTGTCACCCCTGGGCTTTTGGATTTTGGCAAAAGCTCTTGCTACACCCATAATGCCTTTATTAGGCAAGGCTCATAAGGCAAACCCACATCCATACGTATCACAAAGGATGAGGAACTAAGAGTAATGCTACACAACACCAGAAGTCTAAACCTCAAGATACACACACTCAAAACTCTACTTAGCATTATGGACATCGATATCTGTGCAGTAACAGAAACCTGTTTCAGGTTTCCCAAGAGCACACCAGCACTACCAAGTTATACCTGTTACCATTCTTGTCGGCCCCAACACTTGGACCAAACAACAAAAGGAGGGGGAGTATCAATATTCATCAAAGATACCCACACCTCCACATTGGTGGCAAAGTACCACATAGGTGTTAAGCCATTAAGTACAGCAGAAGTAATTGGGGACCTGGGGAACAAACTTGATAGCAATCTGTCATTTGACAACCACGTGGCCAAAGTGGATTGGAAAACATGTTATATAGCCCAGCTAATCATGAAGGGATTCACATGTACATCAGGGGAGGTCATGGTGCCTCTTTACTCATCCATCATCAGGCCTATAATTGAGTACAATGCCCCTTTTGGGATGTACCTAACCGGACACCTACAGCAACTGGAAAAAACCCAACAGTACCTCATCAAGAGGATCAAAGGGCTCAAACAGATGCCATATGCTGCCCAGTTAAAGAAAATCCAGCTGGACTCAGTGGCATACTGCTTGTTCAGAGGCAGTCTGTGCCTGCCATATACAGCCATGTCCAACCAGGAAGTAATGGACATGCTGCACCTCAGGAAATCAAAATCCCATACAGCCACACGCTCAAGAGACCTGAACCTTAGCACTGAAATAAATAGGACATGCTGGAGGGACAGATTCATAACCCAGAGGCTCCCTTCACTCTGTAATGAACTCACAGTACAGGTTAGGCAGAGTCCCTCATTGACTCTCTTCCATAGGAATCTGGATGAGTGGATGGAGATCATAGTTGTACCCCGGGTATCACTTCTATGTCACTGTTAGACAGAGGCACAGTATACTAACCTCGGAAAAGGGCATAGCAACATAAATTTTAATTGGGTGGCGAAAGACAAACACATTCTGCTAGGCTTATCAATGCCCTAGGGCAAATAGCCTAGTATGAACCTATGAACCTATGTGTACTGCTATACTACTTCTGCCATATGTTGCATGTGTGTGTGTTGTGGGGGGTGCGCAGGTAATGGCCAGATATTTCTGCACAGGCAACACTTCTGAAACACTCTGGGTGTTCATCCCAACATACTGTATGTGTGTTGCCATCCAGCACTGTGATGTGGACACACATTACTCAGCCTGGATATACATATCCCAACAACACCAACAACACCACAAGCACAGTACACTACCTTGCTATGTATGTATGTAATTACACAGTTATTCACTAGTTAGGACTGTGATGCAGCCCACTGGGCCAGTGGAAGCCACAACACACACTGCTGGCCCCTTTGCAAAAGCTTACCAGAGACATCCCACATAGTGCATGTAATGTGCACACACATATCTAACCCTGACCGTATGCACACCACTTATTTATCCTGTCCAGTGGACTACAGATACAGGCACATTGTATAACAACAGCAAGAGGCTACTACAGCACAGAGCAGATTCACATGAAGGCAAGGAATCTGTGGTCAGCAGTGGTAAGATGCTTCACATTCACCAAATGCACAGATATTGGCAACATTGTTGCAGACAGTTTAGGTGCAGGTATTCCCCCCCCCCCCATTCTCCTACACAAGTGGAATTAGTTATCACAGATGAATGTAACCTCCCTATCATCTCACATGTCCAGGTGAAGGCCACCCTCAACATTGCAGAACACACAGCATCACTGTTACAAAATGGTATCCCTGGATGTGTGATACGTTCACCCCTAGAGGACATAGCACCACATTACAGACTGATATTAAACCCTGGCCATACTACAGGATATGTACCTGAACAGTGCCATACATACACAGTGGTCCCACACCAATGAGGAGGAACCTCTACTGACCCTGGGAACTGCTGCATCATATGCATAACTGGCCTTGTGTTCTAAGCTATGGAAGTTTTAAGTATGGAAGACATGTACAGCAATATTACATATGTATATATATCAGGACTATGTACACACAACCTATCTCATGGACATACCTATAGATAGTGAACTATGATACATTTGGAGGTTTCACAGTAAACACAGTATTAACCTGCTACTTTGCATTACCTGTGTTTGTGTCAGCTGTTGCTGTGTCACTGGTGCTACTTGCTGTTTGCTGCTGCTGGTTTTGTTGCTGTGATGATGCAGTTTTTTTTTATCACTGCCTTTATTGCTTTCTTTCTTTCTTTTTTTCTCTCTCTCTCTCTCTTTCTCCATCGGTTTGGTGCAATGAATGTATTGCATGTGTGGAGTGTTAGCACTTGATGCTTTTGTAGGTATCTGCATAGGTCCATGTGATGGCCTCTGCACCAATTGTAAGGCAGCATTAGCTAATTGCATGCAGCCAGTTGTGTACTGATTGCATGTCTCACTGTGATTTCAGGACAGTGCTATAAAAGGGTATGTGAGATAGGCGGTGCCCTTTCAGATTGTAAGGGCGTGGACCATGCTGCTATGCAGTCGACAGTGTTCTGTGAGTGTGAAGGTTAGTAAGTCTCTCATGATTCATGCTGTGTTGTAAATTCAGGTTGCTGCATTTCTCTCACCTGTTCCCTGTAGTGAGTGTGTATGCATACTGACACCTACAACTATATTTCATATGTATTAATATATATATATATATATATATATATATATATATATATGTGTACATATACATACTTTCATATATGTACATTAGCTGACATTATTAAGTACAAGCTAACAATTAGCAGGGCTGTTTCTGTTAACACTAAACTAGTATGGGAATCCAGTAATTAGGACAGAAAAAGTCTACTTGACATGCTTTGGGTAGTACACATCCTATATTGCCTTTATCTTCATTCCTACTATTGCATGTTCTACTTATTTTAGCACTATATTCCTGTATGAGAGTCATGGCTTAGTGGTAGGTCATACAGACTAGTGTTACAATGGTCTTGTGATAGGGTCTAATAGTATGCCTTTATTTTGCTCTCAAATTGAGTACAGGGCCTATCAATCAAAGTGCTGAAGGCACCTTTAAGCAGTTAAAAGGGTTAGTAAGTCTCACAGGAGTCAGGCTGTGTTGCAGATTCTGGTTGCTGCATTTATCTTCACTGTTTCCTGTAGTGAGTGTGTATGCATACTGACACCTACCACTATATTTCATATGTATTAATATATATATATATATATATATATATATATATATATATATATATATATATATGTATACATATATGTATGTGTACATATACATACTTTCATATATGTACATTACCTTACATTATTATGTACAAGCTAACAATTAGCAGGGCTGTTTCTGTTAACACTAAACTAGTATGGGAATCCAGTAATTCGGGCATTAAAAATCTACCTGACATGCTTTGGGTACTACACATCCTATATTGCCTTTATATTGATTCCTACTATTACATGTTATATTTATTTTAGCACTATGTTCTTGTATGAGAGTCATGGCTTAGTGGTAGGTCATACAGACTAGTGTTACCAAGGTCCTGGGTTCGAGACTGGCAGTGGGAATTTATTTTTCTTTCGAAATGAGTACAGGACCTGTCAATCAAAAGTGCCAAAGGCACTTTTAAGCACTTAAACCCAGGTCTGCGCTCGTTTGCGGAGCTCACGCATGCGCACTGGCGTTTAGCTCAGCGCACACAAGCGCACCCGCTATTTTCTTTGAAAGAAAAGAAAAGGGGTGACAGGAAAGTGGTGAAAAAGGGGTCACAAAGAGGGTAAGACAGTAGGGAAACAAGCTTGGGATTTGCAGGAAGGATGTAGGTGAGGCCCACAGCTGCCCATGTCTTTCTCAGCAACAGCTGTGCATTTGTATGTAATTTGGTGTGACATTTGAAACCTTCCACCCCTGAGAGAGGTGTCAGGACAACATTAATACCTGTTGTACAGCCAATTGTAATTAACAGTTTCAATGTCCAGCGGACATGTGTGCAACATGGACAGCTATGTATGTGGCGTAATTTTTTTGTGGGTACAGAGTGCCTTTTTTTTTTTTTCAGGTGAGAGTGGTATGTCAGGTGAAGGTAGTCGGTATAGCTGGGGAGGTAGGTTGGGTAGGTTAACAGACAAGACAGAGCATACAGGGGCGGTGTATGACACATGTGAGGGGGGTTACACAATTGACGGGGATGGAGGTTGGGATATCTAGGGCACATGAGCCCACAGATGGCAACAGTGGAACTGATATCCCCACCCATAGGCAGTTGCCACTGTTCCTTCACAGCCCAGGACGGGGCTGTGCTGGGGGCTGTGCAGGTGGGACAACGGGCATGCCACCCGGGCCTCAAGCTGGCATAGGGGCCCAAGAACAGAGTCTTGAATCTCCCTTCGCACCACAGACCGGACACCTTGGAGGGTGAGTGGACGGGCTCCTCTGGCCACGCTTGCAGAGGGGGATAGGCCCCATCCCCTGCAGCGCTTCCACCCGAAGGTGGCACAGGGCCACCGGAGGAGGGTCCGGCCTGGGCACTAGTGCCAGGTGCAGTCGCCAGATGAGGTGGGAGAGGTGGGTCCGCTGGGACCCGCCTTCCCAAGCGTTCTAGGTTTGTGAGTATGTTATGTTAGTTTGGGTTAGTAGCATATTATTCCATTCAAATTAGTTGTAACAGCATGCATTGGTATTCCCATTAAACAAACACCCAGATATTAACACCATTGAACAACAGGCATATCAATATCACATGCATTATTTGAACAGAAATACACAATCAAACAACATGCAGTGTTGATTAATGGCAACAGGCCATCAGGTTTGCAGGTATGAACAGGGCACATGCAACAACGGACATGCATATATTTTTGTAACAACAGGACAAATGTCCATGGTTAATGAAATGTTCACATAGCAATATTTAGTGAGTTTTTTAATTTGCAATTATAGGGTGGGGTGGAGAAAGAAAATGATGACACATTCATAAATTATACATTAATATACATTTGTAATAGAAACACAATTAACTTGTGGGTGATAGTTTCCAGATGATTTTTAATTGACTGTCATGCTAGACGTGTTACAGATACATCACTATCCTAGTTATTTTGAATTTGATCAGACACATCATCCTGCTACACTTTGATGACAGGGCAGGGGACAACTATGGATGTTTAGTATGTCAGACAATCATTCATTCTATCTGAAAATTGTTGACTGTCATCACCATATACAGATTTTGGCTTAAACATTCAAGATTCAGACACACTGAAATCAGTTTGGGATGTTAATTTTTAATTCCCACATGCATTTAGTTCTGTAGAACCACACTGAGGCTTATATATTCAGGAGTTATTACTACTTTATTTATTGATATATGACCCTTTCTGTCACTCTCACACATCCTGCTATTTCACAGTTCAGGTTGGTACTTCTAGGCTTTGTTCACATATTAGACCTGTGGTTATTCAAACACTTTCCAGCAGCCTCACTTCTGTCATGATTCAGCATTTCAACAGGGGATATATCTCACATGTGATTAACTCAGCTTCTGAAGCTGTACTCTTGAGACTACTGCAGGTTATACTACATTTAATTAATGGTGGGACATCTGTATTACAGAACTACTTATTTCTATCAATTATATTTCCAGTTTCACTTGCATACTGATGAACTTGTTGCAGCCATACCTGCAGACTTTCACTTGTTGCTTGCACATTCTATTACTTTTATTCAATACACTGCAGTGTTCTGCTATGTGCTACACTATAATATTTATTTACAAGTACTAGGTGGGGTTACTAACCTGCATGGTGGCGCAGCCGCACCAGCCTGCGGTCATGTGCCCTGCGATTCGCAAAGTGGACACCTGCAGCTGTAATACAAAACAAGTAATATTGGAATACACATCTCCATGGTATCAGCTAGTTGAATTCCTTACATACATAAGTAAAATGTAACTTACTCAGTAGTGGGGCGTTGGGCATATCCCAGTCCTCCTGGATCCATTGGGTCAAGTGGTCTTCTTTACGTCGCTTCAGGTCTGCATGGTGGTGACGGACCTGCTCACCAGTACGTGGAATCCCAGTAGCACTAGTGAGATCATGAGCCAACTGGTCCCATGCCTCCGCCCTGTATGCTCCCCATGAGACCTGGCCCTGCATGAGTTGGGCCTCATGATGGTGAACTAGGAGCCAGACCATGTATCTGGACTCCTCAACGCCCCACCGCTGTGCTCGAAAGCAACGTCCCTCCCCTACTCCACTCATTCTGCCTGCAGGTCAATTCTACAATCATTTATGCTGTGTATTCCCGCCTATGGGGCTTATATATGCCGATTTTCCCGCACATTTCTATGATTGGCCGTTTTGGAATTGTATCTACTTCACAGAAACTGCTTTATCATGCTCCATTTTGGATTATATCCTATATATATGCTATTTCTGCATTTCTAAGTACTGCTGTCATGGCTTAGTGGTTTAGTACCTTGACTCTAGTGCATGGTATCCTGGGTTCGAATCTGACCACTGATTTTTAATTTTCATGACTGTCTAGAAATGAATTCAGGACCTGTCAATCAAACATGCCAAAGGCACTTTTAAGCACTTAAAACCAGGTCTGCGCTCGTTTGCGCGGAGCTCACGCATGCGCACCGGCGGTTAGCTTGTGGGCGCACCTCCACGCAAACGGTGTGCGCTGGGTTAAACCTTAATTGGCTAGTAACACACATGTTAAGCTAAGCACAGCTAGTTGCACACAGTTTGAGCCTGTTAAACCAGTGCTTAGCTACGGGCAAGCAATTTGCAGCCTTTGAAACACTACTCAGCTACGGGCACTCTGTCTCACAGCAGCTTAGCTATCAGTACATTTCTAAATATTTTTATTATTGTATTACTTGAAAATATATGCTCCATTTCATTCCATTTTACAAAAGGAAATACTTTTACATTTGTACAATACTGTCAGGGGCCTTTTTAGTGCTTATTTACAAAAAAAAAGGTTGTTGTGTGGGCTCGAACCTTGCCTGCCTGCTCTTAAGCCGACAACTCTACCGCTATGCTATTACTTCTTGGCTTACTTTGCATATTTAGTTCTTGTATCCTTTTCCCCACTGATTGCTAACCCGCGCACACGAGCGCATGCAGTAGCAAACATTTACGGGGTTTTAAAAAAAATAAAACAGTTTTCATTTTCATTTTATAACATCTGCTCACTTTTTACATTGCTGGTCTGTGGGGGCATGTGTTGTGTAGTGTGTTTATTCACATTTCCATGGCCTCTCTCGTGGCTGTTTACTTTCTGCCATTCTAGACTTCTGGGGGAGTGTCCACTTGCAGGGCTTAGCCTACGGGCACGCCCCCTACTGTCTTACACGGACCGTGTAAGAGTTACAGTGTGATTCAGCATGCCTCATGCACCTCATGCATATGCATGACATGCTGACATCACACCGTTTAACTGCAGCCACCGTGTAAGAGTTATAACTCTTACACGGAGGCTTCCTGAATCCTGCCCACAGTTTTGTTAAAAATGGACAAAAATATAAGGCAGACATCTGGACATTCCTGTGAAAATATGTACAGTTGAGAGGTATGACACAGCATTTCTTAACAGATCTTATACAATACCATTATTAATTTTATTCTATGTATACTTTCTATATTTTTTCTTTCTAATTTCATATACATTCTTTTATATTTTTTCTTTAAAAGTTAACCACCATTCTATCTAGGAAGAAAAAAAAGTTTCTCATGCTTACATGATATTCACAAAATATTTTTGTTCTCTTAGCCACACATTTTCAAGTAATCTATTTTTAGTTATTCTTTTTATACCATTCCCTTGTACAATATAATCTTTTTCTCATGTTATCCTGATAGTCTTGTGATCTGAGAAACACGCATCCAGTGTTCTCCCATCATCTGCAGACATGTAACAAAATAATCTAGTTCAGTTTTCAAACAATCGCTTTTATACATCCATGCAACTTGTCCTAAAATTTCATTTTTTCCATATCTTAGCACTTCATGTAACCTATTCACATCTTGCTCCTATTTTCTACCACTTGTACACAGACTGCAGATTAAGACTCCCACTACTATCACACTTCCTAACTTCTTCAAATAGCTCTTCCCTTTCTTTCACATTACTACTAGCATAAACCCCTGCAATCTATACACTTCATTTTCATACCTAATGTATAACATACTAGGCCTCCTACCATGATTACTCAAAAATGTAAATGTTTTAATTACAAAAGAACCCTCCCATATCTTTCACATCCAATATGTCATGCCCCCCCCCATTTTTTTGTCAAACTGACTTCTGTCCTGCACACAAATCAATCACACATCTAAATCCAAAACATCCACATCTAATTCTAATGACCATTTCAACAATGTTAACCTAGCTTTGCTCATCTTTGCTTGGTATACTGTTGACGTTTACAAATGGTGCCCACAAATTATTCTTTAGCGTTCTCTTTTAACTTTTGATGATTTTGTTTTAATTTTCTTTTTCTTAATCTAACCCTATGACCAAAATACACTTTTCTTTTTAAGTTTAGTCATATTTTTGTCTTTCTGTTTTGACATATCAGTAAAAAAAAAATCACATATTTTTCTTGTTTCTATCCTGGTTTCTTGGTCACTTTTGCTTACATAATCAGTTGTAGTTTGTACTTCTTCATTGTTGCATTTTTTGCTTGTCATCACTATTCCCATCTGGTGAATTTGTACATGTGCAAACATATCTAACTTCCACTTCTATATTCTCTTAGCTGCCTTGTTTCCAGTCAATGACGGGAATCAACAACCTCTAGCTTAGAGTCACAGACAAGAACCAAAGAAATACTGCCCTCACCCGTGGTTATCAAAAGAAAAAACGGGGGTCAGTTCCAGATGCCCAAAGAGAGGTATCAAAACCATCTGACAGTTTAAGGGTTTGGGCTTGGAAAGATGTGCTGTGATCGGTGTGTGTAGCAGGCTCCTGAAGGGCATATCCAGAGGCCTCAGTTCAAGCAGGCAGAGTCAGGACCTGCAAAAATGCTACAATGGTCCCTCATGACTAGGGTAGCCTTTGGACTCCAAAGGTATGTCAACAACTTTCATTTCTTCTCTGAAGGGTTTTTTTCTCTTTTCATTTTTTCAATGTGATGCCCACAGACAACTCAGCTAATGCTATGATGACAGGCCTAGACAGAGTGTACAGAGTTTTCTGGTTCAAATAATTCTAGAAATATATGGATCTCCAATTATTTTTGGGTTGAACAAAGCACAATGGAGAAAGGAGGCAAAAGGGATAGGAGACTGATTAGTGAGGTCTTTGTAAGGTGTTTTCTTCCTACTTGTAACAGAACTGTCAATTTTCCATTGTAACATGAATAATGCTGTACACTCAAAATAGCCTAAGGTCGCAAGTAACACAGAACATAAAATAAGATTTTTCCCAAATCATGTATTTATTTACACTCTGGACACAAGGCCAAAAAAACAGATTGATGAAGATTTAGCAACTCGCATCTATCTTCTCCTCTACTGTGGCAAAACAGAACTGAAGATGGTGCAGACAGATATCTACCTTATATCAAAGATACAGTAACATCCAGGTGGGTGTGTATCCACCCCAGCCTAGACGAGGATGGTTACTAAGCTCTGGAAGCTGGCCAAAAATCAGACCTTCAGCAGCAGAAGACCCAAGTGCATTCACTACTGCAGCAATTAACCATTCAATGAACACATCACTATTATCTAAACAATCACAATATCTTCAAGACATCTACTCATTTCTAACCACCTCAATTTGCACATTTTACCCTTCTTTCATCTACACATGCCTTCTTGTGCAACCTTCCAACTCTTCCATCTGCATGCTTTTACTCTTTTCTCTTCTACCAGCTTTCAAATTTCTTTCTTTCTCATTTGCTTTTCACTTCATCCTATAATATGCACTTGATCCATTACTCCTACATTTTAGCAACTCACCACAATGGGTATCAATTATCATTTATAATCACTGTAAATAGCTTCTCTTTCTCTGATGTATAAACTTCCTACTAGCAAACATTTCGTGTACACCATGACATAAAAGAGAAAACTGTAATACCATGCACATACCGCAGTCTAAATGCTGCACTTAAAACAAATGCTTCTGATCCTTGACCTTTTTCCATTCCATTCACAGCCACAAGCAGGACAGGTGTACTTCATATAACTTGTTTCCCAGTTTATGGATGGTGGAATATAGTTGTTAGAAACTTAACATAACTTTAGATGTCTGACAACTTAGACTTTTGCAGTATTAACTCTTGGGATTTTCATGCAGAATCCTGTAAGCTAGCCTGAATATCACAGTTCTCACCTCTCCTATTGGTCCAAAAGACTTCCTCTCATTTTAACGTCAGTGGTACAAGGGGTAGTTTTCTGCACTATCTTCACATTTTGCTTGGCCCAGACTGCAAGCCATAGTTACCCAAGGTCCACAACATGGCCTGTCCAGTGTTGACCCAATCTACTGCTAAGGGACTGAATAAGGGTATCTGGAAACAGACCCTAAAATGGGATGAGGGGAAAGGTGAGTAGTGTATCCACCCCAACCCAAAGGCATTGGTCAAAAGAGAGGGTCTGGAAGAAGGGAACATTTACTGCCAACAGCGAATTTCCTAAAACATCTTTAGTTATAGTAAGTTTTTAATACAACTCTGCTACATTCTTTACAGTTCACTATTGCTATACTGACCTTTGGGATGACTCCCTGAGCTACCCAACGATGGGTGGTTGGTTTGACACAGGAGCAAGAGACATGGAACCTTGCAGGATGGCACAGGCAAACAATGCCTTGATCCAGGTCACAGCCCCTGAACTACAATGCTGTGGAAATGTGAACAGTTGGCTGCCTTCATAACACTCTAAATGAAGCCCCCCCCCCCCCAGAAAACATGCGGTATAGCAGAGGCCCTAGAAAAGTTAGCTCTGATAGTGACGGGGCTTTGCTTTCTGTGGTGGAGGCAACAAAAGACAATGCAATTTGCATTGCAGTTAGAAACTGTTTATTGATAGATTCTCTTTCCTTTCCCTTTTTAAAGGCAACAAATAGCCGGTCTGACATTTTGCTTAGTTGAATTCTACCCAGCTAAAATCTGGACTACTTATGTATATCCAGAGAATGTGATACACTTTTTCCCTTGTTGGGTGGACAGAGGACGAAAACTGGTACATGGAAGGACTAGTTTAAGGAGAGTTCGATCACTACCTTGGGCATGCGCAGAGTTAGTGTCTTAGGTGACCTTGCTCCCATGGAAAAGTAAGAAATGTTCCTTGCACACAACAGCCAGGAGTTCAGAGATCCATCTAGCTCAGGTCAAGGTTACCAAAACAGCAGTCTTTCAGAACAGTATTTTGACTGGGATGGGAACAGATGGTGACAGGGTGGCAAAGTTAATTTTTCTAGTATAAAATGAGGTCACAGGGTGTGTCTAACTTTTCTGGAAGGTCTCAAATGGATGACCCTCCTTAAAATTCTGCAGGCAGCTGTAAGAATGCAGGAGGGAGTAGTGGCAGACAGGTACATATGGCTGAAGTATGTACCTTGACAGATACATAATATAAGCCTGCTCTGAAGAGGTCTGACAGGCGAGGACCACGGACTGTGGGTTCAAGCCACACAATGGGTGAGGCCAATTTGCACCTTTGTCACCCTGAATGTAAACCTAGATTTCTGGATGGGCAGTGTCAAATCCTCCCATGGTCTACCTTGTATTGCCTTCCTTGAGGCTGGAGGGAACTTCTGAATATGGGTTACTGACTAGACTTGTAATGGTCTACAGAATGACTGTCTAGTACTTTCTATGAAACTTTGAACATAGCTATTCCACATGTTCTGGTGCTGGATTTTCTGAACTCCTTCAATATTTGTAACACATCTTCTAAAAGTATATGTCTAGTTGGGATAAGCACTAGATCTTCCACCTTGTTTTAAGGTCCTCAGACTGGGATGCATGACTGACCTCTTTCACTGGGACAGAAGGTCTACATGATGGCGCAGCACAAAGGGCTTTCCCAGCTAGGCTCACTAGGAGGGAAAGCCAGAGGTGCCTGGGCCAAAACAATCCTATCAAAACTATTCTTGGCCTCTCCTCCCTGACTTTCTGCAGTACCTTAAGAACGAAGGAAAGAATGCAGAACTAGACCCATCTGCATGATGAAGGTAGTCTGCCACGCTAGCCTCTTTCTTTGGAATCCTGGTGCAAAACTTCTTAATGTGTCTGTTTCCTGAAGAAGCAAAAATCTACACTACTGGAACAGTCTATTTGTTGAGGTCTGATGCTGACCTGCTTAGTCTATCCACAAATATGTTTTCCTGCTAAGGAATGCATTAGGTCACTGGGATCACCATGGAGTGCTACATCACCTCCCACACTTGGACAGCAAGTCTACACAGAAGGTAAGTGTGCATCTCACCTTGCTTGTTTATGTACTACAACTGCGGTATTGTCTGTTCTGATCACTAAAGGGTCTGGCTGCAACATATTCTTGAATACCCTGATGTCCAAATTCATTGCTATCATTTCTTTTAAGTTTTTAAGTCTCCTGCACATCTATTTTACCTAAACCACTTGGACCTTCAGGTCTCCTGAATGAGCTCTGCAAGTGGTGTTGCAAAAGGTTTGCTTTTAGCACTCAACACTCAGTCTGCATTTTGAAGAGAAATCTGTTGTTCAGCTGGATATTCTAAATCCACTGTGCAATTTCCTAACTTGAGTAAGGGAGCAGTGGAACACGTGGCTATACGGTGTGGAGATGCTGGTGATATCTGTTCTTAAGGTACCACTGGAGTTTCCTTATGTGCAGACTAAGAACTATACACCAATAGCTTGGCTTCCAACAATTTACAAACCATATACTGACACTGATGCAGACAAAGTTTATAGTCATTAAAAAAAAAAAACTAAATTAAGCAATAGAACAAAAGGGTAGCAAAAGAAAGTCATATAGAACAAAGGATCACTTATAGGTTCATAGGTTGGTACTAGGCTATCGGCCCTAGAGCCTATACAAGCCTAGCCATAACAATTCCCTGGCTATTTCTCCCCCCCCCCAGTATTTACTTCCCTGGACCCCTGTCTAGCAGGGTGACTGACGTGATTTTCCTATCTCCCATCCAATCATCAAGATTCCTTTTGAAGAGGGCCAAAGATGCACTCTGCTTGACATGTATGGGCAGTCTATTCCAGAGTCTGGAAAGTCTCTGGGTCAGGAAGCTATCCCTCCAGCATGTTTTGTTCATTGTGATGACAAGGTTTAGATCCCTGGAGTGTGCGTCTCTGAAGGATTGGTATTTCTTTAAGTGTAGCATGTCCAACAGCTCTGGGTTTGTCATGGCCTTGTATGTTAAGCAGAGATCACCTATGATTAGACGATATGCGACAGAGTATAGGTGGAGTTTTTTTTAGGCGGTCAGCATAAGGCATCTGCTTTAGGCCTGTGATTCTTTTAGTGAGGTATTTCTGCTGCCTTTCCAGTTGTTGCAGATGTCTTGAGAGGTATATACCAAATGGGGTTGTAGTCTATAATGGGTCTAATGAGGGATGAGTACACTGGGACAATGACCTAATTTTCCTGGATGAAAAGCCCTTAGTGATGAGGTGTGCCACATAGAAGGATTTCCTGACTGTTGTGGCGATGTGGATATCGAAGGTGAGACCACTGTCCACCTGTGTCCCTAAGTCTCAGTACACGTTTTTTCCCAAAGGGGATAACTATAGATTTCTTAGCATTGAGCTTGAGCCCATGGCTCTGGCACCAAGCATCTGTTTCTGTAAGGCCCTTTTGTAGAATATTCACATCATTTGGGGATTCAATGATGGCTCCCAGTTTGTAGTCATCTGCAAACTTTGTTGGCCAGAGTCCCTTAGTGTTGGCCTGTACTTCGGAGAAGTAGATGCCAAACAATAGCGGTCCCAGGACTGAATGCTGAGGTACTCAATTTGTCACTTGTCTGGAGCTGGATTTGGAGTCGGCTACTTTTAAAGTGTGGGTTCTGTCAGTAAGCCAGCTGGCAACCCATCCAGTAACATAGGGATTAATGCCCAGCTTAGTAAGTTTATCTATGATTCCAGAGTGGGGGATGGTGTCGAAGGCCTTAGCGAGGTCCAGATAGGCTGTGTGGACCACCTTACCCTTGTCCATGGCTCTGGAGATTGATTCGAAGAAGTCAATCAGGTTCAGAAGACAAGATCGGCCCTTCACGAACCCAAACTGCATGGGGTCCAGTGTCTGAAAGTTGCCAATACCTTTGTTTATAAATTCCAAGATAATACGTTCCATGGCCTTGCAGATCAGGCTTGTCAGATTGATGGGGCAGTACTTGCTGGGATCCAAGGTGGATCTCCCCTTGTGGTGTGGGATAATTGTAGCTGTGTGCGCCACTCAGTGGGGACGAAGCCTGAGGTGAGACTATGTTTAAACATGACACTTAGGTGAGGTGCCAGTTCATTTTGTAGTTCATGTAGTACACAGCCTGGGATGTCGTCTGGTCCAATGGATGCTGTATTCCTAGCTTTGGAGAGTGCGTTTTTTTACCTGTGTGGCCGTTATTAGCAGAACTTGGTAATCTTTCGGTATTGAGAAAGCATTTTTCCCTACACAGACAAACTAACACACAAATAAACATCCACACTTGCCATGTCTGGGAAACGAACTCCTACCTAACTAGTTTATCACACTACAGCATTATGCAGTTATAGGACACGCCACAGAGATTACTGGGCTAAACACTGGGCTAAATAAAGCCATAATAGAAAATAGAAAAAGGGGAAGAATTTAAATACAGCATGGATACATTACAAAAAAGCATCTGACAGTATCCCACATTCATGGATAAAGGAATGCTTGCAGATGTACAAGATACACCCTACAATGATCAATAAAGTACAGTTGTGTACCTACCATAAATGTAGATGTTTGAGTGTATTCACTGTTGCAGTCATTACACTTGGGTTATCCTGCTGGCAGGCTACCCACAGTCGGCCTGAATTCCAAAGTACTGGTCCGGCGTCGATTGCTGTCGCCTCTTCCCTGACGTCAGTGAGCCAGGTGTATAAAAGATGCAGCAGACGCCATTTTCTTCAGTTTTTCTTGCCTCAGGTGTCAGGCGCCCCCAAAAGGGTAGGCTAAAAAATTCTGATCATAAAAAAGCATGCACATAACCTTCAGCTACAAGCAAATACACCACATAGGTTGTATAGAATAGAGAAGTACAGATAAGTCCCAGCAATGAAAGGGGGATGGTGGGAGGGTAACCTGGACTGCAACAGTGAATACACTCGAACATCTACATTTATGGTAGGTACACAACTGTACTATGCTCATCGTGTTTCATTGTTGCAGTCATTACACTTGGGTTGAATTCGAAAGCTGAGGTTGGGTGGCTAGGCCTAAATAGAATTAGGAGTGCCTATGAGGCCCTGCAGAACTGCAGTGGCAAAGTCTGCTCTGGATTTAGAGTAAAGAGGTAAGTGGTAGTGCTTTGTAAAAGTGTACACTGAAGTCCAGGTTGCAGCCTCCAAAATGTCTTTGGTTGGTACTCCTCTGAGGAAGGCTGCTGAAGTGGCTGCTGCTCTGGTAGAATGTGGCCTAATGCCCTTAGGCACTGACTTGCCATGTTGTGAATAACAGAAACAAATGCAGTGGCCTATCCATTTTGAAATAGTCTGCTTTGAAATAGCTTTTCCTTATGATCCTGCAGCATATGCCACTAAGAGTTGCTCAGTCTTTCTGAAAGCTTTAGTTTTGTCCAAGTAAAAGCGTAGCTGTCTGTGTATGTCCAAAGAATGCAGAAGTCTCTCCCCCTTATTCTGCGGGTTTGGGTAAAAGGCAGGCAAATGTATGGTTTAGTTAAGAGCCACACTGGACACTACCTTAGGCATAAATGTTGGGTTTTTCCTTAGAGAAACCCTGTCCGGATGGAAAATAATAAAAGGTTCCACAGCCGTTAGTGCCTGTAACTCTGAGACTCCTCTTGCTGAAGTAATTGCTAGGAGAAGAGCTGTTTTCCATAATAAGTATTTTATCTCAGCTGTATTGGCTGGCTTGAAAGGAGGCAGTGTGAGTTTTTCCAAGACAAAATTGAGGTCCCATGCAGGTATTGGAGCTCTCATTGGAGGTCTTATGTTTTTGGCTCCTCTGAGATACTGCCTTAGCAGTGGATGAGAAAAAATAGGTGGGTCCGTATTGTAATGAGCTCACATGGCAGAGGCATGGATTTTAATTGATGAGAAGGATAGGCCTTTGTCCAGCATCTCAGTTAGGTATTGTAAAATCTGAGGAATATTTGGTACAATCGAGTCAATTCCTTGTGCCTGGTTCCAAGCACAGAATCTCTCTTCCATTTTTCTGCATAAGATTTTCTGGTGCTGGGCCTCCTGGCCTCCAAAATAACATCCCTAACTACTTTAGAAAGAGGTGTGTTCTGAAAGTTTACATTATCCGCCATGCAGCCAGATTTAGGGTTCTGAGTTGGCTGTGTAGGATCTGATTGTTTTGTTGGGTCAGCAAAAGAGGAATTTGAGGCAATGTCCAGGCTGGGCCTTGAGACAAGCTCTTTAGGATTGGGTACCAGTGCTGGCGTGGCCAGTCTGGGGCAATCAGGATCATTTTTGGCTTCTCTTGTCTGACCTTTAGGAGTACCTTGGGGAGGACAGGCAGAGGAGGGAAGGCATACACTGTAAGGGCTTTCCAGCTGAATGAAAGGGCATCTACTTTCCATGCTTGTTTGTGATAAGTCCGAGTGCAGAATCTCTGTAGCTGGCAGTTGTGAGGGGAGGCGAATAGATCTATGTCTGAGCATCCCTATTTCCCTGTTATCATGTTGAAGATTTGTGGATCTAGCTTCCACTTGTGAGGATCCATGAGGTTTCTGCTTAGTTCTTCTGCCAAAGTATTTGTCTTTCCCTTTCCTGACAGGAATTGTGCTTGCAGGTGTACTTGATAAGTCAATGCTGTGTTCCACAAAGTCATGGCTTGTCTGCAGAGGGGGTAGGAATGTGTGCCTCCTTGCTTGTTTATGTAACACATGACTGTAGTACTGTCCGTCTTTATCAGCAGTTGTCCTGGATGAAGTAGATCTTTGAAGGCTGTCAGGGCATTCTGTACAGCTAGCATCTCTTTTTGATTGATATGAAGATGCATTTGGCTTGTGGGCCATGTGCCCTGAATACATTTTCCTGCCATGTGTGCCCCCCAGGCATAATCTGATGCATCTGTTGTTAGTGTCTGCCTGGCTGTGGGTAAAGTGAATGGCTGTCCCTTGTTGTGGTGACAGGCCTGTGCCCACCATCGAAACTCCTGTTGCAGGCAGGGAATGAGAGTAATTAATGTTTCCAGGCTGTGGCAATGTTGAGTCCAAACACTTTTTAGATACCATAGTAGTTTCTCATATGCAGTCTTGCATATGGAATTAGTAGAATGCAGGATGCCATGCAGCCCAGAGCCTGCAGAATTTTTCTTGCAGATAACTGGGTCTTTGCTGCCATGTTTTTGAAGAAAGAAGTCAGTTGCCTTTGTTTGTCTGGCGTGAGATAAGCCATCTGGTCAGTTGCATTTAAGCTTGCACCCAGGAATATTATCTCTTGAGAGGGTGTACTAGTTTTGATTTCTTTTCGTTTACTGTGTACTCTAGGCAAAATAATAATCTTTTTACGAACGTCAGATGCTTTATTAGAATGTCTTTGGTCTCTGCTTGAATACGGCAGTCATCCAAGTAGGGATATATTTGAATTCCTCTTTGTCTGCAAAAAGCAATTACTGGTGCCAGGAATTTTGTGAAGACCCTGGACGCAGTAAATAAGCCAAAGGGCAGTGCAGAGAATTGGCAGTTCATTGAACCAGCAATGAATCTGAGGTATCGTCTGCAAGATTGTCTGATTGGTACATGCAGGTATGCCTCTTTGAGGTCCAAAGTTACAAGCCAAGCCTTCATGCCCAACATGGGCAGAAGCTGCTGCAGAGTTAACATTTTGAATTTTGGAGCATCCAGAAAAGTATTTAGAATAGGCAGGTCCAGAATTGGTCTCCAGGTGTTGTCCTTTCTTGGTACTAAGAAAAGTCTTGAGTAAAATCCTTGTCCTTGCTCTTGTTGTGGCACTGGCTGAATAGCCCTCATGTCCATGAGAGATGAAATTTGTTTTTGTGCCTCTGCCCACTGACTGTGTGGCAGGTCTGGCATACCTTTTGCCTTTGGAAGGGTGTGAAAGTGGAACCTGTAGCCCTGAGAGACTATATTTAAGACCAATTTGTCCTGGGTGATCCTGTGCCAATTTTGTGGAAAAAGTGCTAGCTTTCCCCCTAAGGGTGCTGCCAAAATAAAGTGCTTGGCATTGGCAGAGCGAAGTCATTGGGACTGTTTCCTATAAGGCTATGATTTGTCTTCTCCGCTTTTGGAGGTAGAAGCACCCCATTGTTTGGGCCTGTATGAGCCCTGGGGCTGTTGCCTACCTCTAGGGCGTCTGAATCTGCCTCTTTGTGGCCTGTCTGACACTGGAAAGGACCAATTCTTAGAAGGCCAGTTCCTGTTAAATCTGGGTGGCTGTACCTGTAAGAAATCCTTTACTGTCTACATATATTTAGCTTTATCCTCCATTTTCTTCAACACCTCTTCTGCCTTAACACCAAACAAAGTATCATGTTGTAATGGAGCATCCAATAATTTTGCCTTAACATTATCACGCAAATTCTGTTCCTTTAACCAAGCATGCCTTCTAATAACAGAACCTGTAACAGCGGCCGTGCACGAGGCCTCCAGTGAATCATAACCACATTGCAAAGTATGTTTTCCCACTTGTTCAGCTGCATGCAATAAATCCTGCAAATCTTTGTTCTCAGAACATTCAGAATTTGTCAACATTTTTTTGTTTTAACAAAGACATTAAGTATTGCTGATATTTGAGCATATGAAACTGACAATTTAAAGCCCTTACAGCCAAGGTAGCAGAAGTGTAGACTTTTTTCCCACATCAGTCCAGAGCCTTAGAATCTCTATCTGAGGGGACAGGGTTTTTAGCAGTAGCAGCCTTCACCCCTTTGGGACCCTGTGAGATAGTTTCTGGGTCAGCAGCAGGTTTTTTATATTGAAATTTATGGGAATCTGGAACCCTGTATTATCTGTCCGACTTAACAGGTGCAGGAGGTAGAGAGAGTCTGGAGACAGGCTGGACTCTGAAAATACATCTACTATGTCTACAACAGGAGGAATTACAAGAGGTCTGTGCTGATGTAATAAAAGAAAGTCTCTAAGCCTTTTCTTAGAATCTGAATAATCTTGGCTCTCCCAGTGGAAATGCTCCCTCATGGTATGCAGGGTTTCCCCAAATGAGTAATCCTCAGGAGGAGAGGCTGAAGGAATAGAATCATCAGAATCCTCATAGGGAGGAATAGAATATCCCTGTTCTGAAGAGGAATCACAGGAATTGGAAACCTGATCAGAGGAATCATATTCAGTATCTTGCCTAGGCCTCTCATCAGGAGTGGGATGGGAATCCCTGATCAAAGTAATTAGGTCTTCGGCCATTTTGAGCATCTGTTTCTTAGGCATAGAAGTCTGTCCTGGAGAATGCTGTACTTGTTTCCTTGTCTTTAAAGCTGTTTTAGACTTTGTCTTGAATGCTGAAGTAGGCTTGATATAAAGTTGTGTAGGTCTAAAAACTACCCTCAAAAGCCGATGCCTGCTCAGCGGCTCTGGACCCATCTGAGGGATTAGTTTCCGAAGGGGCCAATACCTTGAGTATCTAGAGGCCTAGTTGTCTCCACGTGGGAGTCGGAAGTGGCCTGTGGCTCTGAGGTAGCGGGAGTCAGGGGCTGCTAAAGCGCCTCACTGAGCACCGGCGAATGGCCTAGAAGAGGCTTCGTCGTCGGTTTTGGACCTCGGATGCCTGTCCTTTTCTTTATCCTTGCGCTTTTTATGAATTCCAGTAGTTGGTTGTACTGACAGCATTATATAGTTAAACCTTCGGCCAAAGTAAAGAAAAACAAAATCGTACCAACGCTTTATCGTGTGTTGGTTAAATCTAGCACAAAACCGACAACTAGCAACATCGTGGTCAGGGCCTAGGCAAGGAATACAGTAAGAATGAAAATCCTTATGAGGTATTTGCTTCCCACAAGAAATACAATTGTTAACTTTTTCTGACATCGGTCTGGAGCAAGAAAAAAGTTTCCCCAACGGGGTACTTAGCTTTATTGAAGACTTCGGATCTGAAATTCAATTTCGAAAATCTGAGGAGTCAGCCGACTGTCACTTGCTAATTGCTTTTGCTTCGGCCACCGCGCGGCAAGAAAGACCGAAGAAAATGGTGTCGGCTGCATCTTTTATAGCCCTGGCGCACTGACGTCAGGGAAGAGGCGACAGCAACAGACACCGGACCAGGACTTTGGAATTCAGGCCGACTGCGGGTAGCCTGCCAGCAGGATAACCCAAGTGTAATGACTGCAACAGTGAAACACGATGAACATCATTACAGTGACCATGAAGCAGTGGCAAACGAATTTGCAGTTGAGACATGACAAAAGGCAAATTATTACCCCAGTGATAAAAATTCAAAGGGGGATATTCCTGGGTGATTCTTTGTCATCTCTGTTGTTTTGTCTTGGCTTTAACCCATTAAGCTTTTTACTTAAGAGATTAGGCTATGCTTACAATTAGGCTCCCAGATAACCGTGTTTAAAAATTTCTCAACTACGTTTTGTGGATGACTTAAAATGTGTAGTTCATCAGCTCAGGAGTTGAAAGCACAAATACAAACAGTTAAAACTTTCTCAGATGATATGAGAATGACATCTGGTTTTGATAAATGTGCAAAAGCATCATTTAAAATTGAAAAGCTGCAGCACCAAGAACATTTACAACCTGGGACAGGAGTGTGATATAAAGTAATGTCAGCAAGAATGATTGCATAAATATTGGAGAATAGATAATGGATCAACAATAAAACATGAACAAATGTAAATAAAGCTCAGTTAGGAATACTTCAAAAGATTAAAACTGATACTGAAAACTGCCTTGACATCTAGTAATAAAGTCTAAGCTGTAAATAAATTTGTTCTACCTATTCTAACTTAAAAGTTCTGGGGTGATCAAATGACTCCAAAAATTATTGGATCAACTGGACAAGAAAACAAAATAAATGCTTTATTCTTATCAAATGATATATAAAAATCACTCCACACCAAGATTATATATTCCTCTCTCTGAAGGAGATAAGGCCTTCTCAAAATTGATTACATGTACAGATCTGCAATCGTGGGATAGCATACATATCTGCTGACCTCAACAAATCCAAATATAGTAAAAATTTTAAAACATGAGAAAAAAAGTCTGAGATGACATCTTTGCTTAGTTTAGCAGAAGTATTTTGATGTCAAGTGGGTATGGACAAAAATAGGACAAAAACTAAATGTGCTAAAATACAGAAAGAATATAAAGAAAAGGATCAGATGAAAGTGAAAGAAATGTGGGAAACTGATAACAGAGCAAGATCTCATGAAACAACCTCATGTTGACCAAAATATGACAAAGGAATGGTAAAAGAGAGGTAAAACCAGTCCATGAAAAAAGACAAAAGTAGCTGTGATCATTAAAATTGTTACACCCAATGATTGCAGTGCTTATGTACAGAGAAACACAAAGTCACAAAACTATCAGTATTTGCAGGCAGAAATGAGAGCAATGTGGAAGAGATACCCAGACAGTTCCAACAGTAGAATGTACAATGGTCTAATAAAAATGATCTACAAAGCACGAAAAAGAAAAAGAAAAAAAAGATGAAATGCAACATGGCTGGAACTACTCAAATCAAAATTCACGAAAATATAAAAATACTAATCTTTATTATAACACGATATAAAATACTCTGGCGCCTCCGAATTTACAATCTTACTTAGATATGCTACCAATACATGTAGCTCCATATGAATTACAGGAGGTGGCAATTCTGGGCACATTGTAGGTGCTGAGAAAACCACTCTTGGCTAACATAAAAGACTGAAACAATACAAATTTTTGAACTCTAATCGTACCCTGACTTGGGAACGGGGTCCATTCCAGTCATGGTACTAGAAACCCCCCCAAAAAATTGGAAAAATTAAACTGATAGTAGTCTGGCCAGGGAAACCATTACAAAGTGGATGACATATATCCCAGCAAAGGTTATATGCTTGCAGTAGCCCTCAGTTGGCCTGATTAACAAAGTCTTGGGTCCTGCGTTGGTTGCTGTCCCTTCTTCCATGACGTCAGGTTGTCAGGGGTATAAAACATGCAGCCATCACCATTACATCAGTTTTTCTTGCCCCAGATGTCAGATGCCCCCCTAATGGGAAGCAATTAAATCTATAAATACAAGGATATGCCTCCAACAAAAAATCAAATACACCAAAAAGCTTTTTGAGCATAAAAAGTGAGAGTAGAGGTACAGCGAAAAGAAGAAAGGAGGCTGGAGGGAGGGTAACCAGGACTGCAACAGTGAATACACTCAAACATCTCCATTTATGGTAAGTGTACACAACTGTACTATGTTCTTCGTGTTTCACTGTTGCAGTCATTACATTTGGGTGGATTCCCAAAGGTAAGGTTGGGAGGAGGAATTTAAATAGAATTAGGACCAGCTATAAGGCCCTGCAAGACTGCAGGGGCAAAACCAGCTCTGGATTTAGAGAAAATTGGCAAATGATAATGGAATGACTGCAACAGTGAAACACGAAGAACACCCTGAAATGCTCCCTGACTGAAATGCTGTGAATACTGGCAACCTCGCTAAAATACTCAAAAAAGAACAGAAAGTACAGTTTTGTACCTACCATAAATGTAGATGTCCAAACTGGATAGCATCTGCAGTCATAACAACTGGGTTGTCCTGTCGTCAGGCAGCCCTTCAGTCGGCCGGATTCCAAAGTCCGGGTCCGGCTTCGGCTGATGTCGCACTTCACCCGACGTCATCTCTGTTGGTCTTCGGGTATAAAAGCATCAGCCGACGCCATTTTCCTCAGTGTTTCTTGCCCCAGATGCCAGTAGCCCTCTTGAAGACTAAAATTTGGATAGATGCCAATGTTTCCAAAAAGATAGAGGTAAACACAAAAATAAGCATGTATGTACATATATACAAACAAATACACCATAAAGACTCCCCCACCAGCTAGCTATTAGGAGGGTAACCACCCTAGGAGTACCACAGAGGGAAGGAGGGAGGGTAATCCTGACTGCAGATGCTATCCAGTTCGACATCTACATTTATGGTAGGTACAAAACTGTACTATGTCCTTCATGGATGCATCTGCAGTCATAACAACTGGGTAGAATACCATAGCCAACTAGGGAGGAGGATAAAAGTAGATTATGGTGTGTTTAGGATCCCTTGCAGTACAGCAGTGGCAAACCCTGCTCGGGATCTGGAATATAGAGGCAAATTATAATGCTTGGCAAATGTATGCACGGAGGTCCAAGTAGCCGCCTCAATAATGTCTTTGGTTGCCACTCCTCGTAAGAAGGCTGTGGTAGTGGCTGTTGCCCTTGTAGAATGAGGTCTTATGTTCTGTGGAATTGGTTTTCCATGGAAGGAGTAACAGAATCGTATGCAATTTCCTATCCATTTGGAGATTGTCTGTTTGGAAATAGCTTTTCCTTCCCTTCCTGTTGCATAGGCTACAAAAAGTTGGTCAGTCTTTCTGCTATTTTTTGTTCTGTCCAAGTAGTAGCGTAGCTGTCTATGTACATCCAAGGTATGCAGTATTCTTTCGCGTCTGTTTTGTGGGTTGGGAAAGAAGGTAGGTAGGTGGATTGCCTGGTTTAAAGACACTCTGGATACCACCTTAGGCATAAATGTAGGATTAGTCCTCATGGACACTCTATCTTGGTGGAAGATTAGGAAGGGTTGCACTGCCATTAAGGCCTGTAGTTCTGAAACCCTCCTTGCTGAAGTAATTGCCAGTAGGAAAGCAGTTTTCCATGACAGGTGTTGAAGGTCTGCTGTTGCTGCTGGTTCAAAGGGTGATAGTGTCAACTTTTCTAGCACAAAGTTTAAGTCCCAAGCTGGTAATGGTGGTTTCCTTGGAGGTTTTACATTCTTGATTCCTCTGAGGAACTGCCTGAGCAAAGGGTGAAAAACAGGTGGATCAAAGCTGTATTCTGCTGAAATAGCTGATGCATGTATCTTGATGGAGGAGTAGGACAGGCCTGAATGAAGAAGTTCGCCAGATACTCCAGAATGTTAGGCATATCTATGTTTGACACATCTTTTCCTCTTTCCGTACTCCAAATGACAAACCTTTTCCATTTTCCAGCATAGTTCCTTCTTGCTGAAGGTCTGCGTGCTTCAAGAATAATGTCTTTAACTCTTTGGGAAAGTTCTGGTTTAGCTGCTGCTATGTGATGTTCCATGCAGTCAGTTGCAACGTTTTAGGTTTGGATGTATGATGCTGTAGTTGTTCTGAGTTAACATCAAAGGCATCAGGGGTATTGGCCACATATTGTTCCGAGACATGCTCCTCAGCAGTGGGTACCAGTGTTGTCTTGGCCAGTTTGGAGCTATCAGGATTATCCTTGGACGTTCTTCCTTGATTTTTAGTAGTACTTTGTGTATCAAGGGAAGAGGTGGGAATGCATACGCTGTTAGGCCTTTCCAGCTGAAGGAGAGCGAATCCACTTTCCATGCTAGTGGGTGGAATGTCCTTGTGCAGAACTTTTTGAGCTGGTGATTGAGAGGTGATGCGAATAGATCTATCTGAGGCATTCCCCATTTCTCTGAGGTGGTCTTGAAGATGTCCGGGTGCAGCTTCCATTCGTGGGCATCCGATGTGGTTCTGCTTAATATGTCTGCTAGAGTATTTTCTTTTCCGGTACAAATATTGCCTGTAACTGGATGTTGTAGCTGAGTGCCAGGGTCCACAGCTCCAAAGTCATTCTGCATAGGGGGTATGAATGAGTGCCTCCCTGTTTGTTGATGTACCACATGACTGTGGTGTTGTCTGTCCTTATCATCAACTGGCCCTCTTGGAGAAATGGTTTGAACTTTTGGATTGCCAGTTTTACTGCCAGCATTTCTTTTAGGTTGATGTGCAGGTGAAGTTGATCCTGTGTCCAAAATCCTTGCACGCATTTGTCTAGCATGTGGGCCCCCCATCCTAGGTCTGAAGCGTCTGTTGTGATGGTCTGGCTTGCTTGACATCTGCGAAAGGGTAGGCCTGGGTTTGACTGACATGCCTGAGCCCACCATAGGAACTCCTGCTTTAAACATGGAATTAGTGGGATTTCTGTTTCTAGGCTGTGTGTGTTGGGACCATAAATTCTTTAGGTACCACTGTAGTTTTCTCATATGTAGTCTGGCAAATGGGACCAAGATTATGCATGATGCCATGAAGCCCAAGGCCTGCAGTACTTTTCTTGCTGTTAACTTGTTCAGTTTTGTTAGTGCCAAGAAGTAAAGAGGGAGTTCTTTTTGTTTTTCTGTAGTCAGGAATGCCATTTGTTTTACTGTGTCCAATTCCACGCCCAAGAATGTCCTTGTTTGGGATGGTATCAGCCTTGACTTTTGTAAATTGACTGTGTATCCCAGTGCTTGTAGCAAGTAAATGACCCTTTGTAAATCTGTTGTCAGCTTGCTTTTGTTGTCCCCTTGTAGCAGGCAGTCGTCCAGGTATGGGTAAATTTGAATTCCCTGTAGTCTGCAATGGGCGATTACTGATGCCAGGCATTTTGTGAATACTCTGGGGCAAGTAGATAAGCCAAAGGGCAATGCTGAGAATTGATAGTGCTCTGATCCTGCAAGAAATCTGAGGTATCTTCTGCAGATTGGTCGAATGGGGACGTGCAGGTATGCCTCCTTGAGATCTAGAGTTACCAGCCAAGACTCCTTGCCCAGCATGGGAAGAAGTTGCTGTAGGGTCAGCATTTTGAATTTTGGGACAATGATGTATGTATTTAAGGTGGACAGGTCGAGAATTGGTCTCCAACTTTTTCCTTTCTTGGAACTAGGAATAGTCTGGAGTAGAACCCCTTTCCTTGCTCTGCTGTTGGCACTCTTTCCACAGCTCTCATGTTTGCTAACTCCATTATCTGTTGTAGTGCCTCTGTTTTTTGATTTGGAGGTAGATTTGGCATTCCTCTTTTGACTGGTAAAGTGTGGAAGTGAAACCAGTAACCTTGATCTATGGTTTGTAAAATCCACTTGTCTTTTGTTATGTAGTGCCAGTTCTTTGAAAATAAGGTTAACTTTCCACCTAGAGGAGCTGCTATTTGTTCCCTGGTAGGCGGATTTAGGGTTAAGTCACTGTGGTTGTGCTGATGTAGTGGCAGTGGTTGTGTCTGTGCCTCTGTTGTTACCTTGCCACTGTCGTCCTCTGTAGGCACCTCCTCTGGATTGGTTTCTGCCTCTGGAACGTCTATTCCTGCCCCTTTGAAATTTTGTGGAGTCAGGAAAGGACCAATTTTTGGCAGGCCAGTTCCTGCTAAACCTTGGGGTTGAACCTGCAAGAAATCTTTAACCGTTTGAACAGATTTTGCCTTTTCTTCCATTTTCTTCATAACCTGCTGGGCAGGTGTACCAAACAAACTTGTCTTATCCATAGGAGCATCTAGCAACTTAGCTTTAACATGATCCGTAAAGCTTGCTCCTTTAGCCATGCATGCCTTCTTATCACTGTGCCAGTCATGGCTGATCTAAATGAAGCCTCCAGTGCATCATAGCCACATTTTAATGAATGGTTGCTAACCTGTTGTATGTTATTTACCATTTCTAATACATATTTCTTATCAAGAGATTCATCAGTGGTTAGTTTTTAGTTAACTGATCAAGCATAAACTCTTGGTATTGTATCATGTGAAACTGACAGTTTAAAGCTCTAGCTGAGAGAGTAGCTGAAGTGTAGACCTTTTACCCCATCTGTCTAATGACCTTGCTTCCCTTTCAGAAGGAATAGGGTTTTAGCTATGGTCGCGGCTACTGCCTTGGGACCCTGGGATATAGTTTCGGGTCTGCAAGTGGGGCCTTGTAAAGGTGGTGATGAGTATCTGGCACCCTGTAAAATCTGTCTGGTTTGGCAGGGGCTGGGGTAAAGAATCTGGAGCGGAGCAGACATCATTGAAAGCATCATCCACCACAGAGAGAACAGGAGGTATAGCTAAGGGCCTGTGCTGTGGGAGGTGCAGAAAGGTCCTAAGTCTTTTCTGGAGTCTGAAAAATCCTGTTGCTGCCATTGGAACTGCTCTCATGGCATGTAAGGTTTCCCAAAGGAGAATTCTTCTGGTGGGGAAGCAGCTGGAAGGGATTCTTCAGCATCAGAATCTTCAAAATTGGAGAAAGGAGCCTCTGGCTGGTCAGTTATGTCTGATTCGTCAGCAGAATCATCAGAGGACACTGGCTCAGGGGCTCTGCCCTAGGTCTCTTCTCTGGGGCTGCGAGGCCCTGTCTGGGTGAGATTGAGTTCCTCTAATTAAAGCAATTAAATCTTCTGCCAAAGTAAGCATTTGAGAACTAGCAGAGGGCCTGGTTGTGGGGGCTTTAACAGGCACTGTCTTAGTAGTCTTGGCTGCTTTAGCCCTGGCGAAGGCCTTAATGGACATGGCTGCTGGAGGCCTAGCAGCACCACGTGCTGGGGTAGAGACATCCAAGGGAATGGTGTCTGATAAGTCAGTGGCAACCACCGTAGTGGATAAAATTTCTGAGGCCGATTCAATAGTGGTAGCAGGGGCCTCAGTTGTAGAGATAGGTTCAGCTGTACTTTGATCAGTTTTCTCGGTTTCGCCGAAACTGAGACACTCATGTTTGATTAACCATGGTTTCGCCGAAACCGCGGACCAGTGTCGGTCTTTATCTTTGCGTTTTGGCAGATTGGGTAGTCGGAGGATCCGGCGGCATAATGTACGCAAAATCAGAACCGAAAAACTGTTCTGCAAACTCCGACCGACGCCTAAGCGTCGTCGGTTGAAAGAAGCACAGGCGAACAGGCTGCTACGTCGTGGGCTGGGCCTAAACAAGGCAGACAATAAGAGTGGAAATCTTTATGAGGTATTTGTTTCCCACAGGTTAAACAATTATTAACTTTTCTGACATCGGCTGAGGCAAGAAAGAGTCCCCAACGGGTACTTAGCTTTAGAAGTCTTGAGTAGTATTCGGTAGAAGTAATCTCTGGATCCGACTGACCGGCACTTGCGAACAGCTTCTGCTTCGGGCGCCACGCGGCAAGAAAGACTGGGGAAAATGGCGTCGGCTGATGCTTTTATACCCGAAGACCAACAGAGATGACGTCGGGTGAAGTGCGACATCAGCCGAAGCCGGACCCGGACTTTGGAATCCGGCCGACTGAAGGGCTGCCTGACGACAGGACAACCCAGTTGTTATGACTGCAGATGCATCCATGAAGGACATCTTGTCTGGAGGTTGGTAAGCCTCTGCTTTTCCCAGCCCAGTACTGCTTGTGGGAAATTAATCTGCCTGACTTATGTTAGTTGGGATTTCTAAAGGTTTAAGGATAGTCCTACTCTCTGGAAACAATCCATGGCAATATGTACAGCCCTCTGAATCTCTGACATTGAAGAGGCTTGAATCAACTGTTTAACTACAGGTAAATACATGTTCCCTTTGTTCTATAAAAAGCAATCATTGAAACCAGGCACTTTATGCAGTAGATAAGCCGAAGGATAACAAAACAAGCTGAAAATGAGATCCTCCTGCCTGAAATCCTAGGAATCATCTGTTCCATTACGTTATGAGGATATGCATGTAGGCCAACTTCAGATCTAGGGTCACCATTAAGACTCCTGGGAGGATCAATGGAAACATTTTTTTAAAGTTAGCATTTTGAAATTTGGGACAAACAGGTATTTTTCCGGTCTTGATAGGTCCAAGAAGGGCCTCCAAGAACCTTTTTTTTTTCCTTCGAACTAGGAAAAGTCTGGAGGAGAAAAGTACAGTTGTGTACACTTACCATAAATGTAGATGTTGGAGTGTATTCACTGTTGCAGTGATTACATTTGGGCTATCTGCCTGCAGGTAGCCCTTAGCCGGCCTGAATACCAGAGTCTTGGATTCCTGCATCGGATGCTCTGTCTTCTTCCATGATGTCAGGTCGTCAGGGGTATATAAAACATGCAGCCGACGTCATTACATCAGTTTTTCTTGCCCCAGATGTCAAGTGCCCCCCTAATGGGAAGCAATTATATGTTATGTTACACCTCCAACAAAAAGCAAATACACCAGAAAGCTCAAATACACCAAACAAGAAGGAAAGGTAGAGCCAAGAGAAGTCAGGGGGCTGGCGGTAGGGTAACCAGGACTGCAACAGTGAATACACTCAAACATCTACATTTATGGTAGGAGTACACAACTGTACTATGTTCTTCGTGTTTCACTATTGCAGTCATAACATTTGGGTAGATTCGCAAAGCTAAGGAAGGGAGGAGGAAGTTAGAGAGCATTAGGACCAGCTATTAAGCCTTGCAAAACTGCAGTGGCAAAACCAGCTCTGGATTTAGAAAAAATAGGCATGTGGCAATCCTTGGTGAAGGTATGAACAGAGCTCCAGGTAGCAACTTCTAGGATGTCCTTGATAGGGACTCCTCTGAGAAAGGCTGTAGAGATAGATGCAGCCCTGGTGGAATGTGATCTTATCCTCTGTGGGGTAGGTTTTCCATGGTGCTTATAGCAGAAATTAATGCAGTGGGCTATCCATTTAGAAATGGTTTGCTTTGAAATGGCATTCCCCCCTCTGCCCTTGCAGCAAAGCCAACTAGCAGCTGTTCAGAATTTCTGAGAGGCTTAGTCCTGTCCAAATAAAATCTAAGTTCTCTGTGCACGTCCAAAGAGTGCAGAATTCGTTCTCCTTTGTTTTGTGGATTAGGGAAAAGGTAGGCAAATGAATGGACTGATTTAGGACCACACTAGACACCACCTTGGGCATAAAGGAAGGATTGCTCCTGAGGGAAACCATGTTTGCATGGAAGATAATAAAGGGCTCCACTGCCATGAGGGCCTGTAATTCAGACACTCTTCTTGCTGAAGTGATGGCTAGAAGTCAGGCTGTTTTCCAAGAAAGGAATTTCAACTCTGCAGTTGCAGCTGGTTCAAATGCAGGGAGAGTGAAGTTTTCCAATACAAAGTTAAAGTCCCAGGCTGGTGTAGGGGCTCGCCTGGGGAGTCTTAAATTTTTAGCCCCTCTGAGGAATTGCTTTAATAGGGGGTGAGAGAAGAGGGGATGTTCAGTATTATAATGTGCTGAAACAGCAGAGGCATGAATTTTAATTGACGAGAAGGATAGGCCCTTGTGGAGCATTTCTGTTAAGTACTGAAGAATATGAGGTAAACTGGGCACCGTAGTGCCCATACCCTGGGTCTGGCTCCAGGAACAGTATCTTTTCCACTTTTCAGCATAGGATTTTCTAGTACTAGGTCTCCTTTCTTCCAGAATGACCTCTAGCACCTGCTTACTAAGGGATGCTATTGGAGAGCTCAAGGAATTAGCCAGGCTGCAAGGTTCAGGGTTTGAAGGTGAGGGTGCAGAATCTGGCCCACCTGCTGGGATAGCAGGGAAGGTTGTCTAAGGTAGGCGCCATGGATCTAGCAGTATCATGCTGTGCAAGAGGGGGTATCAGTGCTGGTGAGGCAGTCTGGGAGGGGGTATCAGTGCTGGTGAGGCAGTCTGGGAGGGGGTATCAGTGCTGGTGAGGCAGTCTGGGAGGGGGTATCAGTGCTGGTGAGGCAGTCTGGTGCAATAAGAACTGTCCTTGATTTGTCCTGTTTGATCTTTAGCAGAACCTTCGAGAGGAGAGGCAGAGAGGAAAAGGCATAAACTGAGAGGCTTTCCCTGGTAAAGGACAGGGTATCCACTTTCCAAGCCTGACTGCATGGAGTCCTTGTGCAGAATTTGTCCAATTGGTAGTTCTGGGGGGAGGCAAACAGGTCTATCTCTGGAGTCCCCCATATGTTCCTCAAAAGGTTGAATATTTTTGGTTCCATTTTCCATTCATGTGGGTCCATGAGATTTCTGCTTAGGTTGTCTGCCAGTGAATTTAGCTTGCCTGGCAGGAATTGAGCTTGTAGGTGTACTTGGTAGCTCAAGGCTGTGTTCCACAGAGCCATGGCTAGTCTGCAGAGAGGGCACAAGTGGGATCCCCCCTGCTTGTTTATGTACCACATAACTGTGATGTTGTCTGTCTTTACCAATAATTGTTCTGGAAGGAAGTGGTCCTTGAAGGCTGTCCGGGAATTCTGTACAGCTACATGTTGTCTGTCTTTACCAATAATTGTCCTGGAATTCTGTACAGCTAACATTTCGTTTTGGTTGATATGCAGGTGCATCTGACTCAGGTTCCATTTGCCCTGAATGCACCACCCTGCCATGTGAGCCCCCCATGCATAGTCTGATGCGTCTGTAGTCAGGGTTTGGGCAGCAGGGGGTAGATTGAAAGGGAGCCCTTAGTTGAGGTGGCAGGCCTCTGCCCACCAAAGGAACTCTGTCTTTATACAAGGAATGATAGGAATCATTGATTCCAGGTCCTGAGAATGTTGACACCATAGGCTTTTTAGATACCACTGTAGTTTCCTCATATGCAGTCTTGCATATGGAATTAGTAGAATGCAAGAGGCCATGAACCCCAGGGCTTGCAGGATTTTCCTTGCAGAAAGCTGGGTCTTTGTGGCCAGTAGTTTGAAGTCGGCTGTCAAATAAACTTGTTTCTCTGGCATGAGGTAAGTCATCTGGGAAGTTGTGTTTAAGCTTTCTCCCAGGAATACAATCTGTTGGCAGGGTACTAGATGAGATTTCTTTTCGTTTAAAGTGTACCCCAGCAAGGTTAGACGTTTCTTTACAAATGCCAGATGTTTAATAGCATGTCCTGGCTTTCTGCCTGAATCAAACAATCGTCCAGGTATGGGTATATTTGAATATTTTTCTGCCTGCAAAATGCAAAGGCTGGAGCTAGACACTGTAAATATCCTGGGTGCAGTAGATAAGCCAAAGGGAAGTGCAGAGAACTGATAGTCAATGGAGCCTGCTATTTCCTGCAAGATTCCCTTATTGGAATGTGCAGATAAGCTTCCTTTAAGTCTAAGGTTGACAAAGTACAGTTTTGTACCTACCATAAATGTAGATGTCCGAACTGGATAGCATCTGCAGTCATAACAACTGGGTTGTCCTGTCGTCAGGCAGCCCTTCAGTCGGCCGGATTCCAAAGTCGGGTCCGCTTCGCTGATGTCGCACTCCACCCGGCGTCATCTCTGCTGGTCTTCGGTATAAAAGCATCAGCCGACGCCATTTTTCCTCAGTGTTTCTTGCCCCAGATGCCAGAAGCCCTCTTGCAGGCTAAAATTTGGATAGATGCCAATGTTTCCAAATAGATAGAGGTAAACACAACAATAAGCATGTATGTACATATATACAAACAAATACACCATAAAGACTCCCCCAACAGCTAGCTATTAGGAGGGTAAACACCCTAGGAGTACCACAGAGGGAAGGAGGGAGGGTAATCCTGACTGCAGATGCTATCCAGTTCGGACATCTACATTTATGGTAGGTACAAAACTGTACTATGTTCTTCATGGATGCATCTGCAGTCATAACAACTGGGTAGAATACCATAGCCAACTAGGGGAGGAGGATAAAAGTAGATTATGGTGTGTTTAGAATCCCTTGCAGTACAGCAGTGGCAAACCCTGCTCGGGATCTGGAATATAGAGGCAAATTATAATGCTTGGCAAATGTATGCACGGAGGTCCAAGTAGCCGCCTCAATAATGTCTTTGGTTACCACTCCTCGTAAGAAGGCTGTGGTAGTGGCTGTTGCCCTTGTAGAATGAGGTCTTATGTTCTGTGGAATTGGTTTTCCATGGAAGGAGTAACAGAATCGTATGCAATTTCCTATCCATTTGGAGATTGTCTGTTTGGAAATAGCTTTTCCTTCCCTTCCTGTTGCATAGGCTACAAAAATTGGTCAGTCTTTCTGCTATTTTTTGTTCTGTCCAAGTAGTAGCGTAGCTGTCTATGTACATTCAAGGTATGCAGTATTCTTTCCCTCTGTTTTGTGGGTTGGGAAAGAAGGTAGGTAGGTGGATTGCCTGGTTTAAAGACACTCTGGATACCACCTTGGGCATAAATGTAGGATTAGTCCTCATGGACACTCTATCTTGGTGGAAGATTAGGAAGGGTTGCACTGCCATTAAGGCCTGTAGTTCTGAAACCCTCCTTGCTGAAGTAATTGCCAGTAGGAAAGCAGTTTTCCATGACAGGTGTTGTAGGTCTGCTGTTGCTGCTGGTTCAAAGGGTGATAGTGTCAATTTTTCTAGCACAAAGTTCAAATCCCAAGCTGGTAATGGTGGTTTCCTTGGAGGTTTTACATTCTTGATTCCTCTGAGGAACTGCCTGAGCAAAGGATGCGAAAAACAGGTGGATCAAAGCTGTATTTGGCCGTAAAAGCTGATGCTTGTATCTTGATGGAGGAGTAGGACAGGCCTGAATGAAGAAGTTCGACCTGGTACTCCAGAATGTTGGGCATATCTATGTTTGACACATCTTTTCCTCTTTCTGTACTCCAGATGACAAACCTTTTCCATTTTCCAGCATAGTTCCTTCTTGTTGAAGGTCTGCGCTTCAAGAATAATGTCTTTTACTCTTTGGGAAAGTTCTGGATTAGCTGCTGCTATGTGATGTTCCATGCAGTTAGTTGCAACGTTTTTAGGTTTGGATGTATGATGCTGTAGTTGTTCTGAGTTAACATCAAAGGCATCAGGGTATTGGCCACATATTGTTTCGAGACATGCTCCTCAGTAGTGGGTACCAGTGTTGTCTTGGCCAGTTCGGAGCTATCAGGATTATCCTTGGACGTTCTTCCTTGATTTTCAGTAGTACCTTGTGTATCAAAGGAAGAGGTGGGAATGCATATGCTGTTAGGCCTTTCCAGTTGAAGGAGAGCGAATCCACTTTCCATGCTAGTGGGTGGAATGTCCTTGTGCAGAATTTTTTGAGCTGGTGATTGAGAGGTGATACGAATAGGTCTATCTGTGGCATTCCCCATTTCTTTGAGATGGTCTTGAAGATGTCCGGGTTCAGCTTCCATTCGTGGGCATCCAAGTGGTTCTGCTTAATATGTCTGCTAGAGTATTGTCTTTCCCCGGTACAAATATTGCCTGTAACTGGATGTTGTAGCTGAGTGCCAGGGTCCACAGTTCCAAGGTCATTCTGCATAGGGGTATGAATGAGTGCCTCCCTGTTTGTTGATGTACCACATGACTGTGGTGTTGTCTGTCCTTATCATCAACTGGCCCTCCTTGAGAAATGGTTTGAACTTTTGGATTGCCAGTTTTACTGCCAGCATTTCTTTTAGGTTGATGTGCAGGTGAAGTTGATCCTATGTCCACAATCCTTGCACGCATTTGTCCAGCATGTGGGCCCCCCATCCTAGGTCTGAAGCGTCTGTTGTGATGGTCTGGCTTGCTTGACATCTGCGAAGGGTAGGCCTGGGTTTGACTGGCATGCCTGAGCCCACCATAGGAACTCCTGTTTTAAGCATGGAATTAGTGGGATTTCTGTTTCTAGACTGTGACTGTGTTGGGACCATAAATTCTTTAGGTACCACTGTAGTTTTCTCATATGTAGTCTGGCAAATGGAACCAAGATTATGCATGATGCCATGAAGCCCAAGGCCTGCAGTACTTTTCTTGCTGTTAACTTGTTCAGTTTTGTTAGTGCCAAGAAGTAAAGAGGAAGTTCTTTTGTTTTTCTGTAGTCAGGAATGCCATTTGTTTTACTGTGTCCAATTCAGCCCAAGAATGTCCTTGTTTGGGATGGTATCAGCCTTGACTTTTGTAAATTGACTGTGTATCCCAGTGCTTGTAGCAAGTAAATGACCCTTTGTAAATCTGTTGTCAGCTTGCTTTTGTTGTCCCCTTGTAGCAGGCAGTCGTCCAGGTATGGGTACATTTGAATTCCCTGTAGTCTGCAATGGGCGATTACTGATGCCAGGCATTTTGTGAATACTCTGGGCGCAGTAGATAAGCCAAAGGGCAATGCTGAGAATTGATAGTGCTCTGATCCTGCAAGAAATCTGAGGTATCTTCTGCAGATTGGTCGAATGGGGACGTGCAGGTATGCCTCCTTGAGATCTAGAGTTACCAGCCAAGACTCCTTGCCCAGCATGGGAAGAAGCTGCTGTGGTGTCAGCATTTTGAATTTTGGGACAATGATGTATGTATTTAAGGTGGACAGGTCGAGAATTGGTCTCCAACTTTTTTCCTTTCTTGGAACTAGGAATAGTCTGGAATAGAACCCCTTTCCTTGCTCTGCTGTAGGCACTCTTTCGACAGCTCTCATGTTTGCTAACTCCATTATCTGGCGTAGAGCCTCTGTTTTTTGATTTGGAGGTAGATTTGGCATTCCTCTTTTGACTGGCAAAGTGTGGAAGTGAAACCGGTAACCTTGATCTATGGTTTGTAAAATCCACTTGTCTTTTGTTATGCAGTGCCAGTTCCTTGAAAATAAGGTTAACTTTCCGCCTAGAGGAGCTGCTATTTGTTCCCTGGTAGGCGGATTTAGGGTTAAGTCACTGTGGTTGTGCTGATGTAGTGGCAGTGGCTGTGTCTGTGCCTCTGTTGTTACCTTGCCACTGTCGTCCTCTGTAGGCACCTCCTCTGAATTGGTTTCTGCCTCTGGAACGCCTATTCCTGCCCCTTTGAAATTTTGTGGAGTCAGGAAAGGACCAATTTTTGGCAGGCCAGTTCCTGCTAAACCTTGGGGGTTGAACCTGCAAGAAATCTTTAACCGTTTGAACAGATTTTGCCTTTTCTTCCATTTTCTTCATAACCTGCTGGGCAGGTGTACCAAACAAACTTGTCTTGTCCATGGGAGCATCTAGCAGCTTAGCTTTAACATGATCCGGTAAAGCTTGTTCCTTTAGCCATGCATGCCTTCTTATCACTGTGCCTGTCATGGCTGATCTAAATGAAGCCTCCAGTGCATCATAGCCACATTTTAAGGAATGGTTGCTAACCTGTTGTATGTTATTTACCATCTCTAATACATATTTCTTATCAAGAGATTCATCAGTGGTTAGTTTTTTAGTTAACTGATCAAGCATAAACTCTTGGTATTGTATCATGTGAAACTGACAGTTTAAAGCTCTAGCTGAGAGAGTAGCTGAAGTGTAGACCTTTTTACCCCATCTGTCTAATGACCTTGCTTCCCTTTCAGAAGGAGTAGGGTTTTTAGCTATGGTCGCGGCTACTGCCTTGGGACCCTGGGATATAGTTTCTGGGTCTGCAAGTGGGGCCTTGTAAAGGTGGTGATGAGTATCTGGCACCCTGTAAAATCTGTCTGGTTTGGCAGGGGCTGGGGGTAAAGAATCTGGAGAGGAGCAAACATCATTGAAAGCATCATCCACCACAGAGAGAACAGGAGGTATAGCTAAGGGCCTGTGCTGTGGGAGGTGCAGAAAGGTCCTAAGTCATTCTTCTGGTGGGGAAGCAGCTGGAATGGATTCTTCAGCATCAGAATCTTCAAAATTGGAGAAGGGAGCCTCTGGCTGGTCAGTTATGTCTGATTCATCAGCAGATTCATCAGAGGACACTGGCTCAGGGGGCTCTGCCCTAGGTCTCTTCTCTGGGGGCTGAGAGGCCCTATCTGGGTGAGATTGAGATCCTCTGATTAAAGAAATTAAATCTTCTGCCAAAGTAAGCATTTGGGAACTAGAAGAGGGCCTGGATGAGTGTGGTTTAACAGGCACTGTTTTAGTAGTCTTGGCTGCTTTAGCCCTGGCGAAGGCCTTAATGGACATGGCTGCTGGAGGCCTAGCAGCACCACGTGCTGGGGTAGAGACATCCAAGGGATGGTGTCTGATAAGTCAACCACCGTAGTGGGTAAAATTTCTGAGGTCGATTCAAGAGTTGTAGCAGGGGCCTCAGTTGTAGGAATAGGTTCAGCTGTACTTAGATCAGTTTTTTCGGTTTTCGCCGAAACCGAGACACTCGCGTTTGCTTAACCATGGTTTCGCCGAAACCGCGGACCGCGAGTGTCGGTCTTTATCTTTGCGTTTTGGTAGATTGGGTAGTCGGAGGATCCGACGGCATAATGTACGCAAAATCAGAACCGAAAACTGTTCTGCAAACTCCGACGCCTAAGCGTTCGTCGGTTGAAAGAAGCACAGGCGAACAGGCTGCTACGTCGTGGGCTGGGCCTAAACAAGGCAGACAGTAAGAGTGGAAATCTTTATGAGGTATTTGTTTCCCACAGGTTAAACAATTGTTAACTTTTTCTGACATCGGCTGAGGCAAGAAAGAGTCCCCAACGGGTACTTAGCTTTAGAAGTCTTCGGTAGTATTCGTAGAAGTAATCTCTGGATCCGACCGACCGCACTTGCTAACAGCTTCTGCTTGGCCACGCGGCAAGAAAGACTGAGGAAAATGGCGTCGGCTGATGCTTTTATACCCGAAGACCAGCAGAGATGACGTCGGGTGGAGTGCGACATCAGCCGAAGCCGGACCCGGACTTTGGAATCCGGCCGACTGAAGGGCTGCCTGACGACAGGACAACCCAGTTGTTATGACTGCAGATGCATCCATGAAGGACATCCAGGCATCTCTGCCTAGCATAGGAAGCAGCTGTTAAAGTGTTAGCATTTTGAATTTTGGGATTACCAAAAAAGTGTTTAGAATAGAGAGGTCCAAGATAGGACGCCAGGAGCCGTCTTTTCTGGAAAAGTCTTAAGTAAAAACCTTGTCCCCTTTCTTCTGCTGGGACAGGTTGAATACTTAGAAGAGAGAGAACCTGCTGCTGAGCCTCTGCCCACTGTTTTGGAGGTAGGTGTGGAAATGGAATCTGTATCCTTGGAAAACTATATTTAAAACCCATCTGTCTTGGGTAATGAATTCCCAGTTTTTGCATGCAGGGCGAGTTTCCTCCTAAGGTAGCAGGCAGTTGAGTAGGGCTTGGAAGGGTTAAGGTAAAGTCATTGTGACATTTTTCCATAGGGGGTGTCTTACTACTTCCATCTTTGGAAGAGGGAGACCCCCCTCCACTGTAGCCTACTTGGTCTGCTGTTTCTGGGTTTGGACTGAGAAGGCCTGGAAGAGACTGGAAAGGACCAGTTCTTAGAAGGTAATGCCTACTAAATCTGGGAGGCTGTACTTGCAGGAAATCTTTAACAGTTTGTACAGATTTAGCTTTTTCCTCCATCTTTTTAAGGACTTCTGCTTTGTTGCCAAACAGGCAGTTTAGTTTAAGGGAGCAATCAGTAATTTAGCTTAACACATGATCTGGCAAGTTTTGCTCCTTAAGCCAAGCATGCCTTCTAAGTGCAGACCCAGTGACAGCAGTCCTGCAAGATGCTTCTAAAGAGTCAAAACCATACTGCAAAGTATGTTTACCAACTTGTTCAGCGGAATGCATTAAATCCTGTAATTCTTTATGTTCGGCACAGTCAGGAATCAACATCATTTTCTGTTTAAGTAGTCACATAATATGCTGCTGATGCTTTAACATATGAAACTGGCAATTTAAGGCCCTAATGGCCAAAGCAAAAGAAGTGTATACCTTCTTACCCCATCTGTCCAAGGCCCTGGAATCTCTATCAGAGGGGGTAGGGTTTTTGGCAGCAATAGCCTTAATGCCTTTTGGTCCTTGGGAAATGGTCTCTGGATCCATAGTAGGATTCTTGAAGAGGAACTTGAGAGAGTCAGGTACTCTGTAATACCGGTCAGGTTTTCTGGGAGCTGGAGGTAAAGTATCTGGGGTCAGGCTAGATTCCAAGAAGGCATTATCTACAATGTCCAGAACAGGAGGGATAGTTAAAGGCCTGTGTTGAGGGAGGAGTAAGAATTCCCTAAGCCTCTTTTTGGAGTCAGAGTAATCCTGGCCTTCCCAGCGGAAATGCTCCCAAAGAGTGTGCAAGGTTTCACCAAAAGAAAAATCTTCTGGAGGGGAAACAGAGGGAATGGAATCCTCTGCATCAGAATCCTCACAGGTAGATAAGGGCAAATCCTGGTAATCAGAAGAAATAAGAAGTTATGTACTCACCATAACATTCCATCTGAGTAGATAAACTTCATTTGTCAGCAACCTATGGGTATCGTATCTGACTTTGGATCCGGAAGGCAGTTTTCAACAGCTTAGATCCGTGCTCCTAGCTCCTTACCCATAAGCCCCTGCCAACCCTGACTGACCTCAGATCAAGTTTGCCCCTAAAACAGCAACTGCTAAAGATAGATCAATATCAAAGACCATCTCTGAAGACAACAAATGTGAACAAACAAAGGTCGGGGAAGGAGGGGGTTGCTGACAAATGAAGTTTATCAACTCAGATGGAACTTTATGGTGAGTACATAACTTCTTAATCTGAAGTAGCTAACTTCATTTGTGTAGCAACCTATGGGACAGAGTCCCCAGCTACGTAAACCTTGGGCGGCCATCATGGAAAGATGTTCGAGCACTGCAGAGCCAAAGGATGCTCTCCCTCTGGAGATAATATCCAGTTTATAATGGTTGATAAAGGTATGAGATGAGGCCCAAGTGGCAGCCGAACAGATATCATATCTAAGGATACCCTGGATCTAAAGGCAGCAGAGGTGGACATCGATCGGGTAGAGTGGGCACGGACTCTGTGAGCCTACCAGAACTTTCATAAGCCAAAAGAATACATTGTGAGATCCATCGAGACAATGTGACTTTAGATACCGATTTACCCAAATTCATTTTGTAAAGGAGACGAACAACTGGTCGGATTGCCTATGACCAGATGTCCTGTGAATATAAAATCGAAGTTGTCTATGCACATCCAAAAGGTGTAGTTTGTATTCCCCTTTGTTCTGATAAGTGGAAAGAAAACTGGCAGGTTAATGGACTGATTGATATTTGACTCGGAAGCAACCTTAGGGAGAAAAGAGGATTGGTCCTGAGGTAAACTCTATCCTTGTGAAAGGTTAGATACGGGGGTTTCACACAAAGGGCTTGAATTTCAGAAACTCTTCTAGCTGAAGTGATGGCTGACAGAAAGGCCTTCCAAGACACATACTTGAGATCCACTGAAGTTGCAGGCTCAAAGGGGGAAGCTGTCAAGGCCTGAAGCACTAATGTCAAATCCCACAGAGGTACCACTTCCTTTACGGAGGTCTGAGCAGGAAGGTGCCCTTCAGAAAGGTCTTGCACAGTTTTGAAGTAATCAAAGGACGCAGATCATGTCCGACATGGTAGTGAGAGACAGCTGCTAGTTGAACCTTGATGGTGGAACAGCTAGCCCCCTGGTGAAACAGTCCTGATAAGAAGCCTAACACAGCAGGTAAGGGAGCTGGGAAGGGATCCAAGTTTTGACATTCATGCAAATCGAAACGCTCCATTTGCTACTGTAAATCTTCCTAGTAGAAGGCTTGTGGGCTGCTACTAGAATGGCTTTGATTGGGGAAGAGATGCCGAGTCCTAGCTACGAGTGGAACTGTAGCAGCCAAGCTGTGAGCTTGAGACTGACCAGGTTCGGGTTGGGAGACCCAGAGGGTGGGAAATCAGATCCGGGAGGATCTAGAATCCAAGGAAGATTCACCAGATGAGACCAAAGGTAAGGAAACCAGGTTTGACGAGGCCAGAATGGGGCAATGAGGATGATCCTGCTCCCCAACCGACTAGCTTTCTGTAGAAACTTTAGCATCAGGGAAAGAGGTGGATAAGCATAAAGCAGACCGGGAGGCCAAGCATGCACCAGAGCATCTCTGTTTCCCTGACTTGGGGAATTAAAGCAATAGCTGTTGCGTTTGGTGTTTGAAGGAGAGGCGAAAAGATCAACAGGGCTGCCCCTTGGCAAAAATCTGATTGGCTACCTGGATTGACAGACCACTCAAGGGGAAAGGATGGTGTGACTGAGTCTGTCCGCCAGGATGTTGGATCATCCCGGAATGTGTGCAATGAGAAACGGTTGGTGGAGATCGCCCATTCCCACACTCTCATGGCCTCGACAGAGTGGGTAAGAGCTGGTTCCCCGGTTTGTTGATGTACCAGACAACCGACATGACTGTCTGGATCGCAATCGTCCCAACAGGGAGAAGGTCCTGAAGTGCTTGCAACGCTAACAGCACTGCCCTCATCTCTAGGACATTGATATGCAAAGAGGTCTCCGTGTTGTTCCATGTGCCTTGGACAGTCTGCCCAAGAGTGCCCCACCCGAGGCAAGAGGCGTCTGTGGTCACTGTGGCAAGGGGAGAGGCCATAGAGAAGGGGCGTCCCGTGTGGAGGTTCGGAGATTGCAGCCACCATATGAGAGCCCTCTTGCAAGCCCTGCTGAGGGGAATGGGATGACTCAGAGGGTAGTGACGAAAAGACCACTGGACTTGGAGGGTCCACTGCAAGACCCTCATGTTCAGACGTGCCATTGGCAATAAGTTGATTGCCGCTGCCATTGAGCCTAGAGCCCTCAGGACCAATTCAAGAGGAGGAGCTGAAGAAGGCCCGCATGAAGCCTCAGGGTTCGAAGTCGTTCTGGGGTTAAGAAGGCTACAAGATTGATTGTGTTTAACCTAGCCCCGAAAAAATCTATGACCCGAGTCGGGGTGAGAGAAGATTTGTCCATATTTATTGTGATCCCTAGCCAGGGAGCAATGCGAAGAAAATAGTTCCTGGCTGTGCAGAGTAGACGCCTTGTCAGGGCGGTCAGGAGCCAGTCGTCCAGGTGCGGAAAAACCTGAATTCCCGGGAGCCTCAGGTGGGCCGCTATCACTGCTAACACTTTGGTGAACACCCTGGGGGCTGAAGTGAGACCAAAGGGGAGAGCCCTGAATTGGTAATGACTGGCTCCTAGGCGGAAGCGGAAAAAAGTACAGTTTTGTACCTACCATAAATGTAGATGTTCAAAGATCCACATTGCTGCAGTCCTTACATATGGGGTAGTCCGCTGTCCTCGGTCGGCCCGAATACCAAAGTATTAGGCTGACGTCGGTCATGGGCGCTCAGAACTGACATCAGAGCGTCAGGGTATAAGAGCGCATGACCGACATCATATCCTCAGTCTTTTCTTGCCCCAGATGTCAGAAGGCCCTAAAAAGAAAGGCCACAGCCAAAAACAGAATACTTCCCAACAACAAAATATGTACAAATAACAGCTACCACCCAAACCATACAACCATTCCAAACTGTAGAGGGAAGGAGGGAGAATTGGACTGCAGCAATGTGGATCTTCGAACATCTACATTTACGGTAGGTACAAAACTGTACTATGTTCTTCATCTCACATTGCTGCAGTCCTTACATATGGGTAGAATCCCAAAGCAGAGGTAAAGGGAGGTTGGCAAAATCATAAAGCATTAGGAGCTGCCAAAATGCCCTGTAATATTGCAGTGGCAAATCCAGCCCTAGATTTAGAATACAGAGGAAGGTGGTAATGTTTAGAAAAAGTATGCACTGAACTCCAAGTAGCTGCTTCCAAAATATCTTTAGTAGCCACCCCCCTTAAAAAGGCTGTAGAAGTGGCAGTAGCCCTAGTGGAATGAGGCCTGATCCCAGCCGGAATCTCCTTACCATGATGGGAATAACAGAAAGCAATACAAAAACCAATCCACTTAGAAATAGTTTGTTTAGAAACAGGTTTTCCCTGAGAACCCAAGGCAAAAGAAACAAACAACTGCTGAGACTGTCTGAACCCTTTAGTTCTGCTCAAATAATAATGCAACTGCCTGTGAATATCCAAAGTATGCAAAATCTTCTCCCCTTTATTTTGGGGGTCTGCATAAAAAGTAGGCAAATGAACAGTTTGGTTCAAGGCCACACTAGAAACCACCTTAGGCATAAAAGTAGGATTAGTACGTAAAGATACCCTATCCTTATGAAAAATTAGGAAGGGTTCAACTGCCATAAGGGCCTGTAATTCAGAAACCCTTCTTGCAGATGTAATGGCCAACAAAAAAGCAGTCTTCCAAGACAAAAACTTTAATTCGGCAGTAGCTGCAGGCTCAAAAGGTGGTAAAGTAAGTTTTTCCAACACAAAATTGAGATCCCAGGCAGGAGTAGGAGCTCTACGTGGGGGTCTTATGTTCTTTGCCCCTCTAAGAAATTGCTTAAACAAAGGATGAGAGAATAAGGGAGGGTCACAGTCATAGTGAGCAGAAATGGCTGCAGCATGAACCTTTATAGAAGAGAAAGACAAACCCTTGTCTAATAATTCTGTAAGGTATTGAAGAGAAACACCCAAATCAGGCTTGGAAACATCAAAGTCCTTTGCTTTGCTCCAAATAAAAAACCTCCTCCATTTATTAGCGTAAACTTTCCTTGTACTAGGCCTTCTGGCCTCCAAAATAACATCCAAAACTTGTTGTGGAAGCTGAGACCCTCCAGGATCTAGAACAGAATATGCCAGGCTGTTAGATGCAAGGACTGAATCCTGACATTGAGGAAATGATTGCCCTCCTGTGACAAAAGGTGCGGAATCAAGACAAAGGCCATGGAGGCTGCACTAAACTTCTCAGCAGAGGATACCAGTGTTGTCGAGGCCAATCTGGAGCTATCAGAATCATGGATGGCTCGTCTTGTCTGGCCTTCAAGAGTACCTTTGGGAGGAGAGGCAGAGGTGGAAAGGCATAGGCGGAAGATTGCTCCAACTGAATGATAGAGCATCCACCTTCCAAGCTGTGGGATGAAACATTTTGTGCAAAACTTTGGCAACTGGAAATTCAGTGGAGAAGCGAACAGATCTATGTCTGGAGTTCCCCATAACACTGTCAGCTGAAATACATGAGGATCCAATTTCCACTGTGGGGATCCACTATCTGTCTGCTCAACACATCTGCTAAGGAGTTCTGTGCTCCTAGTAGAAACCTTGCCTGAAGATTGAGGTGTAAACTGAGAGCAGTCTCCCACAAAATCATTGCTTGTCTGCAAAGAGGGCACGAATGTGTTCCCCCTTGCTTGTTGATGTACCACATGACAGTTGTGTTGTCTGTTTGAATCAACACTTGCCCTGGGTGAAGTAAATCCTTGAAAGCCATCAATGCAAACTGGACTGCTAACATCTCCTTCAAGTTGATATGCAAATGTTGAAGTCTGGCAGGCCACGTGTCTTGAACCCATTTTCCATTGAGGTGTGCTCCCCAAGCCTTGTCCGAGGCATCTGTCGTTAGAATCTGACTCGCCTCTGGTCGGGTCACAGAGAGTCCCTTGTTTAGGTGACATTCCTGAGCCCACCACAAAAATTCCTTTTGAATGCAAGGTATTATTTGAATGACAGTGTCCAGATCTTGGCAGTGTTGTGTCCATACATTTTGAGATACCATTGGAGCTTCCTCATATGCAGTTTGGCATTGGGAAGCACCAGGATACAAGATGCCATGAACCCCAAGGCTTGAAGGACTGTCCTTGCAGTCAGCCTGGACCGTGAGAGACAATTGATGGAAGTAAGAGTAAGGTTCTTTTGCTTGTCCGGGGTCAAAAAGCCATCTGGGAAGCTGTATTCAGTCTCACACCCAGAAAGCACATTTCCTGAGAGGGTACTAGACTGGACTTTGTTTCGTTCACAGAATACCCTAGGCACCTTAACACTGCCATCACATACTGTAGATGATGAAGAAGCTCGTACTTGTCTTGAGCAAGAATCAGGCAATCGGCCCAAATAAGGATAAATTTGAATTCCTCTCAACCTGAAGAAGGCTATCACTGGAGCCAGAACCTTTGTGAACACCCTGGCAGTAGATAAGCCAAAGGGCAATGCAGAGAACTGATAATGTAAAGTCCCAGCCCAAACGCAGGTACCTCCTGCAACTGGGCCTGATAGGAACATGAAGATAAGCCTCTTTGAGATCCAGAGTTACCATCCAATGATCTTTGCCCAACAGAGGTAAAAGCTGTTGCAACGTCAACATTTTGAACTTTGGAATGTCCAGGTATGTGTTGAGGATAGATAAATCCAAAAATCGGTCTCCACGTGTTCCCTTTCTTTGGTACTAGAAACAGGCGAGAATAAAATCCTAGGCCCACTTCTGACAGAGGGACCGGCTGTATGGCTCCCATTTGAAGAAGTAAAGAAATCTGTTTGTAAGCCTCTACCCTTTGTTGAGGAGGAACGTCTGGCATGCCTTTGAAAGGAGGCAATGTATGGAAATAAAACTTGTAGCCTCTGTTTATAATGTCCAATACCCATTTGTCCTGGGTGACTAAAAGCCAGTTTTGCTTGAAGAGTGCTAACTTTCCACCCAAAGGAGCTGCCAGGCAAGAAGAATCTGGCAGCTGAAAATGCAGGTCATTGGGCCTGTTTACGAAAGGACTGGCCCCTGCCCTCACCTGTAGATTGTGCAGGTGAACTCCATGTTCTAGGCCTGAAAGTACTCTGAGCTCTGCCCCTACCACGCCTAGATCTACCTCTAGACTGAGAATCAGAAGAAGGATACGCCCACCCCTTAGTAGGCCAATTCCTACTAAACTTTGGAGGCTGCACCTGCAAAAAATCCTTAACAGTCTGCATAGACTTAGCCTTGTCTTCCATTTTTTTCAAGACCGACTCCACAGGGGGACCAAATAAAACTTCAGACTGTAAAGGAGCATCCAAAATTCTAGTTTTAACATGCTCTGACAAATTCTGATCCTTAAGCCAGGCGTGCTCATAAGAACTGAACCAGTGGCAGCCACCCTGGAAGAAGCTTGTAAAGCATCAAAACCACACTGCAAAGAATGCTTACCCACCTGTTCAGAGACATGTACCAAATCCTGTAATTCTTTACACTCTATGCCCTCTGCCAAAGCATCCACTTTAGATTTTAGTTGAGTAAGGAGGAAATTCTGATACTTCAACATATGAAACTGGCAATTTAAAGCCCTCATTGCTAAAGTAGAAGAGGTATAAACCTTTTTACCCCATCTATCCAAAGCTCTAGCCTCTTTATCTATAGGGACTGGATTCTTTACAACAGAAGCTCTAACACCCTTAGGTCCCTGGCTAATAGTTTCTGGGTCTGCCCTGGGACTCATACAGATATTTATGAGCCTCAGGCACCCTGTAATACCTGTCCGGTTTAACTGGCGCAGGAGGCAAAGAATCTGTATTAAGGGAAGCCTCTGAGAAAACATCTTGCACAACATCCAAAACAGGAGGTATAGCCAAGGGCCTATGTTGTGGTAAAAACAAGAATTCCCTAAGCCTCTTCCGTGAATCTGAGAAATCCTGACCTTCCCATTTAAAATGCTCCCTCATAGAATGAAGTGTTTCTGAGAAAGAAAAAATCCTCTGGAGGAGAAGCAGAAGGAGTGGAATCCTCTGCATCAGAATCAGAATAAGGAGGAAAATCCTTAATGTCTTCAGCCGAAGACTCTGAATCATCTGAGGCCTGTTCCAAACTTTCCACCTCTGGCTCCACCCTAGGCCTCTTATCAGGAGGGGGCATAGAACCTCTAATTAAAGTAATCAAATCTTCTGCCATTTTAAGCATGTGCTTTTTAGGCACAGAACCTGCAGAACTAGGACTGACACCAGAGAAAGACAAACCAGTCCTGCCTTTGGAAGGAGCCTTAGAAATAGAAGGAGAAGGCCTAATCCCCTTAGATAAGGAAGGAGAACAGTAACCTGAGAGGCCCCTCAGCCTGACCCGCCTCCTGAGAGGCCACATCTTGCAAAATCAAAGTCTCCTCCTGAGACTCAATCTGAAACCTCGCCGGATCCACAGATTCCACCGTAGTTTCTAAAGAACCGCGTCCGAACGGACGACTCATCTGTCTGGGTTTTAAAGATTTGTCTTTGCGCTTCTTCGTAGCGGGCGCCGGAGGATCCGATGGCATATTATAATTACACCGCCATCAAGACAAGCCTAGCGCAATCTAACCTACCTTTGATGGTGCGCTTTATTAAACTTAGCACAAAGCGACACCATCACGCCGTGCTCAGGTCCCAAACAAGGAATACAAAGAGAGTGATAATCCCTATGCGTATCTGTTTCCCACAAGAAATACAATTATTCACTTTTTCTGACATCCGGAATTAACTGAGGCAAGAAAAAACAAAAATATTCCCCAGCGGGGTACTTAGCCCAACTTGGATTCGGTCTGAAACTCAGAATACGAAAATTTCAGAACGCCGAACGGCACTTGCAACGCTGCTTCTGCATCGGACCACGCGGCAAAAAAGACTGAGGATATGACGTCGGTCATGTGCTCTTATACCCTGACGCTCTGATGTCAGTTCTGAGCGCCCATGACCGACGTCAGCCTAATACTTTGGTATTCGGGCCGACCGAGGACAGCGGACTACCCCATATGTAAGGACTGCAGCAATGTGAGATGAAGAACATCCTCCTGGATCATCTGTCCATGAGAATGTGGTTGTACGCATCTTTGAGGTCTATAGAGCACATCCAATCGTTTCTCCCGTAAAAGGGGAGAATGGATTGAAGAGTGACCATCCGAACTTCTCTTTGGTTACTGACAGGCTCAGGAGGAGAGATCGAGGATTGGTCTTAAGTCCCCCATCTTTTCTGGCACCAAAAAGAACCTGGAGTAATAACCCGATCCGAGCTGGTCTGGGGGGACGTGTTGGATGGCTCTTTTTTCTAGGAGCTGCTGAATTTCCGCAGCTGCGGCCTCCTCTGATCGGGTGGGACATCGGGAGGTGCTTGGGGAAGAGAGGGGTAAGAAAAGGAATCTGGTAACCTCTGGATATGATGCAAAGCACCCAGCGATCTGCTGTGATGGACTCCCAAGTTGCCGGGTGCCTCGAGAAACGTCCCCCGACTGCCTCCAGAGTGGAGCAGTCGGGCAACCCCTCAGGGCTGCTGCGTGGGCGGTCAGAAGGGTTCTCTGGACCCAAAGTTCTTCGGGCCCCCTCTGCTCTAGGGCAGCGTCCTCCCTGTCCTCCTCTGCCGCGGAAGGACTGGGGATCCGGTGCAGACAGGGACTGTTGCGACTTCCAGAACCACATCTTCTTCTGTCCCTTTTGGTTCCTGGAGAAGGACCTCGGGGAGCAGAGAAGTGGACTCCGACGGCAGACAACGTCTTCCCGTCCTTTTCGCTCTGGACCAAGGTGTCACGAACGGTCTTCCCAAATAGGGTAGGACCATCAAAAGGGGCATTTGCGAACGATGCCTTAAAGGGTTCCGCGAAATCACAATGCCAGAGCCAGGCCTGACGCCTCATGACGAGGCCTGCTCCACTGGCTCTAACGGCTCCCTCCGTGGCATGGGATAGTAGCCGCATAGAGGTACTGGAAATGGACCTAAGAGTGGCCATACGGGTGGAGTACAGCTGTTTGTCCTCCGCCGACATGGACTCCGGGGAGCGATGCAGCGTATTCCTTAATGAGATCCCCGCTGCAATCGAATAACGTGTGCCATATAGTTCAGAGACCTAACCGAGAAGGACGCTGAACTAAACACCTGCTTCCCTAAGCGGTCCAGCGATCGGGACTCCTTGCCCGGGGGGGTGGACCGAGGGGCTCCCTTGAGCTAGTTCCCTTTTAGTGGCAGCCGCCACCAACATGGCATCTACTGGGGACCCTTGCTCCAATGGGGCCTATCCGCAGGGGGACTGAGATGTCAGGGCGTTTCGGGACTGGCTCCACAGTGTCCGGCTCCTTCCACGCCCTGGTGGTAATCAGGTCCACCAGGGGGTCGGCCGGAGGGGACACCCAAGAGGTAGAAGGGCCTGCTTCAAACGCCTCCAGGACCACGGACTCATCCGAGGTTGGCTTTGGGGTAGACCACCTGCCTCTGATCCTGAGCATTTCCATGATGTCTCCAAAGGAGACATCCTCGGGGGGTGACCTTGGGGAGCCTTCCCCTTCCTCCAAATCCGTGTCTTCAGTCAAGGACTCAGGGGAGTCCACGTGCCTCCTCTTGCACTTCCGCTTGTGGGGGATCTCCTCGGGAGAGCTGTCCGAGGAGGCCTCACCGGCAACAACCTGTTCCAAGGGAATGACCTGGGACATTGAAGCAGGCTGTCCCTGGAGCCGGGTGATGGAAGTCGGACCCAACAGAGAAGGAGTGCAGGGTGGAGCTGTGGCAAGGACTGGGGGCCTGGAAGCAGTCAACAGAGCCCTCTCCACCACGTCGAATGCCGAGGGAGAGCCGCTCTCACTGGGATCCGAGAGCAGACCCTCACTCGGATCCGACAGGCGTACCGGGCCGCACCAAAGCGATCGATCTGACGGACCAGTATGCTCCAACCTGGATGGCGCGGAAGGCATACTGAAGACTTAAAATTTCAACTGTTTAACTACAGGTAAATACATGTTCCCTTTGTTCTATAAAAAGCAATCATTGAAACCAGGCACTTTATGCAGTAGATAAGCCGAAGGATAACAAAACAAGCTGAAAATGAGATCCTCCTGCCCGAAATCCTAGGAATCATCTGTTCCATTATGTTATGAGGATATGCATGTAGGCCAACTTCAGATCTAGGGTCACCATTAAGGCTCCTGGGAGGATCAATGGAAACATTTTTTTTAAGTTAGCATTTTGAAATTTGGGACAAACAGGTATTTTTCCGGTCTTGATAGGTCCAAGAAGGGCCTCCAAGAACCTTTTTTTTTTTCCTTCGAACTAGGAAAAGTCTGGAGGAGAAAAGTACAGTTGTGTACACTTACCATAAATGTAGATGTTGGAGTGTATTCACTGTTGCAGTGATTACATTTGGGCTATCTGCCTGCAGGTAGCCCTTAGCCGGCCTGAATACCAGAGTCTTGGATTCCTGCATCGGATGCTCTGTCTTCTTCCATGATGTCAGGTCGTCAGGGGTATATAAAACATGCAGCCGACGTCATTACATCAGTTTTTCTTGCCCCAGATGTCAAGTGCCCCCCTAATGGGAAGCAATTATATGTTATGTTACACCTCCAACAAAAAGCAAATACACCAGAAAGCTCAAATACACCAAACAAGAAGGAAAGGTAGAGCCAAGAGAAGTCAGGGGGCTGGCGGTAGGGTAACCAGGACTGCAACAGTGAATACACTCAAACATCTACATTTATGGTAGGAGTACACAACTGTACTATGTTCTTCGTGTTTCACTATTGCAGTCATAACATTTGGGTAGATTCACAAAACTAAGGAAGGGAGGAGGAAGTTAGAGAGCATTAGGACCAGCTATTAAGCCCTGCAAAACTGCAGTGGCAAAACCAGCTCTGGATTTAGAAAAAATAGGCATGTGGCAATCCTTGGTGAAGGTATGAACAGAGCTCCAGGTAGCAACTTCTAGGATGTCCTTGATAGGGACTCCTCTGAGAAAGGCTGTAGAGATAGATGCAGCCCTGGTGGAATGTGATCTTATCCTCTGTGGGGTAGGTTTTCCATGGTGCTTATAGCAGAAATTAATGCAGTGGGCTATCCATTTAGAAATGGTTTGCTTTGAAATGGCATTCCCCTCTGCCCCTGCAGCAAAGCCAACTAGCAGCTGTTCAGAATTTCTGAGAGGCTTAGTCCTGTCCAAATAAAATCTAAGTTCTCTGTGCATGTCCAAAGAGTGCAGAATTCGTTCTCCTTTGTTTTGTGGATTAGGGAAAAGGTAGGCAAATGAATGGACTGATTTAGGACCACTCTAGACACCACCTTGGGCATAAAGGAAGGATTGCTCCTGAGGGAAACCATGTTTGCATGGAAGATAATAAAGGGCTCCACTGCCATGAGGGCCTGTAATTCAGACACTCTTCTTGCTGAAGTGATGGCTAGAAGTCAGGCTGTTTTCCAAGAAAGGAATTTCAACTCTGCAGTTGCAGCTGGTTCAAATGCAGGGAGAGTGAAGTTTTCCAATACAAAGTTAAAGTCCCAGGCTGGTGTAGGGGCTCGCCTGGGGAGTCTTAAATTTTTAGCCCCTCTGAGGAATTGCTTTAATAGGGGGTGAGAGAAGAGGGGATGTTCAGTATTATAATGTGCTGAAACAGCAGAGGCATGAATTTTAATTGACGAGAAGGATAGGCCCTTGTGGAGCATTTCTGTTAAGTACTGAAGAATATGAGGTAAACTGGGCACGTGGTGCCCATACCCTGGGTCTGGCTCCAGGAACAGTATCTTTTCCACTTTTCAGCATAGGATTTTCTAGTACTAGGTCTCCTTTCTTCCAGAATGACCTCTAGCACCTGCTTACTAAGGGATGCTATTGGAGAGCTCAAGGAATTAGCCAGGCTGCAAGGTTCAGGGTTTGAAGGTGAGGGTGCAGAATCTGGCCCACCTGCTGGGATAGCAGGGAAGGTTGTCTAAGGTAGGCGCCATGGATCTAGCAGTATCATGCTGTGCAAGAGGGGGTATCAGTGCTGGTGAGGCAGTCTGGGAGGGGGTATCAGTGCTGGTGAGGCAGTCTGGGAGGGGGTATCAGTGCTGGTGAGGCAGTCTGGGAGGGGGTATCAGTGCTGGTGAGGCAGTCTGGTGCAGTAAGAACTGTCCTTGATTTGTCCTGTTTGATCTTTAGCAGAACCTTCGAGAGGAGAGGCAGAGAGGAAAAGGCATAAACTGAGAGGCTTTCCCTGGTAAAGGACAGGGTATCCACTTTCCAAGCCTGACTGCGTGGAGTCCTTGTGCAGAATTTGTCCAATTGGTAGTTCTGGGGGGAGGCAAACAGGTCTATCTCTGGAGTCCCCCATATGTTCCTCAAAAGGTTGAATATTTTTGGTTCCATTTTCCATTCATGTGGGTCCATGAGATTTCTGCTTAGGTTGTCTGCCAGTGAATTTAGCTTGCCTGGCAGGAATTGAGCTTGTAGGTGTACTTGGTAGCTCAAGGCTGTGTTCCACAGAGCCATGGCTAGTCTGCAGAGAGGGCACAAGTGGGATCCCCCCTGCTTGTTTATGTACCGCATAACTGTGATGTTGTCTGTCTTTACCAATAATTGTCCTGGAAGGAAGTGGTCCTTGAAGGCTGTCTGGCAATTCTGTACAGCTACATGTTGTCTGTCTTTACCAATAATTGTCCTGGAATTCTGTACAGCTAGCATTTCGTTTTGGTTGATATGCAGGTGCATCTGACTCAGGTTCCATTTGCCCTGAATGCACCACCCTGCCATGTGAGCCCCCCATGCATAGTCTGATGCGTCTGTAGTCAGGGTTTGGGCAGCAGGGGGTAGATTGAAAGGGAGCCCTTAGTTGAGGTGGCAGGCCTCTGCCCACCAAAGGAACTCTGTCTTTATAAAAGGAATGATAGGAATCATTGATTCCAGGTCCTGAGAATGTTGACACCATAGGCTTTTTAGATACCACTGTAGTTTCCTCATATGCAGTCTTGCATATGGAATTAGTAGAATGCAAGAGGCCATGAACCCCAGGGCTTGCAGGATTTTCCTTGCAGAAAGCTGGGTCTTTGTGGCCAGTAGTCTGAAGTAGGCTGTCAAAGAAACTTGTTTCTCTGGCATGAGGTAAGCCATCTGGGAAGTTGTGTTTAAGCTTTCTCCCAGGAATACAATCTGTTGGCAGGGTACTAGATGAGATTTCTTTTCGTTTAAAGTGTACCCCAGCAAGGTTAGACGTTTCTTTACAAATGCCAGATGTTTAATAGCATGTCCTGGCTTTCTGCCTGAATCAGACAATCGTCCAGGTATGGGTATATTTGAATATTTTTCTGCCTGCAAAATGCAAAGGCTGGAGCTAGACACTGTAAATATCCTGGGTGCAGTAGATAAGCCAAAGGGAAGTGCAGAGAACTGATAGTCAATGGAGCCTGCTATTTCCTGCAAGATTCCCTTATTGGAATGTGCAGATAAGCTTCCTTTAAGTCTAAGGTTGACAACCAGGCATCTCTGCCTAGCATAGGAAGCAGCTGTTAAAGTGTTAGCATTTTGAATTTTGGGATTACCAAAAAAGTGTTTAGAATAGAGAGGTCCAAGATAGGACGCCAGGAGCCGTATTTTCTGGAAAAGTCTTAAGTAAAAACCTTGTCCCTTTCTTCTGCTGGGACAGGTTGAATACTTAGAAGAGAGAGAACCTGCTGCTGAGCCTCTGCCCACTGTTTTGGAGGTAGGTGTGGAAATGGAATCTGTATCCTTGGAAAACTATATTTAAAACCCATCTGTCTTGGGTAATGAATTCCCAGTTTTTGCATGCAGGGCGAGTTTCCTCCTAAGGTAGCAGGCAGTTGAGTAGGGCTTGGAAGGGTTAAGGTAAAGTCATTGTGACATTTTTCCATAGGGGGTGTCTTACTACTTCCATCTTTGGAAGAGGGAGACCCCCCTCCACTGTAGCCTACGTGGTCTGCTGTTTCTGGGTTTGGACTGAGAAGGCCTGGAAGAGACTGGAAAGGACCAGTTCTTAGAAGGTAATGCCTACTAAATCTGGGAGGCTGTACTTGCAGGAAATCTTTAACAGTTTGTACAGATTTAGCTTTTTCCTCCATCTTTTTAAGGACTTCTGCTTTGTTGCCAAACAGGCAGTTTAGTTTAAGGGAGCAATCAGTAATTTAGCTTAACACATGATCTGGCAAGTTTTGCTCCTTAAGCCAAGCATGCCTTCTAAGTACAGACCCAGTGACAGCAGTCCTGCAAGATGCTTCTAAAGAGTCAAAACCATACTGCAAAGTATGTTTGCCAACTTGTTCAGCGGAATGCATTAAATCCTGTAATTCTTTATGTTCGGCACAGTCAGGAATCAACATCATTTTCTGTTTAAGTAGTCACATAATATGCTGCTGATGCTTTAACATATGAAACTGGCAATTTAAGGCCCTAATGGCCAAAGCAAAAGAAGTGTATACCTTCTTACCCCATCTGTCCAAGGCCCTGGAATCTCTATCAGAGGGGGTAGGGTTTTTGGCAGCAATAGCCTTAATGCCTTTTGGTCCTTGGGAAATGGTCTCTGGATCCATAGTAGGATTCTTGAAGAGGAACTTGAGAGAGTCAGGTACTCTGTAATACCGGTCAGGTTTCCTGGGAGCTGGAGGTAAAGCATCTGGGGTCAGGCTAGATTCCAAGAAGGCATTATCTTCAATGTCCAGGACAGGAGGGATAGTTAAAGGCCTGTGTTGAGGGAGGAGTAAGAATTCCCTAAGCCTCTTTTTGGAGTCAGAGTAATCCTGGCCTTCCCAGCGGAAATGCTCCCAAAGAGTGTGCAAGGTTTCACCAAAAGAAAAATCTTCTGGAGGGGAAACAGAGGGAATGGAATCCTCTGCATCAGAATCCTCACAGGTAGATAAGGGCAAATCCTGGTAATCAGAAGAAATAAGAAGTTATGTACTCACCATAACATTCCATCTGAGTAGATAAACTTCATTTGTCAGCAACCTATGGGTATCGTATCTGACTTTGGATCCGAGCCGGCAGTTTTCAACAGCTTAGATCCGTGCTCCTAGCTCCTCCCCCTACCCATAAGCCCCTGCCAACCCTGACTGACCTCAGATCAAGTTTGCCCCTAAAACAGCAACTGCTAAAGATAGATCAATATCAAAGACCATCTCTGAAGACAACAAATGTGAACAAACAAAGGTCGGGGGAAGGAGGGGGGGACGGTTGCTGACAAATGAAGTTTATCAACTCAGATGGAACTTTATGGTGAGTACATAACTCCTTAATCTGAAGTAGCTAACTTCATTTGTGTAGCAACCTATGGGACAGAGTCCCCAGCTACGTAAACCTTGGGCGGCCATCATGGAAAGATGTTCCGGAGCACTGCAGAGCCAAAGGATGCTCTCCCTCTGGAGATAATATCCAGTTTATAATGGTTGATAAAGGTATGAGATGAGGCCCAAGTGGCAGCCGAACAGATATCATATCTAAGGATACCCTGGATCTAAAGGCAGCAGAGGTGGACATCGATCGAGTAGAGTGGGCACGGACTCTGTGAGGTGCGAGCCTACCAGAACTTTCATAAGCCAAAAGAATACATTGTGAGATCCATCGAGACAATGTGACTTTAGATACCGATTTACCCAAATTCATTTTGGCAAAGGAGACGAACAACTGGTCGGATTGCCTATGACCAGATGTCCTGTGAATATAAAATCGAAGTTGTCTATGCACATCCAAAAGGTGTAGTTTGTATTCCGCTTTGTTCTGATAAGTGGGAAAGAAAACTGGCAGGTTAATGGACTGATTGATATTTGACTCGGAAGCAACCTTAGGGAGAAAAGAGGGATTGGTCCTGAGGTAAACTCTATCCTTGTGAAAGGTTAGATACGGGGGTTTCACACAAAGGGCTTGAATTTCAGAAACTCTTCTAGCTGAAGTGATGGCGACGAGAAAGGCCGTCTTCCAAGACACATACTTGAGATCCACTGAAGTTGCAGGCTCAAAGGGGGAAGCTGTCAAGGCCTGAAGCACTAATGTCAAATCCCACAGAGGTACCACTTCCTTTACCGGAGGTCTGAGCAGGAAGGTGCCCTTCAGAAAGGTCTTGCACAGTTTTGAAGTAATCAAAGGACGCAGATCATGTCCGACATGGTAGTGAGAGACAGCTGCTAGTTGAACCTTGATGGTGGAACAGCTAGCCCCCTGGTGAAACAGTCCTGATAAGAAGCCTAACACAGCAGGTAAGGGAGCTGGGAAGGGATCCAAGTTTTGACATTCCGCCCAAATCGAGAAACGTTTCCATTTGCTACTGTAAATCTTCCTAGTAGAAGGCTTGTGGGCTGCTACTAGAATGGCTTTGATTGGGGAAGAGATGCCGGGAGTCCTAGCTACGAGTGGAAACTGTAGCAGCCAAGCTGTGAGCTTGAGACTGACCAGGTTCGGGGTTGGGAGACCCAGAGGGTGGGAAATCAGATCCGGGAGGGGATCTAGAATCCAAGGAAGATTCACCAGATGAGACCAAAGGTAAGGAAACCAGGTTTGACGAGGCCAGAATGGGGCAATGAGGATGATCCTGCTCCCCAACCGACTAGCTTTCTGTAGAAACTTTAGCATCAGGGAAAGAGGTGGATAAGCATAAAGCAGACCGGGAGGCCAAGCATGCACCAGAGCATCTCTCTGTTTCCCTGACTTGGGGAATTAAAGCGAAATAGCTGTTGCGTTTGGTGTTTGAAGGAGAGGCGAAAAGATCGCAACAGGGCTGCCCCCACTTGGCAAAAATCTGATTGGCTACCTGCGGATTGACAGACCACTCGTAAGGGGAAAGGATGGTGTGACTGAGTCTGTCCGCCAGGATGTTGGATCATCCCGGAATGTGCGTTGCAATGAGAAAACGGTTGGTGGAGATCGCCCATTCCCACACTCTCATGGCCTCTCGACAGAGTGGGTAAGAGCTGGTTCCCCCCGGTTTGTTGATGTACCAGACAACCGACATGCTGTCCGTCTGGATCGCAATCGTCCCTACAGGAAGAAGGTCCTGAAGTGCTTGCAACGCTAACAGCACTGCCCTCATCTCTAGGACATTGATATGCAAAGAGGTCTCCGTGTTGTTCCATGTGCCTTGGACAGTCCTGCCCGAAGAGTGCCCCACCCGAGGCAAGAGGCGTCTGTGGTCACTGTGGCAAGGGGAGAGGCCATAGAGAAGGGGCGTCCCGTGTGGAGGTCCGGAGATTGCAACCACCATATGAGAGCCCTCTTGCAAGCCCTGCTGAGGGGAATGGGATGACTCAGAGGGTAGTGACGAAAAGACCACTGGACTTGGAGGGTCCACTGCAAGACCCTCATGTTCAGACGTGCCATTGGCAATAAGTTGATTGCCGCTGCCATTGAGCCTAGAGCCCTCAGGACCAATTCCGCAGGAGGAGCTGAAGAAGGCCCGCACATGAAGCCTCAGGGTTCGAAGTCGTTCTGGGGTTAAGAAGGCTACAAGATTGATTGTGTTTAACCTAGCCCCGAAAAAATCTATGACCCGAGTCGGGGTGAGAGAAGATTTGTCCATATTTATTGTGATCACTAGCCAGGGAGCAATGCGAAGAAAATAGTTCCTGGCTGTGCAGAGTAGACGCCTTGTCAGGGCGGTCAGGAGCCAGTCGTCCAGGTGCGGAAAAACCTGAATTCCCGGGAGCCTCAGGTGGGCCGCTATCACTGCTAACACTTTGGTGAACACCCTGGGGCTGAAGTGAGACCAAGGGAGAGCCCTGAATTGGTAATGACTGGCTCCTAGCCGAGGAAAAAGTACAGTTTTGTACCTACCATAAATGTAGATGTTCAAGATCCACATTGCTGCAGTCCTGACATATGGGTAGTCCGCTGTCCTCGGTCGGCCCGAATACCAAAGTATTAGGCTGACGTCGGTCATGGGCGCTCAGAACTGACATCAGAGCGTCAGGGTATAAGAGCGCATGACCGACATCATATCCTCAGTCTTTTCTTGCCCCAGATGTCAGAAGGCCCTAAAAAGAAAGGCCACAGCCAAAAACAGAATACTTCCCAACAACAAAATATGTACAAATAACAGCTACCACCCAAACCATACAACCATTCCAAACTGTAGAGGGGAAGGAGGGATTGGACTGCAGCAATGTGGATCTTCGAACATCTACATTTATGGTAGGTACAAAACTGTACTATGTTCTTCATCTCACATTGCTGCAGTCCTTACATATGGGTAGAATCCCAAAGCAGAGGTAAAGGGAGGTTGGCAAAATCATAAAGCATTAGGAGCTGCCAAAATGCCCTGTAATATTGCAGTGGCAAATCCAGCCCTAGATTTAGAATACAGAGGAAGGTGGTAATGTTTAGAAAAAGTATGCACTGAACTCCAAGTAGCTGCTTCCAAAATATCTTTAGTAGCCACCCCCCTTAAAAAGGCTGCAGAAGTGGCAGTAGCCCTAGTGGAATGAGGCCTGATCCCAGCCGGAATCTCCTTACCATGATGGGAATAACAGAAAGCAATACAAAAACCAATCCACTTAGAAATAGTTTGTTTAGAAACAGGTTTTCCCTGAGAACCCAAGGCAAAAGAAACAAACAACTGCTGAGACTGTCTGAACCCTTTAGTTCTGCTCAAATAATAATGCAACTGCCTGTGAATATCGAAAGTATGCAAAATCTTCTCCCCTTTATTTTGGGGGTCTGCATAAAAAGTAGGCAAATGAATAGTTTGGTTCAAGGCCACACTAGAAACCACCTTAGGCATAAAAGTAGGATTAGTACGTAAAAATACCCTATCCTTATGAAACATTAGGAAGGGTTCAACTGCCATAAGGGCCTGTAATTCAGAAACCCTTCTTGCAGATGTAATGGCCAACAAAAAAGCAGTCTTCCAAGACAAAAACTTTAATTCGGCAGTAGCTGCAGGCTCAAAAGGTGGTAAAGTAAGTTTTTCCAACACAAAATTGAGATCCCAGGCAGGAGTAGGAGCTCTACGTGGGGGTCTTATGTTCTTTGCCCCTCTAAGAAATTGCTTAAACAAAGGATGAGAGAATAATGGAGGGTCACAGTCATAGTGAGCAGAAATGGCTGCAGCATGAACCTTTATAGAAGAGAAAGACAAACCCTTGTCTAATAATTCTGTAAGGTATTGAAGAGAAACACCCAAATCAGGCTTGGAAACATCAAAGTCCTTTGCTTTGCTCCAAATAAAAAACCTCCTCCATTTATTAGCGTAAACTTTCCTTGTACTAGGCCTTCTGGCCTCCAAAATAACATCCAAAACTTGTTGTGGAAGCTGAGACCCTCCAGGATCTAGAACAGAATATGCCAGGCTGTTAGATGCAAGGACTGAATCCTGACATTGAGGAAATGATTGCCCTCCTGTGACAAAAGGTGCGGAATCGAAGGCAAAGGCCATGGAGGCTCCCGTACTAAACTTCTCAGCAGAGGATACCAGTGTTGTCGAGGCCAATCTGGAGCTATCAGAATCATGGATGGCTTGTCTTGTCTGGCCTTCAAGAGTACCTTTGGGAGGAGAGGCAGAGATGGAAAGGCATAGACGTGAAGATTGCTCCAACTGAATGATAGAGCATCCACCTTCCAAGCTGTGGGATGAAACATTTTTGTGCAAAACTTTGGCAACTGGAAATTCAGTGGAGAAGCGAACAGATCTATGTCTGGAGTTCCCCATAACACTGTCAGCTTTCGAAATACATGAGGATCCAATTTCCACTCGTGGGGATCCACTATCTGTCTGCTCAACACATCTGCCAAGGAGTTCTGTGCTCCTAGTAGAAACCTTGCCTGAAGATTGAGGTGTAAACTGAGAGCAGTCTCCCACAAAATCATTGCTTGTCTGCAAAGAGGGCACGAATGTGTTCCCCCTTGCTTGTTGATGTACCACATGACAGTTGTGTTGTCTGTTTGAATCAACACTTGCCCTGGGTGAAGTAAATCCTTGAAAGCCATCAATGCAAACTGGACTGCTAACATCTCCTTCAAGTTGATATGCAAATGTTGAAGTCTGGCAGGCCACGTGTCTTGAACCCATTTTCCATTGAGGTGTGCTCCCAAGCCTTGTCCGAGGCATCTGTCGTTAGAATCTGACTCGCCTCTGGTCGGGTCACAGAGAGTCCCTTGTTTAGGTGACATTCCTGAGCCCACCACAAAAATTCCTTTTGAATGCAAGGTATTATTTGAATGACAGTGTCCAGATCTTGGCAGTGTTGTGTCCATACATTTTGAGATACCATTGGAGCTTCCTCATATGCAGTTTGGCATTGGGAAGCACCAGGATACAAGATGCCATGAACCCCAAGGCTTGAAGGACTGTCCTTGCAGTCAGCCTGGACCGTAGAGACAATTGATGGAAGTAAAGAGTAAGGTTCTTTTGCTTGTCCGGGGTCAAAAAGCCATCTGGGAAGCTGTATTCAGTCTCACACCCAGAAAGCACATTTCCTGAGAGGGTACTAGACTGGACTTTGTTTCGTTCACAGAATACCCTAGGCACCTTAACACTGCCATCACATACTGTAGATGATGAAGAAGCTCGTACTTGTCTTGAGCAAGAATCAGGCAATCGTCCAAATAAGGATAAATTTGAATTCCTCTCAACCTGAAGAAGGCTATCACTGGAGCCAGAACCTTTGTGAACACCCTGGGCAGTAGATAAGCCAAAGGGCAATGCAGAGAACTGATAATGTAAAGTCCCAGCCCGAAAACGCAGGTACCTCCTGCAACTGGGCCTGATAGGAACATGAAGATAAGCCTCTTTGAGATCCAGAGTTACCATCCAGTGATCTTTGCCCAACAGAGGTAAAAGCTGTTGCAACGTCAACATTTTGAACTTTGGAATGTCCAGGTATGTGTTGAGGATAGATAAATCCAAAATCGGTCTCCACGTGTTCCCTTTCTTTGGTACTAGAAACAGGCGAGAATAAAATCCTAGGCCCACTTCTGACAGAGGGACCGGCTGTATGGCTCCCATTTGAAGAAGTAAAGAAATCTGTTTGTAAGCCTCTACCCTTTGTTGAGGAGGAACGTCTGGCATGCCTTTGAATGGAGGCAATGTATGGAAATAAAACTTGTAGCCTCTGTTTATAATGTCCAATACCCATTTGTCCTGGGTGACTAAAAGCCAGTTTTGCTTGAAGAGTGCTAACTTTCCTCCCAAAGGAGCTGCCAGGCAAGAAGAATCTGGCAGCTGAAAATGCAGGTCATTGGGCCTGTTTACGAAAGGACTGGCCCCTGCCCTCACCTGTAGATTGTGCAGGTGAACTCCATGTTCTAGGCCTGAAAGTACTCTGAGCTCTGCCCCTACCACGTCTAGATCTACCTCTAGACTGAGAATCAGAAGAAGGATACGCCCACCCCTTAGTAGGCCAATTCCTACTAAACTTTGGAGGCTGCACCTGCAAGAAATCCTTAACAGTCTGCATAGACTTAGCCTTGTCTTCCATTTTTTTCAAGAACGACTCCACAGGGGGACCAAATAAAACTTCAGACTGTAAAGGAGCATCCAAAATTCTAGTTTTAACATGCTCTGACAAATTCTGATCCTTAAGCCAGGCATGTCTGCGAAGAACTGAACCAGTGGCAGCCACCCTGGAAGAAGCTTGTAAAGCATCAAAACCACACTGCAAAGAATGCTTACCCACTTGTTCAGAGACATGTACCAAATCCTGTAATTCTTTACACTCTATGCCCTCTGCCAAAGCATCCACTTTAGATTTTAGTTGAGTAAGGAGGAAATTCTGAAACTTCAACATATGAAACTGGCAATTCAAAGCCCTCATTGCTAAAGTAGAAGAGGTATAAACCTTTTTACCCCATCTATCCAAAGCTCTAGCCTCTTTATCTATAGGGACTGGATTCTTTACAACAGAAGCTCTAACACCCTTAGGTCCCTGGCTAATAGTTTCTGGGTCTGCCCTGGGACTCATACAGATATTTATGAGCCTCAGGCACCCTGTAATACCTGTCCGGTTTAACTGGCGCAGGAGGCAAAGAATCTGGATTAAGGGAAGCCACTGAGAAAACATCTTGCACAACATCCAAAACAGGAGGTATAGCCAAGGGCCTATGTTGTGGTAAAAACAAGAATTCCCTAAGCCTCTTCCGTGAATCTGAGAAATCCTGACCTTCCCATTTAAAATGCTCCCTCATAGAATTAAGTGTTTCTGAGAAGGAAAAATTCTCTGGAGGAGAAGCAGAAGGAGTGGAATCCTCTGCATCAGAATCGGAATAAGGAGGAAAATCCTGAATGTCTTCAGCCGAAGACTCTGAATCATCTGAGGCCTGTTCCAAACTTTCCACCTCTGGCTCCACCCTAGGCCTCTTATCAGGAGGGGGCATAGAACCTCTAATCAAAGTAATTAAATCTTCTGCCATTTTAAGCATGTGCTTCTTAGGCACAGAACCTGCAGAACTAGGACTGACACCAGAGAAAGACAAACCAGTCCTGCCTTTGGAAGGAGCCTTAGAAATAGAAGGAGAAGGCCTAATCCCCTTAGATAAGGAAGGGAGAACAGTAACCTGAGAGGCCCCCTCAGCCTGACCTGCCTCCTGAGAGGCCACATCTTGCAAAATCAAAGTCTCCTCCTGAGACTCAACTGAAACCTCGGCCGGATCCACAGATTCCACCGTAGTTTCTAAAGAACCGGCGTCCGGAACGGACGACTCATCCTGTCTGGGTTTTAAAGATTTGTCTTTGCGCTTCTTCGTGTAGCGGCGCCGGAGGACCCGACAGCATATTATAATTACACCGCTTACCGAAGACAAGCCTAGCGCAATCTAACCTACGTTTGATGGTGCGCTTATTAAACTTAGCACAAAAGCGACACCCGACTACGTCGTGCTCAGGTCCCAAACAAGGAATACAAAGAGAGTGATAATCCCTATGCGGTATCTGTTTCCCACAAGAAATACAATTATTCACTTTTTCTGACATCCGGAATTAACTGAGGCAAGAAAAACAAAAATATTCCCCAGCGGGTACTTAGCCAACTTGGATTCGGTCTGAAACTCAGAATACGAAAATTTCAGAACGCCGAACGGCACTTGCAACGCTGCTTCTGCATCGGACCACGCGGCAAAAAAGACTGAGGATATGACGTCGGTCATGCGCTCTTATACCCTGACACTCTGATGTCAGTTCTGAGCGCCCATGACCGACGTCAGCCTAATACTTTGGTATTCGGGCCGACCGAGGACAGCGGACTACCCCATATGTAAGGACTGCAGCAATGTGAGATGAAGAACATCCTCCTGGATCATCTGTCCATGAGAATGTGGTAGTACGCATCTTTGAGGTCTATAGAGCACATCCAAACGTTCTCCCGTAAAAGGGGGAGAATGGATTGAAGAGTGACCATCCGGAACTTCTCTTTGGTTACTGACAGGCTCAGGAGGGAGAGATCGAGGATTGGTCTTAAGTCCCCCATCTTTTCTGGCACCAAAAAGAACCTGGAGTAATAACCCGATCCGAGCTGGTCTGGGGGGACGTGTTGGATGGCTCTTTTTTCTAGGAGCTGCTGAATTTCCGCAGCTGCGGCCTCCCTCTGATCAGGTGGGACATCGGGGAGGTGCTTGGGGAAGAGAGGGGGGTAAGAAAAAGGAATCTGGTAACCTCTGGATATGATGCAAAGCACCCAGCGATCTGCTGTGATGGACTCCCAAGTTGCCGGGTGCCTCGAGAAACGTCCCCCGAGTGCCTCCAGAGTGGAGCAGTCGGGCAACCCCTCAGGGCTGCTGCGTGGGCCGGTCAGAGAAGGGTTCTCTGGACCCAAAGTTCTTCGGGCCCCCTCTGCTCTAGGGCAGCATCCTCCCTGTCCTCCTCTGCCGCGGAAGGACTGGGGATCCGGTGCAGACTGGGACTGTTGCGACTTCCGGAACCACATCTTCTTCTGTCCCTTTTGGTTCCTGGAGAAGGACCTCGGGGAGCAGAGAAGTGGACTCTGACGGCAGACAACGTCTTCCCGTCCTTTTCGCTCTGGACCAAGGTGTCACGAACGGTCTTCCCAAATAGGGTAGGACCATCAAAAGGGGCATTTGCGAACGATGCCTTAAAGGGTTCCGCGAAATCACAATGCCAGAGCCAGGCCTGACGCCTCATGACGAGGCCTGCTCCACTGGCTCTAACGGCTCCCTCCGTGGCATGGGATAGTAGCCGCATAGAGGTACTGGAAATGGACCTAAGAGTGGCCATACGGGTGGAGTACAGCTGTTTGTCCTCCACCGACATGGACTCCGGGGAGCGATGCAGCGTATTCTTTAATGAGATCCCCGCTGCAATCGAATAACGTGTGCCATATAGTTCAGAGACCTAACTGAGAAGGACGCTGAACTAAACACCTGCTTCCCTAAGCGGTCCAGCGATCGGGACTCCTTGCCCGGGGGGTGGACCGAGGGGCTCCCTTGAGCTAGTTCCCTTTTAGTGGCCGCCGCCACCAACATGGCATCTACTGGGGACCCTTGCTCCAATGGGGCCTATCCGCAGGGGGACTGAGATGTCAGGGCGTTTCGGGACTGGCTCCACAGTGTCCGGCTCCTTCCACGCCCTGGTGGTAATCAGGTCCACCAGGGGGTCGGCCGGAGGGGACACCCAAGAGGTAGAAGGGCCTGCTTCAAACGCCTCCAGGACCACGGACTCATCCGAGGTTGGCTTTGGGGTAGACCACCTGCCTCTGATCCTGAGCATTTCCATGATGTCTCCAAAGGAGACATCCTCGAGGTGACCTTGGGAGCCTTCCCTTCCTCCAAATCCGTGTCTTCAGTCAAGGACTCAGGGGAGTCCACGTGCCTCCTCTTGCACTTCCGCTTGTGGGGGATCTCCTCGGGGGGGGGGGGGGCTGTCCGAGGAGGCCTCACCGGCAACATCCTGTTCCAAGGGAATGACCTGGGACATTGAAGCAGGCTGTCCCTGGAGCCGGGTGATGGAAGTCGGACCCAACAGAGAAGGAGTGCAGGGTGGAGCTGTGGCAAGGACTGGGGGCCTGGAAGCAGTCAACAGAGCCCTCTCCACCACGTCGAATGCCGAGGGAGAGCCGCTCTCACTGGGATCCGACAGCAGACCCTCACTCGGATCCGACAGGCGTACCGGGGCCGGCACCAAAGCGATTGGATCTGACGGACCAGTATGCTCCAACCTGGATGGCGCGGAAGGCATACTGAAACCCTCGGATCCGAAGCTCAGCCCTCGGCTCCGAGAGCTTGGATCTGACAAAAATGGACCCGACAGGCTTGAGGGAAACGTCGGCGCTGAAGTACCCATGACTGTCGGTGCCGACCCACCCCCGGTTCCAAGGCTGCCCGGCTCCAAAAGCTCCGAACCCGGGAAGGGGGACGGAGAAGGAGCAATCGAGGCAAAGAAAGGGGTCGAGCTCCTCCCCGGAGGGGGGGGGGCAGGAGCAATCCCATCTGCAGTTGGGCCTGGAGGAACCTTTGCATCATCTGGTCCAAATCCGCATCAGAAAGGCTGCGAGTGGATCTCGACGAGGCCACCGAGGTGGGATGGGAGTGCCGCCTCGATGACCTCGAAGGAGATCGGTTCTCCTCCTCCTCAGGACCCAGTGAAAAATATGGAGACCAGATCCGAAAGGGAGGAGACAGGGAAGCCCTGGAGGGAGAAGACCGCTTAGCCAGGGGGGGCCGACACGAAGGCCTCGGCCCTCCGCTTGTGGTGCTTCTCCCTCCTTTTGTCTTTCCTGGCCTCCCTCTCCTCCGGGCCTACAGCGGGAGGTTGAGTCCCGGCCAGGGGGAGAGAGGCAGGAGTGGCCACCGCCGAAGCCACGGTGGAAGCCACGGTAGGACCGGAGGCCGAAGCCGAATCCGGGGGCAAGAGACCCGCCAGGATCAGCTTGGATCTCCGGTCCTTAAGTGCCCTGGGGTTGAACGCCGCACAGATGGAACACCCAGAGGAAAGGTGTCCAACCCCAAGGCACAGAACACACCGAGTGTGGCCATCAGACAGTGAAAGCTTATTGTCACACTCGGTGCATTTGGAGAAAATTGGTTTTGGGGCCTCAGACATTTTAGGCTAAAGAGGACACACTCGTTAGGCTCCAACACGTGCACACAGACCCTGACGAACCAGCGAGGGAGAGGGAGGGAAAATTTATAACTAAAGTAGAGTTAACACTAGGGTTTACAGACCAAAGGGATCTAAACACACCACACTCACACTAAAGAGATAGAAGAGAAACAAATTTTTTTGTTTTTCTCACAAACATACGACCAAACCTGGAGCTCGAAAACCCAGCTGCTGACGACAAGCGCGGCAAACTAGATCTGAGGTCAGTCAGGGTTGGCAGGGGTTTATGAGTATGGGGAGGAGCTAGGATCTAAGCTGTTGAAAACTGCCGGCTCGGATCCGAAGTCGGATCCGATACCCATTGGTTGCTACACAAATGAAGTTAGCTACTTCAGATCAGAAATTTCAGAATCCTGATCAGAAGAATCAGAAGGAAAATCAGTTCTAGGTCTCTTAGTGGGAGAAGGCTGGCTTCCCCTAATTAAAGTAATATGGTCTTCAGCCATTCTAAGCATTTGTTTTTTAGGCATATGGGCCTGACCATGGGGATTGGATGTCGGTTTTCTAGGCAAGGGTCGAGTTTTAGGGCTTGATGAAGAAGATGGCCAGGGTTTGAAATGCAAATCTGCAGGCCTGAATACACCTTCAGAAGCCGGTGCCTGCACAGCGGCTCCGGACCCATCCAAGGTAGAGACATTCACAGGTTCCATAGTCAAAGAAGCATCTCGCAGCATACCGGACTCCGAAGGGGTCTCAGTAGAGGCCTGCGAATCTGAAGTAGCGGGTATCAGGGGCTGCGAAAGCATCTCACTGAGTACCGGCGAACTGGCAACTAGCTTAACGGAAGCATCGTTGGCAGTTTTGGACCTATGCAGTCCGTCTCTGTCTATCTTTTCGTTTTTTCGGAATATCGGAAGTCAGATGGGTTGCCAAAGCCATTTCTGGATAGTTAAACAGGGTATCAAAATAATTTACCAGAAAGGCTCATCCAGACTCTGCTACACTTTGCTGTGAAGGAAAGGTTAGTTTGCTTTTATTTTTTGTATTTTGTATTACTTTATTGCCTTTCTATATTTTGAATACTGTGGTTTGTTTTCTTTACCTTGTGTTTTACTTGCATTCTGCTTTAACAGCATATTAAAACTTCAAAAGAGACCACAGCTCTGTCTCTTCGGAGTCAGGCAGAACTTAGAATTGAGTCAGGCAGAAATTAGAACTGATCAATTAAGGACTCATTCATAAGATGGAAGAGGTCACTTAAGGTTAATCATTTGTTAACTGAGGGGTGGAGCTAGGAACTAAACCTTCTATTTAAGGGGTAAAATAAAACATTTCAGAGCTGTACCAGAAAGGCTCATCCAGTCCCTGCTACACTTTGTTGTGAAGGAAAGGTTAGTTTGCTTTTATTTTTTGTATTTTATATTACTTTATTGCCTTTCTATATTTTGAATACTGTGGTTTGTTTTCTTTACCTTGAGTTTTACTTGCATTCTGCCTTAACAGCATATTAAAACTTCAAAAGAGACCATAGCTCCATCTCTTCTGAGTCAGGCAGAAATTTTTTTCCTGCCCTCCCACCCAATTACAGTTGTTTTGTTAAATACCACTGTCTTTCTAGTTGCCTGCCTCATGTTAATCTGACCATATATCTCATTTCCTCTCTACTTTCACTGCCTTGTGTGAGTAATCACAAAATCATCATTTTTGAAATCCCTCCCCTTCAACTATTTAAATTTATTGGCCATTCTACTGTATTCCATAGTACCAGAATACAAAAGTGACCACCCCTTTCAATCCATCTTGCTGTTTTAAAAATAGTAACTCTCCACTAAACCTTAACTTTTTAAACAGGTAAGACTTAAGTTACCTACTTTCACATCTAACTTCTCTAGTGCACACTGCAGTGTGCATTTTTTTCATCTTACCTTTAAGCATCCCTGTGACTAGCACTTACTCTAATACCTGCTGGAAAGCACTAGGAAGCCTTAAACTGATACAAGCACTCAACTCTCCTTGTTAATAAAGAGAAATTAATAGTAGGCACTAAACATCCTATAATTGCAAAGTACCTTGCTAAGGTAAGGGAAAAAGTACAGTTTTGTACCTACCATAAATGTAGATGTCCGAACTGGATAGCATCTGCAGTCATAACAAGTGGGTTGTCCTGTCGTCAGGCAGCCCTTCAGTCGGCCGGATTCCAAAGTCCGGGTCCGGCTTGCTGATGTCGCACTCCACCCGGCGTCATCTCTGTTGGTCTTCGTATAAAGGCATCAGCCGGCCATTTTTTCCTCAGTGTTTCTTGCCCCAGATGCCAGTAGCCCTCTTGCAGGCTAAAATTTGGATAGATGCCAATGTTTCCAAATAGATAGAGGTAAACACAACAATAAGCATGTATGTACATATACACAAACAAATACACCATAAAACCCCAACAGCTAGCTATTAGAAGGGTAAACACCCTAGGAGTACCACAGAGGGATGGAGGGAGGTAATCCTGACTGCAGATGCTATCCAGTTCGGACATCTACATTTATGCTAGGTACAAAACTGTACTATGTCCTTCATGGATGCATCTGCAGTCATAACAAGTGGGTAGAATACCATAGCCAACTAGAGGAGGATAAAGTAGATTATGGTAGGTGTAGGATCCCTTGCAGTACAGCAGTGGCAAACCCTGCTCGGGATCTGGAATATAGAGGCACATTATAATGCTTGGCAAATGTACGCACGGAGCTCCAAGTAGGCGCTGGAATGATGCCTTTGGTTGCCAGTCCTTCTAAGAAGGCTCTGGTAGTGGCTGTTGCCCTTGTAGACTGAGGTCTTATGTTCTGTTGAATTGGTTTCCCATGGTAGGAGTAACAGAATCGTCTGCAATTTCTCATCCATTTGGACATTGTCTGTTTGGAAATAGCTTTCCTTCCCTTCCTGTTGCATAGGCTACAAAAAGTTGGTCAGTCTTTCTGCTATTTTTGTTCTGTCCAAGTAGTAGCGTAGCTGTCTATGTACATCCAAGGTATGCAGTATCCTTTCCCTCTGTTTTGTGGGTTGGGAAAGAAGGTAGGTAGGTGGATTGCCTGGTTTAAAGACACTCTGGATACCACCTTAGGCATAAATGTAGGATTAGTCCTCATGGACACTCTATCTTGGTGGAAGATTAGGAAGGGTTGCACTGCCATTAAGGCCTGTAGTTCTGAAACCCTCCTTGCTGAAGTAATTGTCAGTAGGAAAGCAGTTTTCCATGACAGGTGTTGTAGTTCTGCTGTTGCTGCTGGTTCAAAGGGTGCTAGTGTCAAACTTTCTAGCACAAAGTTTAAATCCCAAGCTGGTAATGGTGGTTTCCTTGAGGTTTTACATTCTTGATTCCTCTGAGGAATTGCCTGAGCAAAGGGTGCAAAAAAAAAGTATCAAAGCTGTATTCTGCTGAATAATAGAGCTGATGTATATCTTGATGGGAGTAGGACAGGCCTGAGAATGAAGAAGTTCGCCAGATACTCCAGAATGTTAGGCATATCTATGTTTGACACATCTTTTCCTCTTTCATCGTACTCAGATGACAAACCTTTTCCATTTTCCAGCATAGTTCCTTCTTGTTGAAGGTCTATGGCTTTCAAGAATAATGTCTTTAACTCTTTGGGAAAGTTCTGGAATAGCTGCTGTTATGTGATGTTCCATGCAGTCAGTTGCAAGGTTTTAGGTTTGGATGTATGATGCTGTAGTTGTTCTTAACATCAAAGGCATCAGGGAATTGTCCACATATTGTTCGAGACATGCTCCTCAGTAGTGGGTACCAGTGTTGTCTTGGCCAGTTTGGAGCTATCAGGATAATCCTTGGACGTTCTTCCTTGATTTTCAGTAGTACCTTGTGTATCAAAGGGAGAATGCATATGCTGTTAGGCCTTTCCAGTTGAAAGAGCGAATCCACTTTCCATGCTAATGGGTGGAATGTCCTTGTGCAGAATTTTTGAGCTGGTGATTGAGAGGTGATGCGAATAGGTCTATCTGTGGCATTCCCCATTTCTTTGAGATGGTCTTGAAGATGTCCGGTGAAGCTTCCATTCGTGGGCATCCAGTGGTTCTGCTTAATATGTCTGCTAGGGTATTGTCTTTCCCTGGTACAAATATTGCCTGTAACTGGATGTTGTAGCTGAGTGCCAGGGTCCACAGCTCCAAGGTCATTCTGCATAGGGGGTATGAATGAGTGCCTCCCTGTTTGTTGATGTACCACATGACTGTGGTGTTGTCTGTCCTTATCATCAACTGGCCCTCTTTGAGAAATGGTTTGAACTTTTGGATTGCCAGTTTTACTGCCAGCATTTCTTTTAGGTTGATGTGCAGTTGAAGTTGATCCTGTGTCCACAATCCTTGCACGCATTTGTCCAGCATGTGGGCCCCCTATCCTAGGTCTGAAGCGCCTGTTGTGATGGTCTGGCTTGCTTGACATCTGCGAAAGAGTAGGCCTGGGTTTGACTGGCATGCCTGAGCCCACCATAGGAACTCCTGTTTTAAGCATGGAATTAGTGGGATTTCTGTTTCTAGACTGTGTCTGTGTTGGGACCATAAATTCTTTAGGTACCACTGTGTAGTTTCTCATATGTAATCTGGCAAATGGAACCAAGATTATGCATGATGCCATGAAGCCCAAGGCCTGCAGTACTTTTCTTGCTGTTAACTTGTTCAGTTTTGTTAGTGCCAAGAAGTATAGAGGGAGTTCTTTTGTTTTCTGTAGTCAGGAATGCCATTTGTTTTACTGTGTAATTCATACTGTGTCCAATTCAGCCAAGAATGTCCTTGTTTGGGATGGTATCAGCCTTGACTTTTGTAAATTGACTGTGTATCCCAGTGCTTGTAGCAAGTAAATGACCCTTTGTAAATCTGTTGTCAGCTTGCTTTTTGTTGTCCCCTTGTAGCAGGCAGTCGTCCAGGTATGGGTAAATTTGAATTCCCTGAAGTCTGCAATGGGCGATTACTGATGCCAGGCATTTTGTGAATACTCTGAAGCAGTAGATAAGCCAAAAGGCAATGCTGAGAATTGATAGTGCTCTGATCCTGCAAGAAATCTGAGGTATCTTCTGCAGATTGGTCGAATGGGACGCAGGTATGCCTCCTTGAGATCTAGAGTTACCAGCCAAGACTCCTTGCCCAGCATGGGAAGAAGTTGCTGTAGGGTCAGCATTTTGAATTTTGGGACAATGATGTATGTATTTAAGGTGGACAGGTCGAGAATTGGTCTCCAACTTTTCCTTTCTTGGAACTAGGAATAGTCTGGAGTAGAACCCTTTCCTTGCTCTGCTGTTGGCACTCTTTCCACAGCTCTCATGTTTGCTAACTCCATTATCTGGCGAGCCTCTGTTTTTGATTTGGAGGTAGATTTGGCATTCCTCTTTTGACTGGAAAAGTGTGGAAGTGAAACCGGTAACCTTGATCTATGGTTTGTAAAATCCACTTGTCCTTTGTTATGTAGTGCCAGTTCTTTGAAAATAAGGTTAACTTTCCGCCTGGAGGAGCTGCTATTTGTTCCCTGGTAGGCGGATTTAGGGTTAAGTCACTGTGGTTGTGTTGATGTAGTGGCAGTGGCTGTGTCTGTGCCTCTGTTATTGCCTTGCTGCCTTCCTCTGTACACCTCCTCTGGATTGGTTTCTGCCTCTGGAGCGTCTATTCCTGCCCTTTGAAATTTTGTGGAGTCAGGAAAGGACCATTTTGGCAGGCCAGTTCCTGCTAAACCTTGGGGTTGAACCTGCAAGACATCTTTAACAGTTTGAACAGATTTTGCCTTTTCTTCCATTTTCTTCATAACCTGCTGGGCAGATGTACCAAACAAACTTGTCTTGTCCATAGGAGCATCTAGCAACTTAGCTTTAACATGATCCGTAAAGCTTGTTCCTTTAGCCATGCATGCCTTCTTATCACTGTGCCTGTCATGGCTGATCTAAATGAAGCCTCCAGTGCATCATAGCCACATTTTAAGGAATGGTTGCTAACCTGTTGTATGTTATTTACCATCTCTAATACATATTTCTTATCAAGAGATTCATCAGTGGTTAGTTTTTAGTTAACTGATCCAGCATAAACTCTTGGTATTGTATCATGTGAAACTGACAGTTTAAAGCTCTAGCTGAGAGAGTAGCTGAAGTGTAGACCTTTTTACCCCATCTGTCTAATGACCTTGCTTCCCTTTCAGAAGGAATAGGGTTTTTAGCTATGGTCGCGACTACTGCCTTGGGGCCCTGGGATATAGTTTCTGGGTCTGCAAGTGGAGCCTTGTAAAGGTGGTGATGAGTATCTGGCACCCTGTAAAATCGGTCTGGTTTGGCAGGGGCTGGGGTAAAATCTGGAGCGCAGCAAACATCATTGAAAGCATCATCCACCACAGAGAGAACAGGGGTATAGCTAAGGGCCTGTGCTGTGGGAGATGCAGAAAAGTCCTAAGTCTTTTTCTGGAGTCTGAAAAATCCTGTTGCTGCCATTGGAACTGTTCTCGTTGGGGCATGCAAGGTTTCCCCAAAGGAGAATTCTTCTGGTGGGAAGCAGCTGGGATGGATTCTTCAGCATCAGAATCTTCAAAATTGAGAAGGAGCCTCTGGCTGGTCAGTTATGTCTGATTCATCAGCAGAATTATCAGAGGACACTGGCTCGGGGGCTCTGCCCTAGGTCTCTTCTCTGGGGGCTGAGAGGCCCTGTCTGGGTGAGATTGAGATCCTCTAATTAAAGAAATTAAATCTTCTGCCAAAGTAAGCATTTGAGAACTAGAAGAGGGCCTGGATGTGGGTGGTTTAACAGGCACTGTTTTAGTAGTCTTGGCTGCTTTAGCCCTGGCGAAGGCCTTAATGGACATGGCTGCTGGAGGCCTAGCAGCACCACGTGCTGGGGTAGAAACATCCAAGGATGGTGTCTGATAAGTCAACCACCGTAGTGGGTAAAGTTTCTGAAGTCGTTTCAAGAGTTGTAGCAGGGCCTCAGTTGTAGGAATAGGTTCAGCTGTACTTTGTTCAGTTTTCGGTTTCGGCGAACCGAGACACTCGCAGTTTGCTTGACCATGGTTTCGCGAAACCGCGGACCACGCAGTGTCGGTCTTTATCTTGTTTTTGCTAGATTGGGTAGTCGGAGGATCCGGCGGCATAATGTCGCAAAATCAGAACCGAAAACTGTTCTGCAAACTCCGACCCGGCCTAAGCGTTCGTCGGTTGAAAGAAGCACAGGCGAACAGGCTGCTACGTCGTGGCTGGGCCTAAACAAGGCAGACAGTAAGAGTGGAAATCTTTATGAGGTATTTGTTTCCCACAGTTTAAACAATTGTTAACTTTTTCTGACATCGGCTGAGGCAAGAAAGAGTCCCAACTAGAAGTCTTGGTAGTATTCGGTAGAAGTAATCTGGATCCGACCGACCGCACTTGCGAACATGCTTGAGCGCCGCCCAAGAAAGACTGAGGAAAATGGCGTCGGCTGATGCCTTTATGCCGAAGACCAACAGAGATGACGTCGGTGTCGAGTGCGACATCAGCGAAGCGGACCCGGACTTTGGAATCCGGCCGACTGAAGGGCTGCCTGACGACAGGACAACCCACTTGTTATGACTGCAGATGCATCCATGAAGGACATCAGCTCCTGTACTTTACAAAAAAAAAAAAGCACCAAACCAGGCATGTCCAAGAGTCAGCTTCCGGTGATTTCTCCTGTCCACCTGGTGAATCTCGGCATACTGGGGCAATGCAGCAATTGCCTCATGTACACAGACAGCCCTCTCCTCTTACCACCCAACACTGCAACCTGTGAGAGATGCACTTACATAGCCAAAATGGAAGCAAAGCTCTCTCCACCCAAGATTGGAAGGTTATCACCCACACTACACCTCAAGCAACACATAGCCCTTCTAAACCCACACCACCAACACCCACATACAGCAACACTAAATCCACATATGCAGTGGCCCTTAACTGTAACCTGCCCAAGCAACAAGGACCTCTGAAGCTGAAACGCAAACAAACACCAATCACAGCCAAAGTGTCACATAGTTCACAACATCAGTGTGCCACCCAGCAACAGCCCCTAAGGCAAGACAACGTACCTAACACTTTAGTCATATGTGACTCTATAATCCAGCACAGTGATGTCCCACTCATCAGGCTGAACAAGGAGAAAATTACAGTCAGCTGCCTGTCAGGTGCAAGGATCCACCACATAAGGCATGCACTCAAGTCACTCCACAACAAGTACAAATATGACTCTGTCATTGTCCATGTTGGAGTGAATGACTTGAGACGTACCTCCATGGACTACATGAAAAGAGACATGGAAGAGCTCTCGGATCATGTGGCCCAGGCAGGTATGACACTAGCCCTGAGTAGCATCCTGCCTTCGCCCAGAATGATACCAAAATATAAGGACAACATGATTGACTTCAACAATTGGCTAAGCTTCTGGTGTCATTCAAAGAGGATCCAGTATGTGTCTGCCTGGGACGACATGATCGACAGACCACGATGCTTTGCCAGAGATGGTCTGCACCTGTCGCCCCTGGGATTCAGGTTACTGGCTACGGCTCTTGCCACCCCTACAGTGCCTTTTTTAGGCAAAGTTCAAAGGACAAAACCACCACCGTAACAGGTACAAGCGTGCAAAATATGAAGGTAATGCTACTCAATGCTAGAAGTCTAAACCTCAAAATGCACTCTCTCCTGAGGCACTCCTAAAAATGGAGAAGAACAAAATCTGTGCAGTAACTGAGACCCAGTTCAAGGCTCCAGACAGCACCCCTGCAATACCAGGCTACAACTCTTACCACACTTTTCGGCCACCAAACCAGGACCAAAACACTAAGGGTGGCGGAGTGTCAATATTCACCAAGGATATTCACAACACCAGGCTAGTTGCTCAACATAATGCGTCTGAAATTCTCCAGGTGCAACTCACACTAGGCAAGACTGCAATCCAAATTGTAGCTTGCTACAGATCCCCCACCATACCCCAAGATTCTCACTACACTTTTCTAAACATACTGGAAAATATTAAGGTAGAACCAAATACCCTAATACTGGGTGATTTTTAACTACCCTGCCATTAACTGGGAAAACTACTCCTGTACCAACACCTTTGCCCAACGGTTCTTGGAATTCATAAATTCCAACGCCCTGGATCAACTAATCCATAGTCCCACCAGGGGCTCCAATATCCTAGACCTGGTCATTACAAACATTGGAAATCGATGCTCTACACCTATGGTCACCCCCTCATTAGTCAGGTCTGACCATAAGCTAATCACCCTTAACATCCACATCCCACCCCACCCCCCCAGTAAGGAAACCTCCATAAAAAATGTCTCCAAATCCAACTTCATGCTACTCAAGTCAGAAGTGACAAAAGTACAGTTTTTTACCTACCATAAATGTAGATGTCCGATAGACATGCAACTGCAGTCATAACATGTGGGTTGTCCTGCCTCAGGCAGCCCTCGGTCGACTGGATTCCAAAGTCTGGGTCCGACGTCGGCTGATGTCGCATTTCTCTCCGACGTCAGAGCGGCTGGAGTACATAAGCATCAGCCGACGCCATTTTCTTCAGTGTTTCTTGCCCCAGATGCCAGGTGCCCTCCAAGGAAGGCTGTAATCAAATTGGAAGACAAAAACAGGATTCCAAACAAATACATGAGCAATAAAACAAATACACCATAACAGATATCCCCAGATAAGAGTAACAGGGATAGAAGTGGACCCTAGGCATAGAGGGGTATGGAGGGAGGGAAAATCCGACTGCAGTTGCATGTCTATCGGACATCTACATTTATGGTAGGTACAAAACTGTACTATGTCCTTCAAGAATGCAACTGCAGTCATAACATGTGGGTAGAATACCATAGCTTAGCTGGGGGAGGAGGAATGCTCTAGGAAAAAGATGGTGTGGCAATCAAACCCTGCAGGACTGCCGAAGCAAAACCTGCTCTGGATCTGGAGTATAGAGGGAGATTGTAGTGTTTGGAGAATGTATGCATGGAGCTCCATGTAGCAAGTTCTAGAATGTCCTTAGTAGGCACCCCTCTTAAGAATGCTGTAGAGGTGGCTGTAGCTCTGGTGGAATGTGGTCTGACTTTGGCTGGAACAGTCTTTCCATGAAAGGAATAACAGAATCTGATGCAATGTCCAATCCACTTTGAAATAGTCTGTTTTGAAATTGCTTTTCCTTGGACTGCAGGGGCGTAAGCTACAAAAAGTTGTTCAGACTTCCAACTGGCCTTGGTTCTGTCCAGGTAGTATCGAAGTTGTCTGTGAATGTCCAAGGTATGCAACAGTCTTTCCCCCTTATTCTCAGGATTGGGGAAGAAAGCAGGCAGATGAATGGCTTGATTTAAAGAAACCCTAGATACCACCTTTGGCATAAAAGTAGGGTTGGTCCTTAATGAAACCCTGTCTCTGTGAAAAATAATAAAGGGTGGTATTGCCATTAGGGCCTGTAGCTCCGAAACCCTTCTTGCTGAGGTAATTGCCAACAGGAAAGCTGTCTTCCATGAGAGAAATTGCAAGTCAACTGAAGCTGCTGGCTCAAATGGAGGTAGAGTCAGTTTTTCTAGGACAAAATTGAGGTCCCAGGCTGGCACTGGGGCCTTCCTTGGTGGCTTAATGTTCTTGATTCCCCTGAGGAATTGCCTTAGTAAAGGGTGTGAAAAAACAGGAGGATCAGTGTTGTATCTAGCTGAAATAGCAGATGCATGAATCTTTATGGAAGAATATGAGAGGCCGTTCTTTAACATATCTGCCAAATATTCCAAGATGAGTGGGATGTTCAACAATGATGCATCATGTCCCTTGCTGGTATTCCAATTGCTGAATCTTTTCCACTTTGCTAAGTAAACCTTTCTGGTGGATGGTCTTCGAGCCTCTGTTAGTATCCACTGAACTTCCTTGGAGAGAGATAGGCTGAATTTATTTATGGGATCTCCCAAGCTGTTAGCTGCAGTGTCTGAAGATTCGGATGCACTGTTTCGAAATTGTGTTGAGTCAAGAGTAGAGGCCATTGGGGAAGGGCCCACCTCCTGGTGTGACATATGCTCCGTAGTAGTGGGTACCAGTGTTGTCTTGGCCAGTCCGGAGCTATTATGATTCCCTTGGGTCTCTGCTTTGATCTTTAGTAATACTGAGGTCATCAGTGGCAGAGGTGGGAATGCATAGATTGTTAGGGAGTTCCAGTTGAATGAGAGGGCATCTATTTTCCAAGCTTTTGGATGGTATGTCCTTGTGCAGAATTTTGGTAGAAGACGGTTGAGGTGAGAGGCAAATAGGTCCACTTCTGGCTTGCCCCATGTCGAAGTGAGTTGTCTGAAGGCCTTTGGATGTAACCTCCACTCGTGTGGATCTGTGAAATTCCTGCTTAGGCTGTCCGCCAACACATTGTCTTTTCCTGGAACAAACTGGGATTGTAACTGGATGTTTAGGCTCAGTGATTTCTCCCAAAGATGCATTGTCAGTCTGCAAAGGGGTAAGAGTGGGTGCCCTTGCTTGTTTATGTACCACATCACAGTGGTGTTGTCTGTCCGTATCAGTAAATGGCCTTGCTGGAGTTGGTGTTGAAAGGCCTCGATGGCATGCATTACTGCCAGCATTTCCTTTTGGTTTATATGCAGATGTGTTTCCTTTGGAGACCATTGTCCTTGTATACACCTGCCTTCCATGTGCCCCATCCAAGGTCTGAGGCGTCTGTGGTCAAGGTCTGTGTTATCTGTGGGTTTTTGAATGACATACCTGTGTTTGCCTGGCTCACCGAGGCCCACCATAGGAATTCCTTTTGTAGGCATGGAATGAGCGGTATGATTGTCTCCAAGTTGTTGCTGTGTTGAGACCAAATGCTTTTTAGGTACCACTGAAGCTTTCTCATGTGTAGTCTTGCTAATGGAACCAGGAGAATGCAGGATGCCATGTAACCCAGGGCCTGTAGAAATCTCCTTGCAGTCATCTGGGTGAGTTTTGCTAAACCTTTGAAGTAATGAATTAACTTCTCTTGCTTGTCTTCTGTCAGGTAAGCCATCTGAGAGGCTGTGTCTAGTTTGGCTCCTAAGAAGATTATTTGCTGGGATGGCTGCAGTCTTGACTTTTGGAAGTTGACTGTGTATCCCAGAGCTTGAAGTAATCGTATGACATAATCCAGGTTTTTTGTCAACATCAATTTGTTGTCCGCTTGTATGAGGCAGTCGTCCAGGTACGGGTAAATTTGTATCCCCTGGAGCCTGCAATGAGCAATTACTGAAGCCAGGCATTTTGTGAATACTCTGGGCGCAGTAGATAAGCCAAATGGCAATGCTGAGAATTGATAATGCTCTGGCCCTGCAAGAAATCTGAGGTATCTTCTGCAGCTGTGTCTGATAGGGACATGCAGGTATGCCTCCTTGAGGTCCAGAGTAATCAGCCAAGACCCCTTGCCCAGCATGGGAAGGAGTTGCTGTAGAGTCAGCATTTTGAACTTTGGTACGATGAGAAAGGTGTTTAATGCGGACAAGTCCAGTATTGGTCTCCATTGAGATTCTTTTCTTGAAACAAGGAACAGTCTTGAGTAAAACCCCTTGTCTTGTTCTTGTTGTGGAACTCTTTCTATTGCTTTCATCCGAGTCAGCAGAGTAATTTGCTTGATAGCCTCTGCCCTCTGGTTTTGTGGTAGGTTTGACATGCCTTGTTTTCTTGGTAAGGTATGAAAATGAAACCTGTACCCTCGGTCTATAATGTCCAAAATCCATTTGTCCTTTGTCAGTCTGTGCCAATTTTCTGCAAACAGAGATAATTTCCCACCCAAGGGAGCTTCTATTTGTTCCCTGGTAGGCGGTAGTAGAGGAAAGTCATTGAGATTGAGGTTGTGGGGCAGGTGAAACCCCTGCGTCACTTCTTTGGTTTCCTGGCTGCCATTGTCGTCCCCTGTAAGGGCCTCTGTATTGGCCTCTTCCTCGGCCACGTCTGTTCTTACCCCTTTGAGACTTTTCTGGATTAGGAAAGGACCAGTTTTTAGAAGGCCAATTCCTACTGAATCTGGGGGGTTGAACCTGGAGGAAATCTTTCACCGTCTGAACTGATTTTGCTTTTTCTTCGATGGTCTTTAGCACATCCTTAGCATTCGCACCAAAAAGCTTGTTCTTTTCCAAAGGTGCATCCAGAAGTTTTGCTTTTACATGATCTGGTAGAGGTTGATCTTTTAACCAAGCATGTCTACGAATGACTGCCCCTGTCATAGCTGCCCTACATGAAGCTTCCAGTCCATCATAGCCACACTGCAGGAAGTGATTGCTTACTTGCTGTGTGTTATGTACAGCTTCCTGCAAAGTCTTCCTGTCTAAAGGATCAGGAATGGCTAATGTTTTTTGTAAATCTTCTAACAGATAATCCTGATATTGTAACATATGAAAAAGGCAATTTAAAGCTCTCATAGATAAGGTAGTGGATGTGAAAACCTTTTTGCCCCATCTCTCTAATGACCTAGCTTCCCTGTTGGAGGGCAATGGATTTTTAGAGGTGGAGGCTGAAACTCCTTTAGGCCCCTGTGAAATAGTTTCCAAATCAGCAGTATGGGCCCTGAATAAATGGGAATGAGTTTCTGGGACCCTGTAATACCTGTCTGGCTTGGCTGGAGCAGGAGGAAGAGAATCAGGGGTAGCACTAGAGTCAGAATATAAATCATCCAGAACATCAAGTACAGGAGGAATAGCTAAGGGCCTGTGCTGGGGCTTCTTAAGGAAAGTCCTAAGGCGCTTCCTAGAATCAGAATATTCCTGACCTTGCCACTTGAAATGTTCCCTCATGGTGTGCAGAACTTCCCCAAAAGAAATATCCTCAGGAGGGGAGGCCGAGGGGATGGAATCTTCTGCATCCGAGTCCTCACAGGTTTGGAAGAGCTCTTCCTGGCTATCAGAGTGGACAGAGCCCTCAGAATCTTCATCTGAAGGAATAGGGTCAGAGGGTTCAACCCGGGGCCTTTTATCAGAAGGAGGCTGGGATCCTCTCTCAGGATGGGCCTGTGAACCTCTAATCATGGAAATTAAATCAGCAGCCATGGACATAATTTGTGTCTCTGGAGTAGGCTGAGGTAAAGATTTAGAAGTAATATGCTTTGTTTTGCTGGCTGCCTTAGCCCTAGTGTAGGCCTCAATAGACATGGCCATAGGAGGCCTGGCAGCTCCACGTGCAGGAGTGACCTTGTCTACAGCAATGGTCTCGGGCATTTCCTCGGTTTCGGTATCCGGAGGAAAATCGATAACTGGCGTCGGAGTGATGTCCGGAATCGGAATCGTCAGTAATGCGGTGTCTTCGGTTCGGAGCGGTGGAGAGACCGTCACAGAGGGAACCGGAGCACTTGCGCTAGGCGGAGTCAGTGGTAGACGCGGGCCGAGTATGTCGGCCCGGTCTTTTCGCTTATTGGGAGTTTGCGATGTTGGAAGATCCAACGGCATGGTGTAAGCAAATTTATCGGCGAAAAAATCTTCAGCGAACTCCACCCGGCGCCTGAGAGTGCGCTTGTTGAAGCGAGCACAGGCTACACAGGCCGAGACGTCGTGGTCTGGGCCCAGGCAAGGGAGACAGTAAGAGTGGAAATCCTTATGAGGTATTTGTTTACCACAAGAAAGACAATTGTTAACTTTTTCAGTAATTTCTGACATCGGCTGAGGCAAGAAAAGGTCCCCAACGGGGTACTTAGCTTTTTTGATGACTTCGGTATCGAAGAATACAGGAGCTGACTGACCGGCACTTGCGAACTGCTTCTGCTTCGGGCACCGCGCGGCAAGAAAGACTGAAGAAAATGGCGTCGGCTGATGCTTATGTACTCCAGCCGCTCTGACGTCGGAGAGAAATGCGACATCAGCCGACGTCGGACCCAGACTTTGGAATCCGGCCGACTGAGGGCTGCCTGAGGCAGGACAACCCACATGTTATGACTGCAGTTGCATTCTTGAAGGACATCTTCAAAGTTCAACTGCTGAATCCTACACTAAGGCACTGTACGAGCACATCCACTCATGCATAAATCGTGCCATCCCAAATAGAACCAAGATGCTCTCATTCAAAAAAGGAAGCTAATCTGGTGGTCCCCTGCCATAAACAAACTTTACAACAAAAGGAAGAAACTGTTGCAGAAAATTGGAAAATCCCAGGATGCAAAAAACTCCCTTACCAGCCTCAGTAAAAAACTGAGATCCCTCATAAAATCCTCCAAAGCTAGATACGAAAATAAAATTGCCAAAGATTCCAAACACAACCACAAGGCATTCTATAACTATGTCAAGAATCTAAATGGCAATGCTCAGATCTGCTCTGAGCTAAAACAGAATGGCATTAAATATACTGATCCCAAGGATATTGCCAATATCCTAGCAGATCGATTCAGTGCCAACTTCACCCCCCTTCTCAACCCCTAAATGGCCCATCTCAATAACAGAAGATTGCCAAATTTCAGTAATAATGGCCACACAGGTAAAAAAATGCACTCTCCAAAGCTAAGTATACAGCATCCATGGGACCAGATGACATCCCGGGCTGTGTACTACATGAACTACAATATGAACTGGCACCTCACCTAAGTGTCATGTTTAATCATAGCCTCACCTCAGGTTTCGTGCCCACTGAGTGGCGCAGAGCTACAGTTATCCCACTCCACAAGCGGGGATCCATCTTGGATCCCGGAAACTACCGTCCCATCAGTCTGACAAGTCTCATCTGCAAGGCCACGGAGCGTATTATCATGGAACTTATAAATAAAGACATTGGCAACCTTCAAACACTGGACCCCACCCAGTTTGGGCTCGTTAAGGGCCGATCTTGTCTCCTGAACCTGAATGACTTGTTTGAATCAGTCTCCAGAGCCATGGACAAGGGTAAGGTGGTCCTCACAGCCTATCTAGACCTTGCCAAGGCCTCTGACTCCATCCCCCACTCTGGAATCATAGATAAACTTACTAAGCTGGGCATTAATCCCTATGTCACCCAATGGGTTGCTAACTGGCTTACTGATAGAACCCACGCTGTAAAAGTAGCCGACTCCAAATCCAGCTCCAGACAAGTGGAGTACCTCAGGGTTCAGCCTGGGACCGCTCTAGTTTGGCATCTACTTCTCTGAAGTACAGGCCAACACTAAGGGACTCTGGCTAACAAAGTTTGCAGATGACTGCAAACTGGGAGCCATTACTGAATCCCCAAATGATGTGGATACTCTACAAAAGGGCCTTTCAGAAACATATGCTTGGTGCCAGAGCCATGGGCTCAAGCTCAATGCCAAGAAACGTATAGTTATCCCGTTTGGGAAAAAACATGTATCCGTGAATTACCATATAGGTGGCAGTACACTAAACACCGAAAGTGTGATAAGAGACTTAGGGGCACAGGTGGACAGTGGTCTCACCTTCGATAAGCACATCGCCACAACAGTCAGGAAATCCTTCTATGTGGCACACCTCATCACTAAGGGCTTTTCATCCAGAAAAAAAGGAGTTCATTGTCCCACTGTACTCATCCCTCATTAGACCCATTATAGAATACAACGCCCATTTGGTATGTACCTCTCAAGACATCTGCAACAACTGGAAAGGCCGCAGAAATACCTCACTAAAAGAATCACAGGCCTAAAGCAGATACCCTACGCTGACCGCCTTAAAAAACTCCAGCTATACTCTGTCGCATATCGTCTACTAAGAGGCGATCTCTGCTTAACATACAAGGCCATGTCAAACCCACAGCTGTTGGACATGCTACACTTAAAGAAATCCCAATCCCTCAGAGCCACATGCTCCAGGGATCTAAACCTTGTCATCACAATAAACAAAACATGCTGGAGGGATAGGTTCCTGACCCAGAGACTCCCCAGACACTGGACTAGATTGCCCATACATGTCAAGCAGAGTGCCTCTTTGGCCCTCTTCAAAAGGAAACTTGACAATTAGATGGGAGAAAGAAATTCACCCTGGGGATCACGTCAATCGCCCTGGACAGGGGTCCAGGGAAGTAAATAGTGTGGCAAGAAATAGCCAGGGAATTGTTATGTCTAGTCTTGTATAGGCCCTAGGGCTGATAGCCTAGTACCAACCTATGAACCTATTTGCTGCGAAAATAGACAGACGAATAGTTCGGGGGTTGAATAAGGCACAAAACCGACAGCGAGGGATGTCGTGGTCTGGGCCTAAGCAAGGAATGCAGTACGAATGAAAATCTTTATGAGGTATTTGCTTTCCACAGGTAAGACAATTGTTAACTTTTACTGACATCGGTTAAGAGCAAAAAAAAAAGGATCCCCAATGGGGTACTTAGCTTTTTTCGAAGACTTCGGTTCTGAAACTCGAAAACGAAAATTTCAGGAGTCGACTGACCACCACTTGTTGAACTACTTTTGCTTCAGGCACCGCGCAGCAAGAAAGACTGATGTAATAGCGTTGGCTGCATGTTTTATAACCCTGACGACCTGACGTCATGGAAGAAGAGACAGCATCCGATGCAGGAATCCAAGACTCTGGTATTCAGGCCAGCTGAGGACTACCTGCAGGCAGATAACCCAAATGTAATGACTGCAACAGTGAAGCATGAAGAATATCTGGTTCCTTATTCTTTTCATGGTACAATAAAAAGCAGTAGTGTCAGTTGTGCAGCATGTAGCACACCAGGCAAGGAATGTAAAGGTGAGAGCTACAGTACTTGAGCCAGTCGATGGGCCCAGCAGGCAGGATTCCCAAGAATCAGAACTGCAACAGTGAACTATGCAGAACACAAATATCTTGCAGTTGGCATGGTTTAACCTCCCATATCCTCCATTTAAAGCTTTATCTAAAATTCAAGATGCAAGTCAAGAAAGTGACGTACTTAACTGTTAGAAAATATAGATCTGAACTTCTGATTTTAGTGAAACAGGATCTTCTCAAAATCCGCATTCACGTTTTATACAATGTATGTGTAACACTAAAATAAATGAAATGGGATATAACTTAAGATTATCCAAACTCAACCTGCTAATATATGACATTTCTTCCACCAACATAACTGGATCAATTAAAATCACTGACAAAAATGTCACTCAAAACAGTCAAGCATATGCAGTACACAAGATTTGGGAAGAAATACCAATACCAACAAAGACTACCTGAAGAATGTAGTCTCGCTAAAGATTCCAGTTGTATTTTATATGGCTGGAAAAGTATCGGCACTCTAATCTGTAAAACCACATAGGCTCATAGATTGTTACAAGGCTAATGACCATCAGGGTCCTTACAAGCCTATCCATGGACCCCCAGACTATTTGGTTCCAGAGTACTATGGGTGTCTATATTGTGTGTGTGTGTGTGGGGGGGGTTATGTCAGTAGGGAGGTAACTAAGAATTTGTTTGGAGGGGGTGTTAGTTAGGATAATAGCTTTATTCCTGATGGCCTTTCTCTATGAGGGACATAAGGGGCCAGAATGGAGGTAGATTCACAATTTCCCATCCAATTGTCAAGATTTCACTTGAATAAGTTTTAAGATGAACTCTGTTTTACATGAAGAGCCTATTCCACAGTGTGGGGATCCTTTAGGACACATATGTCTCTCTCTATCACGTTCTGTTTGTCACAAACAAAGTTCAGACCCCTGAATATACTGTTTCTGGTGGCATTTGTTTTGAGCATGTGTAACGGATCATCAGGGCTGGGTCTGGGGAAGCCCTGTAACCCAGGCAAAGATCCCATCTCAGCAGCCTGGAGGAGAATCAGCTTGAATACACAGACAGCCTTTAGGTGATCAGTATAGGAGCAGGCTATTCATGCCATGCATTCTCCTGGTGAGAAACCTATGTAGCCACTCCACCTTTTGCATCATTGTCTCACAAATAAGCAGCTACAGAAAAGTAAAAAGTGAAAGGCAATTACTAAGAAGTGTTAAACACATTTTTGCTTCAGCAGTGAAGTTTTTTAGAAAACAATTTAAAAAATGTCAGTTTTTATTATTATTTTTAGAGAACATTTTTACAAAACATGGCCATTTTATTTTGTGGCATAAAAAACTGTAAAAATGACTTACCCAGCTTTGCCGCTGTGGACTGAACATTTTGTACAGGCTTCTGTACAGCTGCCAGGTGTGTCACTGCTGGTGACTGTGAAGAATTCAAAGTGACAGGTGTCTGGGAAGGTGGTTTTGCTTGCTGCTGTGTCTGTGGAACTGTGCTTCTGATGGTAAGTGTGGCAGGAATAACTGTTGTGAAAGTGTTTGTAGTGGGTCGGACAGACACTGTGTTACCTGGTCTAACTGGAGTCACAGGTGAGAAAACCTGAGGAACACCCACCTGTGGTTTTACAAACTGTGTACCAGGAGCTGCAAACAGAAGTAAAAACAAGATTGTAAAAGTTAGACAATCAAGCCTTGCTTATACTATGTTTCCACTCTACATGGACTAAACAAAACACAAACTGAATTGAGCAACATTTTCCAACATTCAACACCATAAAAATATTCATTGGCACTACAACAAATGAAATGCAACCAAACAGCTGATTAACTCTTGCTTACAAAAAGAGAGAGAGAGAAGAAAAATTGTGCCCAATAGGAATGCTTTTTTAAACAACTTTACAAAATTATCACTTTAGTCATAGGTGCACACACATTAATACAAAAAGAAAAACTGTATTAGCATTTTTCCATTTACATAAAATACACATCACATTTTTTTTTTATTAACTGTATCAGTCCAACATCCCATAATTTGCTCAGTTCCTGCCATCCCTTAAACCTCACTTTTCCTCTGGAATATCACTGTACATGTATTGTTCCCACAAATTCAATTAATTTCTCCAATATTCTCCTTGCCTTTTTTAAAGATCCCTCTTTCAGTTCCTTTCTCTCTTTTACAATACTCAGTGAGTCAAATACAGTTGGTTTAGGCTTTGATTTCCATTTTCTAGTAATTGCTTTTTAGGCAGCCAATGGAATTAAACACAATAACTTACCATGTCTATGCAATACAGATCATATATCCCAGCTCAAAAGAATAATTTCCTTAGTGTAGATCAATGTGTGTGTGTATGTATCTTTAAGAAGCTATCTAAGGGCTTGCACAAGTGTATAAATACTGAGCACGTACGTGCGAGCCTGAGTGCCACTCTGTAGTAAGCTGCTGAGATGTAAGCATGTATGTCTATAAGGTCTGTCTGTTAATCAGATTGTTTATATTTTTTGATGCTGCTATCCATTCTGATGTGACCAAAACAGGTCCGAAACGAATTTCAGATATTAAAACTTGCTCAAATAATTTCTTATTCACAAAATATGAAATGAAGCATACGGAACACTCTAATCGATATTTAAATAAACTGATATGTTCTATATTGATAAAAATATTCAAATTGCTACAGAAAATGTTTGAAATAAAGTTCAAATTGCATAAAATGAATAAAATAAAAGGCAATGACTGCATATTTCGATAAGCATGTATTTTTTGTATTAATTAAAGATATTGGAGTTATCAGACGTGTATGAAGTGTTTGCATGTTTGTGTAGTATTACAGTAAAGTTATTTCACAAGATACAGCCATTTCACAGCATATTTCGCAAATTACAATATTTCGAAATGTACATTTGAATGCTGCTGTGTGTGCTTGTTCACACATAACTACAAGGGCCATATTTTTAGTGCGTTTGGGCACAATTTGTTGGCATGGCTGATGGATTTTGAAAACCCAGTGCACTTGTACTTGACAATAATATTGCAGAGAACTGGACAGTTGTTGTTGTGTCTTTCGGCTTTTCCCGGTTAGGGGTCACCACAGCGGAACTCCGGTCCGCTAATGATTGGCAGTTGATTTTTACGTGCTGAGTTGCCAGCCCTAATGCACAACCTTCAACGAAGGTATGCCCATTCACGCATGTCTCCCCATAGAAGACGCTCTAGCTGAGAGTCAAACCAGTCAGCGTCTTACTGTGAGGCGACAACGCTACCGCAGCACCACCACCGCAGTGTTCGACAATATTTTCATACAGGCTGCATTTTCTGATAAAGATGACCATACAAAGGCATTTATTCTACTTAATTTAGCTGGGTCACAAACCATTGAAAGGGAGCGTTCATTTGGGTATGCATCAGCTTTCTTTGCAGGAGAGGGGGGGACCATCATACTGTTGTATTGGCTGAGTCAAGGGAGAACCCCAAGTGCTTAAAAAAAGAAGTTATGTGCTTACCTTAACATTCCATGTGTGTTGTCCATCTCAACCTTTATTCTCACTGATGGGTTGGGATCCGATCCTTTAGATCTGTCTCAGCCATTTCAAAAGTTTGAGGTTTTCAACAAGCTCCCTTGCTTCCTCAGATCTTGTTTGTCCCTAGTACTCTTACAGAGATAGCTTTTAATATATATAAGAAAATGGGTCTATCTGATTATTGCTGGCCCATGTAACAAATATCTTCCATTTACTTACAGTTTTTGTGTAGATGTTTTATAGGAAGATAACAAAATACGTTTGACTGGAGAGGAAAGGTGGGGGAACCTGGCGATCAGGGGAACTGGAGCAGCCAGCCAAGATGTTAGTTTGAGATTGTCCAGGTTGGGATGAACCATTCCTATGGGGTGAGTCAGAAGGTCCAGAGCAGGGTCCAGAATCCATGGTTCATCCTGAAGAAACCAAATTTGATGAGGCCAATAATGGGCAGTCAGGACTATTGTCATCTCCAACAAACTTGCTTTCTGTAAAAACTTGGGAATTAAGAGGAACTGGAGGATAGGCATAAAGAAGTCCCATATGCCAATTGTCAACAAGTGCATTCCTTGGTGACTTCCCCGTGGGAGGGATCAGGGTAAAATAGTTGTGGCACTTGGCACTGGTGGGAGATGTAAAGAGAGCACAGCAAGGCTGGCCCCATTTCCAGAAGATCTCTTCTGTAACTTTTCAACTGAGGGACCACTCGTGTGGCCATAGTATGGCTCTGCTCAATTTGTCTGCAATCACGTTGGATTTCGCCAGAATATGCGTTGTATCAGAAAGCGGTTGGAAGATGTAGCCCACTGCCAGACCCTCAGAGCTTCTCGACAAAGGGGTAAGATCGGGTTCCCCCCTGTTTATGTACCAAACTACAGACACGTTTTCTGACTGGATTGCTATCATTCCTAGAGGAAATGTGTCTTGAAATACTTGCAATGCTAAAAGCACTGCCCTGATCCCCAGGATGTTTATGTGCAAATGAGCCTCGTGTTCCTGCCAGATGTCTTGAAATTTCTTCCCTAAATAATGCCCCCCAACCCTATCGGGGAAGCATCCATGGTCACTGTGGCCTGGGCTTGAGGGAGGATGAAGTGACAGCCTTGAGATACTAAGAGAGAGTGAATCCACCATTGAAGATACTTTTTTGCAGCAGATGTTTATCGTGATTTTGTGTGACTTTAGAAGTTCTAGGATTGACCATTGTGTGGAAAGTAACCACTGAAGTATTCTCATATAAAGACAAGTTACAGGAATGAGTATGGTTGTCACAGCCATTATTTCCCCCACTACCTGGAGAACCAGTTTTGCAGAAGCTTGCATTTTCTTGATTAACAATCTTACATAATGGCAGAGATTGTCTACTATGTCTTGTGGGAGTCTTGCTATAAATGTAGTTGTGTTTATTTCTGGTTCCTATGAAGACTAAGTTTTGACATGGCTCTAGAGTAGATTTTTCATAGTTTATGGTAATACCTAGGGAGGAACAGAGTTGAAGAGTACAGTCACTGGCTTGTAGCAGAAGATGCCTGGTTGAAGTGGTTATGGGGCAATCATCCAGATAAGGAAACACCCGGAATCCTCGGTGTCTCAGGTGTGCCACCACTACTGCCATGCATTTGGTGAACACTCTGGGAGCTGTAGTGAGACCAAAGGGCAGAGGTCGAAAATGGAACAGACTGGCTATTAGCCAGAAGAGCAAGTACCTTCTGGATCGCCTTTCCATTCGAATGTGGTAGTAAGCATCCTGAAGGTCTATAGAGCACACCCAATTGTCTTTTTCCATGAATGGAAGTTTCGACTGCAGTACTACCATCCAGAACTTGGTCTTTTTCACAGATCTGTTCAAATTGCTAAGGTCCAAAATGGGTCTCCAGTCCCCTATTTTCTTTGGAACTAAAAAGATACTTGAGTAAGTTCCGGATCCTCTCTAGTCTGCTGGCACTTCTTGGATGACTCTTTCTTAGCAACTTTTGGATTTCTAATGCTGCTTGTTCCTTTTGACTAGGTGAAATGTCTGGAACTGACATGTACAGGAGTGGGGGAAAAAGGGAATGACATATCCTTCGGATATTATGTCCTACATCCATATGCCGTTTGTTATCTTTTGCCAGGTTTCGGGGTGCAGGGACAATCGACTCCCCACTACCTCCAGAGGCGAGCAATCGGGCACTCCTTCGGGAGTGCTGATAGGGGTCTACCAGAGAAAGATTCTCTGGAGCCCTGATTCTGCAGGCTCCCCCTGCCACAAGGGTGGCGTCTTCCAATATTGTTCCCCCTCTGCTTCTACGGCAACTTTCACCTTGCATGTCCTAGAAAGACCTTTGTGACTTTCTGAACCACATTTTCCCACTACCTCTCCGACTTTTGGGGAAGGGTCTGGTAGGTGTGGAAAAACACACTCCAATAGCAGACAAGGTCTTGCCTTCCTGTTCACACCTGTAAGTGTCTCTAACTTTAGGCCTGAGAAGAGCCATCAAAAGGGGCATTAACGAAAGAAGACTTGAAAGGCTCCGCAAAGCTGCATCCAGGCCTGCCTCCTGAGAGAAATGACTGAACCTGCCGCTCTACTCTTTCCATCTGCTGTATATGATATGAACCTTGCGGATGAGTTCACAACTGAATTGAGGGTGGTGAGCTGAGCGTTGACTTTATCTGCTGCCATGTCAGCTACAGCTCCTTGAAGGGAGTCTGACAGTTGCTTCAAGAGGTCCCTCTGTAATCTTGTGAAGTGGGTAAAGTAGTTCAGTGACTATAAGGCAAAGGTCACTGACAAAAAGAAGTGCTTCCCATACCTATCCATGGTCCTGGAAACCTTATTTAGAGGATGGATAGAGGAACTGGTCTCAGATGGCTCCTTTTGGTGGCTGCCGCCACAACCATGGCATCAACTGCTACACCCTTCATCAACAATGTCTTGTCCACAAGGGTTGTAATGTACTTAGTTGGTCTCCTAAGAGTAGCTTCTATGGCGTCTGGGGTCTCCCAAGCCTTCTGAGAGATTAATTCAATAAGCTGATTGGAAGGAGGGGTCACCCAAGAGGTCGAAGGGTGAGATCCAAAGGGCTTCAGATAAACCGACTCCTCAGCCGAAGGGAATGTGGACTGCCAATCACCTCTCTGCTTTAAAATTTCCAGGTTATCTCCAAAGGAGACTTCTTCAGGAGGTGACCGTGGGGACCCATCTGATTTATCAAGGTTGGTATGAGATATGATAGACTCCTCCAGGGAGTCAAGATGCTTCCGCTTGCAGATCCTCTTCTGAAGGACCTCCTCAGTGGGATATTCTGGGGAGGTTTCAGAAGAGGGGGTGTCCCTGTTGGACATCCTGAGGCCTGGGGTCTCTGTGGTCCTGTCTTTGCAGAGTGGCAAACAAGTTCTTGGAAGATAGGGCACTGCATTATGGGTAAGGAAGGATGCCCACTAGCTTTGCTGAAGACCTTGAGCTTTTGAAATGGCCAAGACGGATCTGATGGATCGGATCCAACCCATCAGTGAGAATAAAGGTGAGACTGACAACATCACATTGTAAATTTAGAGAAATATGCAACCCCCAGACAAATATTACAATGGAAAGGCACTTATTTTACACAAGGGATAAAAAGCCTGGTGAAACGTTTGCAGCATATATGACAGACTTGAGAAGTAAGGCTAAAACGTGCAGATTTGGTGATTTAAGGGATGAGCTGATAAAAAACAGACTTGTGTGTGTCATTAAGGATGATGGTGTGAGAAAGATTTTGCTTTGTGCCAGTGATTTAACTTTGAATAAGGCCATTGAGATTTGTCAGATATACAAGCTCACAGAAAAACACACAAATATGCTTACAGGTGAGAAATGCATGCTTCCAGTAACTTCTAGAGCTCATGTTGATAGTATGCAGCACATGATTAAAAGAAACAGGCCCAAGCACATGGCTGTAACTGTAGCCCCCACAATACCCACTGGTAAATCCCAGAGCTTTCCAGCAAGTTCCAGAGTTCACATAGTCTCAGTGAAGCATAAGAGTGAGTCAGCAAACCCAAAGCATGGGCTCCAACCTAGTTTCATTGCCAACTGTCATAACTGTGGTGGAAGTCATGAATCTAAAAGGAAAAAAATGTTTTGCTTTTGGTCAGTAATGCCACAACTGCAATAAGTGGAATAATTTCAAAAGGTTTTGTAAATCAAAGGGCATACATTCTTTTATTAAAAGGGAATATGCAAAAAAATGAGCTGATCAGTTAGAAAGCTGCAACCCTACTTTTTATGTTGATGGTGTGTCAGTGCTTCATGAAAGTCAATGCAGCAGATTTAAGGGCAAAGAATTAAGTATTTTGTACTATTTGAATAAATGGAAAACTCATGAATAAATGGAAAACGCATAGAGCTCAAAGCTGACACAGGTTCCAAGTGCAATATTATGTCTGCAGAAACCTTTGCTAGAGTATGTGCTGGTGAAAGGCTTGATTTGACAGTGCGTGTGTGAAGCTTGTTTCTTATGAAGGTGAAGAAATCCAAACTGAAGGTTCAGTAGTGCTTTTATGGGGTCTATATTATAAGATCGACAGTTAAAAACATTGAACACCATATGGTCAATGTCTTCAAACATCGAACTTATAAAAACAAAAACAAAAAAAAAAGAAAGAAAAAGAAAAAAGTACCCTAACGGGTTTAAGCAGGGGAGCAAGCCTCCCTGCACCCCCCACTACTTAAATATACCAACTCCAAGACTGCACTATATTGCAGTAAACAGAAATCTCCCCTTACGGAGATTTTTTGTTTACACGTTCGATGTTGTGTACTTTTGCTATTCTCGTGTCGACAATATCAGCTTCGATATTGTCGGCTTTTGAGAATATAATATAGACCCCTTTTATGTTACTCTACTGGGGGAAGTTACAACTTATTTTATGTGCTCAAGAGGCAGGTCCAGTCATTATTAAGGCTCAGAGACACGTTTGAAAATGGGACTGCTTTCATTTAATAAGGAAGTCCGTCATGTTAGCTTGAAAGATCACCATTATACTTTCGCCCAACATATTTTTTCTACCTATGCTGATCTTTTTGAAGACAAACTAGGCAAGCTTACAGTTGTGTACTCCATGAAGTTAGACCCCGATGTCAGTTCAGTTATCATGCCAGCCCGGAAAGTTCCAATAGCTATGCATAACAGAGTCAAAGCCGAGCTAGATAAAATGGTGCAGCAAGGTGTGATTTGTCCAGTAGATAAACCAAGTGAGTGGGTATCTTCCATGGTGTTAGCTCATAAGAAAAGCTCAGATGACATCAGAATATGTATTGATCCACGAGATTTGAACAAAGCACTAAAAAGAACTCATCATCCAATACGTACAGTCAAAGAAGTCGCTGCTCTGATGCCAAATGCCACTGTTTTTCTGTCTTAGATGCAGAGAGTTAATTTTGGCAAATTCTGCTTGACAAGAAATCAAAAAATCCTTACTGCTAACAACGTTCAGTACTCTGTATGGCAGGTACAGATTTTTGGGAATGACATTTGGGATAAATTCTGTAAGTGAAGTCTTTCAATGTGCAATGGAGCAAATTATTTTTTGGGTATCCTTGTGCTATTATAGTTAGACGACATACTAATAGGAGATAATGGTGAAGCTAAGCATGACAGAAACCTCAGAAATGTTCTGGAAAGAGCACGTCAAATGAATCTTAAGCTCAATCCACAGAAATGCAAATTCAGGCTACATGAAGTTATTTATGCTGGCCATTTATTTACCAATTCAGGCCTATGACCAGACCCTTCTAAGCAAACAGCCATGGCAGCTCCAGACAATATTCAAGCCTTGCAACGTTTTCTTGGCATGGTTAACTAAATAGGCAAATTCATTCCAGACTTGAGTCAAATATCAGCACCTCTCAGAGGGCTGACATGTAAGGATGTATCCTGGTCTTGGCTAGAACAGCACCAAAGAGCATCTGATGTCCTGAAACAGAGAACTGCCAGTCCACCAACTCTCAGATACTACGATGTCCACAAGCCAGTTACTCTTTCATGTGATGCTTCGAAATTTGGTTTAGGTGCAGTCATTATACAAGAGTGCAACCTGTTGCCTATGCATCGAGAACTCTTACCCAAACTGAAATGCAGTATGCTCAGATCGAGAAAGCTTTTGGCAATTGTGTTTGCATGTTCAAAGTTCCATGACTATATTTATGATAGACATATTCAGATTGAAACAGACCACCAACCTCTAGTCACTACTTTGAGAATGCCTATGCATACAGCTCCAGCCAGATTGCAATGTCTGATGCTGAGATTGCAAAAGTATAATTTTGCTCTTGTCTACAAGAAAGGCAAACTTCTTTATCTTACTGATAGATTGTCCAGATAGCCCAGAAATGCCACTGAACAGCATGAGAATGAGAACCTTGATTTTGAGGTAATGGAAGTGAGAAAATTTTCTTCCACATGTCTTGATGAGCTGAGAGGTCATACAGCCACAGATCCAGTTTTACAGAGACTCAACCATTTCATTCAACAAGGATGGCCATCAAAGCAATCTAGTTTACCTCAAGAAGTGCAAGTATTTTCCATACAGATGGCATCATAATGAAAGGTCTGAAATTAATTGTTCCAAAGTCATTGCAACAACAGTACATTGCTATCTTGCATCGTGGTCACTCCGCACCAGTCTCTGCCAAAAGAAGGGTGTGAGGTCTAGAATTTTGGCCTTCTATGTCACACGATATTCAAAGAGTGCTATCATCTTGCTGTGTGTGTAACAGTACTAAGTCACAGGAACCCACCCCTCCAGTATGTCCTGTTTACTGCGACAAGGTCTAGATCTCTGGATCGCGTGGCTGTGAAGGAAAGGGACCTCTTCAAGTAGAGCATGTCCAACAGCTCAGGGTCTGATATGGCCCCGCATGCCAAGCAGAGATCGCCTCTGAGTAGATGATATGCCACAGAGTGCAGCTGGAGCTTTCTAGATGGTCAGCATAGGGCATCTGTTCTAGGCCTGTGATTCCCCTAGTGAGGTATCTCTGCGGCCCCTCCAGCTGTTGCAGATGTCCTGCAAGGCACATACCAAATGGGGAGCTGCACTCCACAATGAATCCAATGAGGGATGAGCACAATGGGACAATGACTTTCTTTTTTCTGGATGAAAAGCCCCTAGCGATGAGGTGTGCCACACAGAAGGACCTCCTGACTGTTGTGGCGATGTGGCTATCGACGGTGAGACCACTGTCCACCCGTTTCCCCAAGTCTCTCATCACACCTTCGGTGCTTAGTGTGCTGCCACCTATGTGGTAATTCATGGGTACATGGTCTTTCCCAAAGGGGATAACTATACATTTCTTGGCATTAAGCTTGAGCCCATCGCTCTGGCACCACGAATCTGATTCTGTAAGGCCATTTTATAGAATATCCACATCATTTGGGGACCCAATAATGGCTCCCAGTTTGCAGTCATCTGCGAACCTTGTTAGCCAGAGTCCCTCAGTGCTGGCCTGTACTTCAGAGAAGTAGATGCCAAACAAGAGCGGTCCCAGGACTGAACCCTAAGGTACTCCACTTGTCACCTGTCTGGAGCTGGATTTGGAGTCGGCTACGTTTACAGTCTGGGTTCTGTCAGTAAGCCAGTTGGCAACCCATCGAGTGACATAGGGATTTATGCTCAGCTTAGTAAGTTTATCTATGATTCCAGAGTGGGGGATGGTGTCGAAGGCCTTGGTGAGGTCCAGATAGGCTGTGGGGACCGCCTTAACCTCGACCACAGCTCTGAAGACTGGTTCAAAGAAGTCAATCAGGTTCAGGAGACAAGATCGGCCCTTCATGAACCCAAACTGAGTGGGGTCCAGTGTTTGAAGGTTGCCAATGTCTTTGTTTATAAGTTCCACAATAACGCATTCCATGCCCTTGCAGATCAGGCTAGTCTGACCGATGGGATAGTAGTTACCGGGATCCAAGGTGGATCCCCCCCTGTGGAGTGAGATAACTGCAGCTGTGCACCACTCAGTGGGCACGAAGCCTGAGGTGAGGCTATGATTAAACATGACACTTAGGTGAGGTGCCAGTTCATTTTGCAGTTCATGCAGTACACAGCCCAGGATGTCATCTGGTCCCATGGATGCTGCATTCCTAGCCTTGGAGAGTGCGGTGTCTACCTGTGTGGCCATGACTACCGGAATTTGGCAATCCCTTAGCATTGAGATGGGCCCCTTAAGGGTGTGAGTGGGCGTGAAGTTGGCACTAAATCGATCTGCCAGGATATTGGCAATATCCTTGGGATCCGTATATTTAATGCCATTCTGTTGTAGCTCAGAGCAGATCTGAGCATTGCCATTTAGATTATTGACATAACTATAGAATGCTTTGTGGTTGTCTTTGGAATCTTTGGCAATTTTATTTTCGTAACTAGCTTTCGAGGATTTTATGAGGGATCGCAGCTTCGTACTGAAGCTGGTAAGGGAGTTTTTTACATCCTGGGATTTTCCTCTTTTCTGCAACAGTTTCCTCCTTCTGTTGTACAGTTTGTTTTTGGCAGGGGACTACCAGATTGGTTTCCTTTTTTTGGAGGAGAGTGTCTTGGCTCTATTTGGGATGGCACGATTCATGCACTAGTGGATGTGCTTGTACAGTGCCTTAGTGTAGGATTCAATAGTTGGTCTTTCAGCTCCTGTCTGCATGGGCGTTCTGAAGTTCGTCACTTCTGACTTGAGTAGAATGAAGTTGGCTTTGGAGAAGTTTTTTTACAGAGGTTTCCTTACTGGGGGGTTGGGGTGGGATGTGGATGTCAAGGGTGATTTGCTTATGGTCAGACCTGACCAATGAGGGGGTGACCACTGGTGTGGAGCATCTATCTCCAGTGTTGGTAATGACCAAGTCTAGGATATTGGAGCCCCTGGTGGGACAATGGATCATTTGATCCAGGGCATTGGAATCTATGAATACTAATGGTCAGAGTATATATATCTACATGTTTTCTGATATGCATATATCTATATATGACAACATATACATATTTATATATCTATTTCTTTCTGTAGCTGACATTCATGTATATATTTTTTATATTTTTTATATATTTCATACATATTTTAATATATTTCATGAATCCATATATGCTCATCTAAGAATTGATATTGTCTTGAACAATTGATGAATTATTGCATAGCTAGGCACACGTTGCTAAAAACTAGATATGTTTTAGTTGATCACTTTAAAATGTTTATAGCTAAAAGCATATAGTTCAATGTACTATATATCAGGCTTTGTTTTGCTTTGTTTAGCTTAACTCTTCATTATTGTCAAAACTATTATAAATCCATATTAGTGTTTCTTAGGAGTGAGCTATAGCTTTATCTTTCAAATGACTCTAACTTACATCTCAAAACAGAAGTTTTTAAGTAAGATTTGAATGCAATGAATTGATGTTAAGTACATTATTATTTGATTATTTAATTGAATGAAAGAAAAAGCGGGAAATTAAGGAATGTTTCTTGCTATATAAGCCTTTAGCTTTTTACTAGTTATTGTAACCTGAAGAAGCATACAGTCCGTATGCGAAAGCGCTTGTTATTTTTATTTTTAATAAAACCATCAGTTTTGTATCCTTACATCGTGGTGATCTTTGCTTGGTGTTCCTGGGAATCTATGAATTCCAAGAACCGTTGGGAAAATGTGCTGGCACCCGAATAGTTTCCCAGTCAGTGGCAGGGTACCCAAAACCACCCAGTACCAGGGCACCTGGCTGTATCCCAATACCCTCCAGCATGTTTAGAAAGGTGCATTGAGAATCCCGGGGCATAGTGGAGGATCCGCACCAAGCCGCAATTTGAACCGCAGTCCTACCCAGTGTTAGTTGCACCTGGAGAACTTCATAAATGTAGATATTCAAGAGTATTCACAGCTGCAGTCATCACACTTGGGGTTATCTGCCTGCACGTAGCCCTCAGTCGGCCCAAATACCAGAGACTTGATATTTCTTAGTCAGATGCTGTCGCTCCAGGACTGACGTCAGGTCGTCAGGGGTATAAAAACAGGCAGCCAAAACCATTACATCAGTTTTTCTTGCCCCAAATGTCAGGAGCCCCCCAAACAGGAGATAAGTTATTGGTGGGGAAAACACCACCAATAAAAAGTAAATATCAATACCCCAAAAAGGGGTGAGTAATAGCCACAGAGAAGAGAGAGAAAAACCAGGGGGCTGGTGGGAGGGAAACCAGGACTGCTACAATGAATACACTCAAACATCTACATTTATGGTAAGTGTACACAACTGTACTATGTTCTTCATGTTTCACGGTTGCAGTCTGGTAATGGAGTTTTTTGCTTGGGTGGATTCCCAAAGCTGAAGAAGGGTGGAGGAAGTCAAGAAGAGTTAGGGCTGGCTAGTATACCTTGCAGGACTGCTGTTGCAAAACCTGTCCTGGATTTGGAAAAGATAGGCAGGTGGTAATGCTTGGTGAAGGTGTGTGCAGAACTCCAAGTAGCAGCTTCCAGGATGTCCCTGGTAGGGACTCCCCTGAGAAATGCTGTAGAGGTAGACGTTGCCCTAGTGGAATGTGTTCTGACCCCCTGACGGGTTGGTTTCCCATGGCGCTTGTAGCAGAAATGGATGCAGTGTGTTATCCATTTGGAAATTGCTTGTTTTGAAATGGCCTTGCCCTCTGCCCCTGTTGCAAAGGTGACTAGTAACTGGTCAGACTTTCTGAAGGGCTTAGTCCTAACAAGGTAGAATCTGAGCTGTCTGTGCACGTCCAAGGAGTGCAGGATCCTTTGGCAAATGGATGGATTGGTTAAGAGCCACACTGGACACCACTTTAGGCATAAAGGAAGGGTTAGTCCTGAGGGAAACCCTGTCAGCATGGAAAATAATGAAGGGTTCCACAGACATAAGTGCTTGTAGCTCAGACACTCTTCTAGCTGAAGTGATGGCCAGAAGCAAGGCTGTTTTCCAAGAGAGGAAGTTTAACTCTACCGATGCTGCAGGTTCAAAGGGGGGAAGCATGAGCTTTTCCAGTACAAAGTTAAGGTCCCAAGCAGGGGTGGGTGCTCAACTTGGCGGCCTTAATTTGTTTGCCCCTCTCAGGAAAGTACAGTTGTGTACATTTACCATAAATGTAGATGTTCGAGTGTATTCAATGTTGCAGTCATTACACTTGGGTTATCTGCTTGCAGGTACCCTCAGTCGCCCTGATTACGAAAGTCTTGGGTCCTGCGTCAGTTGCGGTCTCTTCTTCCGTGACGTCAGGTCATCAGGGGTATAAAACATGTAGCCAACGTCATTAAATCAGTTTTTCTTGCCCCAGAAGTCAGGTGCCCCCTAATGGGAAGCAATTAAATCTATAAATATACAAGGTTATGCCTCAAACAAAAAAGCAAATACACCAAAAAGCTTTTAAGCATTGAAAAGGAGAGAAGTGGTATAGCCAAATGAAGTCAGGGGGCTGGAGGGAGGGTAACCAGGACTGCAACAGTGAATACACTCGAACATCTACATTTATAGTAAGTGTACACAACTGTACTATGTTCTTCGTGTTTCACTGCTGCAGTCATTACATTTGGGTAGATCCCCAAAGCTAAGGATGGGAGGAGGAATTTAGATAGCATTAGGACCAGCTATAAGGCCCTGCAAGACTGCAGTGGCAAAGCCAGCTCTGGATTTAGAGAAAATTGGCAAATGGTAATGTTTGGTGAAAGTATGTACAGAACTCCAGGTAGCAGCTTCTAGGATGTCCCTGGTAGGTACGCCTCTGAGAAAGGCTGTAGAGGGAGATGCAGCCCTGGTTGAGTGGGATCTGATCCCCTGTGGGATAGGTTTTCCATGGTGCTTATAGCAGAAGTGAATGCAATGGCCTATCCATTTGGAGATAGTTCGTTTTGAAATAGCCCTCCCCTTTGTCTCTGCAGCAAATGCCACCAGCAGTTGTTCAGATTTCCTTTGAGGTTTAGACCTGTCCAAGTAGAATCTAAGTCATCTGTGCACATCTAAGGAGTGCAGTATCCGTTTCCCTTTGTTCTGTAGATTAGGAAAGAAGGTAGGCAAATGAATGGACTGATTAAAGGCCACACTGGATACCACCTTTGGCATGAAAGAGAGATTGGTCCTGAGGGACACCCTATCGGAATGAAAGATGATAAAAGGCTCTACAGCCATAAGGACCTGTAATTCAGATACCTTTCTTGCTGAAGTGATGAAGTGATGGCTAAAAGGGAAGCTGTTTTCCAAGACAGGAATTTTAAATCTGCAGTAGCAGCTGGCTTGAAAGGAGGAAGGGTGAGTTTCTCCAATACAAAGTTAAGGTCCCAGGCTGGAGTTGGAGCTCTCCTGAGTGGTCTTAATTTTTTTGGCCCCTCTGAGGAACTGCTTGAGCAGTGGAAGAGAGGGGAGGGGAGGTTCTGTGTTATAATAAGCTGAAATGGCTGAGGCATGAATTTTTATTGAGGAAAAAGACAGGCCCTTGTTAAGCATCTCAGTTAAGTATTGTAAAATCTGAGGTAAATTGGACACTGCTGTGCTCATCCCTTGAGATTGGTTCCAGGCACAGAATCTTTTCCATTTTTCAGCATAAGATTTTCTAGTACTAGGCCTCCTTGCCTCTAAAATGACATCCCATCACTGGTTTACTGAGGGATGGTAAAGGAGAGCTTAGGTAATTAGCCAGGCTGCTAGGTTTAGTGTTTGAAGCTGAGGGTGCAGAATCTGACTCTCCTGCTGAGACAGCAGGGTAGGTGTCTGAGGCAGGTGCCATGGGGCCAACAGTGACACACTGCGCAGGAAGGGGTACCAGTGTTGGCGTGGCCAGGCTGGTGCACTCAAAATCATCCTTGGTTTGTCTTGGTTGATCTTTAGTAGTACTTTGGGAAGCAGAGTCAGAGGAGGAAAGGCATAAACTGTTTTTTCCAGCTGAAGGACAGAGCATCCACTTTCTAAGCTTGTTTGTGGGGAGTCCTTGCACAAAATTTTTCCAATTGATAGTTCTGGGGGGAGGCAAACAGGTCTATATCTGGGCTCCCCCACTTGCTTGCCAAAATGTTGAAAATCCTTGGTTCCAGTTTCCACTCATGTGGGTCCATGAGGGTTCTGCTTAGTCCATATGCCAGATGTATTTAGTTGTCCTAGCAGGAACTGAGCTTGTAGATGTACTTGGTAGCTCAAGGCTGTGTTCCACAATGCCATGGCTAGTCTGCAGGGGGGGGTAAGAATGTGTACCCCCCTGCTTGTTTATGTACCACATAACAGTGGTATTTGTCAGTCTTTACCATTAATTGTCCTGGAAGAATGTGGTCCTTGAAAGTTGTCAGAGAATTCTGTACAGCTAACATTTCTTTATGATTGATGTGAAGGTGCATTTGAATTAGGTTCCATTTGCCCTGAATGCACTTCCCTGCAAGGTGTGCCCCCCCCCCCCCATGCATAGTCTGATGCATCTGTTGTTAGGGTTTGAGCGGCAGGGGGTAGTGTGAATGGTAGTCCCTTGTTTTGGTGGCAGGCCTCTGCCCACCAAAGGAACTCTAGGCATAGACAAGGAATGATAGGAATCACTGCTTCTAGATCCTGAGAATGTTGACACCATAGGCATTTTAGATACCATTGTAGTTTCCTCATATGCAGTCTTGCATATGGAATTAGAAGAATGCATGAGGCCACGAACACCAAGGCTTGTAGTATTTGCCTTGCAAATAGCATGTTTTTTGACCACTTGTTTGAAGTAGGTTGTCAAGTGAATTTGTTTCTCTGGCATGAGGAAAGCCATCTGGGAAGTTGTATTCAAGCCTGCTCCCAGGAATATAAATTGTTGACAGGGTACCAGGTGTGATTTCTTTTCGTTTATCGTGTACCCCAGACAAGTTAGCACCCTCTGTACAAAAGCCAGATGATTCAAAAGTATGTCCTGGTTTTCTGCCTGAATTAGACAACTGTCCAGGTATTGGTATATTTGAATATTTCTTTGCCTGTAAAATGCAATGACTGGAGCTAGGCACTTTGTGAGTACCCTGGGCGCAGTAGATAAGCCAAAGGGCAGTGCAGAGAACTGATAGTGCATGTAGCCTGCTTTGAAGCGTAGGTATTTTCTGCAAGATTCCCTGATTGGGATGTGCAGGTATGCTTCCTTTAAATTTAGTGTTGCCAACCAGGCATCTTTGCTTAGCATAAGTAGCAACTGGTGAAGAGTCAGCATCTTGAATTTTGGAATCACCAAAAAGATGTTTAGAGTAGGCAGGTCCAGGATAGGATGCCATGAATTGTCTTTTCTGGGTAGCAGGAAAAATCTCCAGTAGAAACCTTGTCCCTTTTTCTCTTCTTGTACCAACTGAATAGCCCCTATGCTTAAGACAGAGATTCCTTGCATTTGGGCCTCTGCCCACAGCTTTGGAGGTAGATTCGGCCAACCGCTTGGAGTTGGTGACGTATGGAAGTGAAATCTGTATTCTTGGGACACTATAATTAAAACCCATTTGTCCTGGGTAATGAGTCCCCAGTTCTTTGCATGAAGTGCAATCTTTCCCTCAAAAGGGGCAGTCAGTTGATAAGTGCTTGGAAATTTTAAAAAGAAGTCATTGAGACAGTGTACCACAGGGGGAGTTTTATTACTCCCAAATTTGGAAGTGGAGGGCCCCCCCACTGCTTAGTCCTGTGCGTCCCCTGGGACTGAAGCCTGGGTGATCTGCTGGATCTGGGTCTGGAAGAGGCAGGAAAGGACCAATTTTCAGAAGGCCAATGCCTACTAAATCTTGGAGGTTGTACTTGTAAAAAGTATTTAACAGTTTGCATAGATTTAGCTTTTTCCTCCATCTTTTTAAGAACTTCTTCTGCCTTGCTGCCAAACAGGTGGCCCTGATTTAAGGGAGCATCCAGTAATTTTGCTTTAACATGCTCTGGCAAGGATTGCTCCTTAAGCCAAGCATGCTTTCTAAGTAAAGACCCAGTTACCGCAGCCCTGCAAGATGCCTCTAGTGAATCAAAACCACACTGCAATGTATGTTTATCAACTTGTTCAGCAGAATGCATAAAAACCTGTAAATCCTTATTTTCAGCACAATCAGGAGTTAACATCATTTTCTGTTTAAGCAATCCAATAACATGCAGCTGATACTTTAACATATGAAACCGGCAATTCAAGGCCCTAGTGGCAAAAGTTGCAGAAGTGTATACCTTCTTACCCCATCTATCCAGCGCCCTGGAGTCTCTATCAGAAGGGGTAGGATTTTTGACAGTAGTAGCTTTAATGCCCTTGGGTCCCTGTGAAATGATTTCAGGATCCACAGTAGGATTTTTGAAAAGGAACTTGTGAGAGTCAGGAACCCTGTAATATCTATCAGATTTTCTGGAAGCAGGTGGTAAAGAGTAAGGGGCCATGCTAGATTCCGAAAAGGCATCATCAACAATGTCCAGTACAGGAGGTATAGCTAAAGGCCTGTGCTGGGGCAGGAGTAAGAAAGCCCTCTTTTTAGAATCAGAGAAATCCTGACTTTCACAACGAAAAAGCTCCCTGAGAGTATACAAGGTTTCACCAAAAGAGAAATCCTCTGTGGGGGAAGCAGAGGGAGTAGAGTCCTCAGCATCAGAATCCTCATAGGTAGATAAGGGTAAATCCTGATCATCATATGAAACAGAAATTTCAGAATCCTGGTCAGAAGTATCATAAGCAAACTCAGTCCTAGGTCTCTTAGAGGGGGAAGGTTGGCTTCCCCTAATTAAAGTAATAAAGTCTTCTGTCATTCTTATCTCATTTGTTCTTTAGGCATAGAGGCCTGACCATGCGGTCTGGGCGTCAGTTTCCTAGGCATGGTTCGAATTTTAGGCCTTGAAGAAGAAGATGGAGCCGGTTTAATATGCAAGTCAGTAAAAGTTTGAATACACCCTCAGAAGCCAGTGCCTGCACAGCGGCTCCAGACCCATCCAAGGTAGAGACATCTGCAGGTTCCACAGTTGAAGCATCTCGCGGCATACCGGACTCCAAAAGGGTCTCAGTAGGGGCCTGCGAATATGAAGTAGCGGTATCGGGGGCTGCACAAGCGCCTCACTGAGTACCGGCGAACATGGCGGCCAGTCTCTGTCTTTATCTTTGCGTTTCTTTGGAATGTCGGTAGTCGGATGGCTTACCAAAGACATATCAGGATAATTGAACCGAGCACCAAAAAATTTAGAAGCGCAAATATACCGATGACGGATAGTTCGTGGTTTAAATAAGGCACAAAACCAACAGCAAGGTATGTCGTGGTCAGGGCCTAGGCAAGGAATACAGTATGAATGAAAATCTTTATGAGGTATTTGCTTTCCACAAGAAATGCAATTATTTACTTTTACTGACATTGGTTTAGAGCAAGAAAAAGTTTCCCCAAAGGGGTACTTAGCTTTTAGTTAAAGACTTCGGTTCTGAAACTCGAAAACGAAAATATCAGGAGTCGGCCGACCGGCACTTGTGAACTGCTTCTGCTTCGGGCACCGCACGGCAAGAAAGGCTGGTGTAATGATGTCGACTGCATGTTTTATACCCCTGACGACCTGACGTCATGGAAGAAGAGACAGCAACTGACGCAGGCCCCAAGACTTTGTTAATCAGGCCGTCTGAGGGCTACCTGCAAGCAGATAATGTAATGACTGCAACAGTGAAACACGAAGAACATCTGTTTGATAAGAGAGTGTGAGAAGAAAGGTGGTTCCATGTTGTAATGAGCTAAAATGACTGAAGCATGTATCTTAATGGAGGAGAAAGACAGGCCTTTGTGGAGTAGATCTGCTAAGTAATCCAGGATTAGAGGCAGGAAGGGCAGAGTTGTGCCCTCTCCTTTAAATTGAAACCAGGAGCAGTACCTTTTCCACTTATCAGCATGGGATTTTCTTGTACTAGGTCTTCTGGCTTCAAGAATGACGTCCAGTACTCGTTTGCTTAGGTTTGCTGGGGAAGAATTCAAGGAATAAGCTAGGCTGCAAGATTTAGGGTTTGCAGTTGTGGATGCAAAATCTGACGGCCGCGGTGGTGCAGAAATTAGCGTTGCCGCCTCACAACAAGAGGTTCTCTGATTCGATCCTCGGCTGGGGTGCCTTCTGTGTGGAGTCTGCATGTCCCCCCTGTGGTCGTGTGGGTTTCCTCCCACATCCCAAAGACATGCTGTAGGTGGATTGGACCATCTAAATTGGCCCTATGTGTGAGTGTGTGCCTTCTGTGGAAGGTTGGGCTGGCACCCTGACACCGTAAAACTCCTCTGCCAATAATGAGCAGATAGGTGATCCACCGTGGCAACCCCTAACCGGGAAAAAGCCGAAAGAAGAAGTTGCGGATGCAAAATCTGTCCATCCTGCTGAGAGAGCAGGGTTCGGTTCGGGTCTTTTGTAAGTGCCAGGGTGGCACCGGTAACAGGCTGCGCAGGAGTGGGTACCTGTGCTGGCGTGGCCAGTCCGGGGCAATCAGAATTGTCCTTGGGCTGTCCTGTCTTATCTTGAGTAATACTTCTGAGATGAGGGGCAGAGGGGGAAAGGCATAGACTGAGAGATTTACCCACTGAAAAGATGGGGCATCCACTTTCCAGGCCCTGCTGTGAGGGTTCCTGGTGCAGAATTTGCTGAGTTGGTGGTTGTAGGGGGAGGCAAAAAGATCCACCTCTGGGGTCCCCCATTTCTGAATCAGTAGGTTGAGGGTGCTGGGTTCCAATTGCCACTTGTGGGAGTCTAGGAGATTTCTGCTCAAGTCTGCCAGTGAGTTTTGTTTGCCTGGCAGGAATTGAGCTTGCAGATGGACTTGCATGTCCAAGGTCATGTTCCACAGGGCCATGGCTAACCTGCAGAGTGGGTTTCCCCCTGCTTGCTGATGTACCACATAACTGTGGTGTTGTCTGTTTTTATTAGAAGCTGTCCTGGAAAGAGTAGGGATCTGAAAGATGTCAGGGTGTTCTGCACAGCTAGCATCTCTTTTTGGTTGATGTGCAGATGCAATTTGACTTGGGCTCCAGTGGCCCTGAATGCATTTGCTGTCCATGTGAGCTCCCCAGGCACAGTCTGATGCATCTTTGGTTAGGGTCTGTGTGGCGTGGGGTTGAGTAAAGGGCAGTCCTTTGTTGTGGTTGCATGCTTCTGCCCACCAAAGGAACACTGTCCTTAGACAGGGTATGATAGGAATGACTGTTCCAGGTCCTGAGAATGTTGGCACCAAAGACTTTTTTCAAGTACCACTGAAGTTTCCTCATATGCAGTCTTGCATATGGAATTAGCAGTATACATGAGGCCATGAGCCCTAGGGGCTGCAGTATTTTTCTTGCAGACAGCTGGGTTCTGGTGGCCATTTGTTTGCAGTAGGCTGTCAGATAGACTTGTTTTTATGAAATGAGGAATGCCATCTGGAATGTTGTGTTCAAGCTTGCTCCCAAGAATATAATCTTTTGACTGGGTACCAGTTTTGATTTCTTTTTGTTGATGGTGTGCCCCAAGGAAGTGAGAAGGTTTTTCACACGTCAGGTGTTGCAAAGTACAGTTGTGTACACTTACCATAAATGTAGATGTTCGAGTGTATTCACTGTTGCAGTCATCACATTAGGGTTATCTGCCTGCAGGTAGCCCCCAGCCAGCCTGGATACCAAAGTCTTGTGATTTCTGTGTCGGATGCTGTCGCTCTTCCATGATGTCAGGTCGTCAGGGATATAAAACATGCAGCCGACGCCATTACATCAGTTTTTCTTGCCCCATATGTAGGGTGCCCCCAAAATGGGAAGCAATTATATGGTATGGAACACCCCAGCAAAAAGCAAATACACATGGTATAAGATATGACAAACCAAAATAGGACAGGTAGAAGCAAAGAGAAGTCAGGGGGCTGGAGGGAGGGTAACCAGAACTGCAACAGTGAATACATTCGAACATCTACATTTATGGTAAGTGTACACAACTGTACTATGTTCTTCGTGTTTCACTGTTGCAGTCATCACATTTGGGTTGATTCCCAAAGCTAAGGAAGGGTAGAGGTAGTTAAGAAGCATTAGGGCTGGCAATCAGGCCCTGTAAGACTGCTGTGGCAAATCCAGCGCTGGATTTAGAAAAGACAGGCACGTGGTAGTGCTTGGTGAAAGTGTGTACAGAGCTCCAGGTTGCAGCTTCCAAGATGTCCCTGGTAGGGACTCCCCTGAGAAATGCTGTAGAGGTTGAGGGTAGCCCTAGTGGAATGAGTTCTGATCCCCTGTAGGGTAAGTTTCCCATGGTGCTTGTAGCAAAAATAGATGCAGTGTGCTATCTATTTAGAAATGGTCTGCTTTGAAATGGCCTTGCCCTCTGCCCCTGCAGCAAAGCTGACTAGCAGCTGGTCAGATTTTCTCAGAGGCTTAGTCCTGTCCAGATAGAACCTAAGCTGCCTGTGCATGTCCAGTGAATGCAGGATCCTTTCCCCTTTATTTTGAGGACTACGGAAAAAAGTTGGCAAATGAATGGACTGGTTTAAAGCCACACTAGACACCACCTTGGGCATAAAAGATGGGTTAGTCCTGAGGGAAACCCTGTCCACATGGACGTTAATGAAGGATTCCACTGCCATAAGGGCCTGCAATTCAGACACTCTTCTTGCTGAAGTGATGGCTAGAAGTAAAGCTGTTTTCCATGAGAGGAATTTCAACTCTGCTGTAGCAGCAGGTTCAAAGGGCGGGAGCTTTTCCAATACAAAGTTAAGGTCCCAGGCGGGAGTGGGAGCTCTCCTGGGGGGGGGGGGGGCCTTACATTTTTGGCTCCTCTTAGGAACTGTTTTACCAGAGGGTGAGAGAAGAGGGGTGGCTCAGTATTATAATGAGCTGAGATGGCAGAGACATGAATCTTAACTGAAGAAAGGGATAGGCCTTTGTGGAGCATTTCTGTTACGTAATCTAGTATATGAGGTAAGTTGGGCACAGTTGTGTCCGTTCCATTAGAATGGCTCCAGGAACAGTATCTTTTCCACTTTTTCGAATAGGATTTCCTAGTACTAGGCCTCCTTGCCTAAAGAATGACATCCAGCACCTGCTTACTGAGGGTTGCCGGTGATGAGTTCAAGGGAGTAGCCAGGTTGCAAGGTTCAGGGTCTGTAACTGTGGGCGCAAAATCTGGTCCGCCTTCTGGGACAGCAGGGAAGGAGTCTGAGGCAGATGCCATGGTTGTAGCACTGTCAAGACTGCGCAAAAAAGGGTACCATTGCTGGAGTGGCCAGTCTGGTGCAATCAAGATTGTCCTTGGCTTGTTCTGTTTGATTTTTAGTAGAACCTTCGAGAGGAGGGACAGTGGGGGGAAGACATAGACTGAGAGGTTTCCCAGGTGAAGGACAGGGCATCCACTTTCCAGGCTTGGCTGTGGGGAGTTCTTGTGCAATATTTGCTCAACTGATAGTTTTGAGGGGAAGCAAAATGGTCCACCTCTGGTGTCCCCCATCTGTTCCTCAAAAACTTGAATATTTTGGGTTCCAGTTTCCACTCGTGTGGGTCCATGAGATTTCTGCTTAAGTCGTCTGCCAGTGAATTTAGTTTGCCTGGCAAGAATTGAGCTTTTAAGTGCACTTGGTTGCTCAATTCTGTGTTCCAGAAAACCATGGCTAGTCTGCACAGTGGGTAGGAATGGGTTCCCCCCTGCTTGTTTATGTACCACATAACTGTGGTGTTGTCTGTCTTTACCAATAGTTGTCCCGGAAAAATAAGGCCTTTGAAGGCTGTCAGAGCATTCTGTACAGCTAACATTTCTGTTTGACTGATATGCAGGTGCATTTGCTTTGGGTTCCATTTGCCCTTAATGCACTGCCCTGCATGCAAGCCCCCCCCCCCCATGCACAGTCTGATGCATCTGTTAAGGTTTGGGAGGCAGGGGGTAGAGTGAAAGGGAGTCCCTTGTTGTGGTTGCAGGCCTCTGCCCACCAAAGAAACTCTGTCCTTAGGCAAGGAATGATAGGAATCATTGTTTCCAGGTTCTGAAAATGTTGACACCAGAGACTTTTTAGGTACCACTGAAGTTTCCTCATATGCTGTCTTGCATATGGAATTAGTAGAATGCAAGAGGCCATGACCCTAGGGCTTGCAGTATTTTTCTTGCAGATAGCTGGGTTTTGGTGGCAAGTAGACTGAAGTAGTTTGTCAAATAAATTTGTTTCTCTGGAGTGAGGAATGCCATCTGGGAAGTTGTGTTTAAGCTTGCTCCCAGGAATACAATCTGTTGGCTGTGTACCAGCTGTAATTTCTTTTCGTTGATGGTTTACCCCAGTGAAGTTAGAAGTCTCTTTAAAAATGCCAGGTGCTGAAGTAGCAATTCCTGACTGTCCGCCTGAATCAGGCAATCGTCCAAGTATGGGTAAATCTGAATTATTCTCTGCCTGCAAAATGCAATGGCTAGAGTTAGGCAGTGTGTGAATACCCTGGCAGCAGTAGATAAGCCAAAGGGAAGTGCAGAGAATTGATAGTGCATAGAGCCTGCTCTGAAGTGTAGGTATTTCCTACAAGACTCCCTTAAGGGGACGTGCGGATAAGCTTCTTTTAAGTCTAGGGTTGTTAGCCAGGAGTCTTTGACTAGCATAGGAATCAGCTGTTGGAGAGTTAGTATTTTGAATTTTGGAACCACCAAAAAGGTGTTGAGAATAGACAGATCCAGGATAGGACGACAGGAGTTTTCTTTCCTGGGGATCAGAAACAGTCTAGAATAAAAGCCTTGTCCCCTTTGTTCTGCTGGGACAGGCTGAATACCCTTGACACTAAGAAGAGAAAGTACTTGCTTTTGGGCCTCTTCCCACTGGTTTTGGGGAAGGTCTGGCCATCCACTTAAGATTGGGAGCGAGTGGAACTGGAATCTGTTTCCCTGGGAAACAATGTTTAAGACCCATCTGTCTTGGGTAATGTATTCCCAGTTTTTAGCATGCAGGGCAAGTTTCCCTCCTAAAGGTGCAAGTACTTGGGCATGGCTTGGAGGAGTTAAAGATAAGTCATTGTTTAATTTTACCACAGGGTGGTGGCTTACTACTCCCTGTTTTGGATGTGGGAGCACTCCAATGCTTAGATCTGTGCATAACCTTAGACTGAAGTCTTGGTGGTCTGCTGCCCTTGGGCTTGGACTGAGAAGGCTTGGAAGGGACTGGAAAAGACCAGTTTTTTTGAAGGTCAATGCCTACTGAATCTAGGTGGCTGTACTTGTAAGAAATCTTTAACAGTTTGCATAGATTTAGCTTTCTCCTCCATTCTTTTGAGGACTTCCTCTGCTTTATTGCCAAATAGATGCTATTGATTTAATGGCGCATCTAGTAATTTTGCTTTGACATGAGCTGGCAAGTTCTGTTCCTTAAGCCACGCATGCCTTCTAAGAACAGACCCAGTGACAGCAGCCCTGCAAGATGCTTCTAAGGCATCAAACCCACATTGCAAAGTATGTTTACCAACTTGGTTAGCAGAATGCATTAAGTCTTGTAAATCTTTGTGTTCTGCAGTCAGGACTCAACAACATTTTTTGTTTAATTAGCTCCACAATATGCTGTTGATACTTTAACATATGAAACTGGCAATTTAAAGCCCTAATGGCAAGAGTAGCAGAGGTGTATACCTTTTTACCCCATCTGTCTAAAGCTCTAGAATCCCTGTCCGAAGGGGTAGGATTTTTGGCAGTTGTAGCCTTAATGCCTTTAGGTCCCTGGGAAATGGTCTCTGGATCAGCAGTAGGATTCTTAAAAAGGAATTTGTGGGAGTCGGGTACTCTATAGTACCTGTCGGAGTTCCTGGGAGCTAGAGGAAAGGTATCAGGGGTAAGGCTGGACTCCAAAAAGACAACACCTACAATTTCCAGAACAGGAGGGATAGCTAGAGGCCTGTGCTGGGGCAAGCTTAAAAATTCCCTGAGTCTTTTTTTTGGACTGGGAGTAGTCCTGCCTCTCGCAGCGGAAATGCTCTCTAAGGGTGTGCAGGGTTTCACCAAAGGAAAAATCTTCTGGAGGGGAAGCAGAGGGAATGGAATCCTCTGCATCAGAATCCTCACAGGTAAGTAAAGGTATGTCCTGGTAATCAGAAGGATCAGAGTTATCAGATTCCTGATCAGAAGAATCAGAAGAAAAATCAGTTCTGGGTCTTTTTGAGGGGGAAAGCTGACTTTCCCTAATTAAAGTAATGAGGTCCTCAGCCACTCTAAGCATTTGTTTTTGTGGCATGTGGGCCTTAGATTGCGCTTTGGCCGTTGGTTTCCTAGGCGTTGTGCGAACTTTAGGCCCGAGAAATTTGGTATTTTTGTTTTGAAACAAAGTCGTCAGTTTAATATGAAAATCGGAAGGCATGAATACACCCCTCAGAAGCCGGTGCCTGCACAGCGGCTCTGGACCCATGCAAGGTAGAGACATTCGCAGGTTCCATAGTCGAAGCATCTCACGGCATACCGGACTCCGAAAGGGTCTCAGTAGAGGCCTGCAAATCTGTAGAAGCGGGTATCAGAGTCTACGAAAGTGCCTCACTGAGTACCGGCGGACTGGAGACTAGCTTAACGTTAGCGTCGTCAGCAGCCTTGGACCCATGTGGTCTGTCTCTGTCTTTATCCTTATGTTTTTTCGGAAGATTGGTAGTTGGATGGCTTATCGAAGCCATTTCGGAGTATGGAGATCGAGAGCGAAAGAATTTAGCTACAAAAATTGCCCGATGATGAATAGTTCGGGCATTGAACAAGGCACAAATCCGACAGTGAGGGACGTCGTGGTTTGGGCCTAAACAGATGATGCAGTAAGAAGGAAAATCTCTATGAGGTATTTGCTTTCCACAGGCAAGACAATTATTAATTTTTTCTGACATCGGTTAGAGGAAGAAAAAAGGATCCCCAACGGGGTACTTATTTAGAAGACTTTAGGTCTGAAACTCCAAAAATTAAAATTTCAGGAATCGGCCGACCGGCACTTGCGAACTGCTTCTGCTTTGGGCACCGCACGGCAAGAAAGACTGATATACTGGCGTAGGCTGCATGTTTTATACCCCTGATGACCTGACGTCATGGAAGAGCGACAGCATCCGATGCAGAAATCCCAAGACTCTGGTATTCAGGCCGGCTGAGGGCTACCTGCAGGCAGATAAGCCTAATGTGATGACTGCAACAGTGAAACACTAAGAACATCAGCAATTCCTGACTGTCTGCCTGAATCAGGCAGTTCAAATACGGGTAAATTTGGATATTTCTCTGCCTGCAGTTTGCAAGGGCTGGAGCCAGGCATTTTGTGAATACTCTGGGCACAGTGGATAAGGAAAAGGGAAGTGCAGAGAACAGACAATGCATAGATCCGGCCCTGAAACACAGATACTTCCTGCATGACTCCCTTATAGGGATGTGCAGGGAGTCTAGAGTGACTACATGGCATCCTTGGCTAGCATAGGTAGAAGCTGTTGCAGGGTAAGCATTTTGAATTTTGGTTCCACCAGGAAGGTGTTGAGAATTGACAGATCCAGGATTGGGCGCCAAGAGCCCTCTTTTCTGGGTACCAGGAAGAGTCTGGAATCGAGTCCTTGACTTATCTGTTCCACTGGCACCTGCTGAATAGCTCAGATGGGAGAGCAGGGAAAGAACTTGGCTTTGAGCCTCTGCCCACTGGTTTGGAGGAAGGTCTAGGAACCCTCTTGGGGTTGGTAGTGTGTGTAAGTAAAATTTGTACCCCTGGGATACAATGCTGAGGATCCATCGGTCTTGTGTGATGGACATCCAGTTTTTTGCATGAAGGGCAAGTTTTCTTCCTGGGGCACAAGCAATTGGGCAGGGGTGGGGAGTGGAGTAGGTAAGTCATTGTGGGGTTTTTTCCATAAGAAGGTGGCTTACCACTCACTGCTTTGGGGGTGGGGGCACTCCATTGCATAGATCTCTGCATACCCTGAGACTGTAGTCTGGGTGGTCTATTTCCCCTGGGTCTGTCTCGAGATGGCCTGAAGGGGGCTGGAAAGGACCAGTGTTTGGAAGGGCAATGCCTACTGAATTTAGGGGGTTGCACTTTTAAGAATTCTTTAACAGTCTGCATAGACTTAGCTTTTTCTTCCATCTTTTTAAGAACCTTTTCTGCTTTGATGCCAAACAAACTGTCCTTGTTCAAAGGAGCATCTAAGAACTTTGACTTGACATGGTCTGGCAAGGTCTGCTCCTTGAGCCAAGCATGTCTTCTCAGTACAGAACCAGTGACTGCTGTCCCGCAAGATGCTTCTAGGGTGTCAAAGCCACATTGCAAAGTATGCTTGCTGACTTGGCTTGCAGAGTGCATAAGCTCCTGCAATTCTTTACTTTCTGTACAGTCTGTAAAGGTTGCCACTTTTTGTTTAATAAGTTCCATAATATGTTGCTGGTACTTCAGCATGTAAAACTGACAATTCAATGCCCTAATAACAAGAGTTGCAGAGGTACATACCTTCTTATCCTATCTGTTCAAAGCTCTGGAATCCCTGTCCGAAGGGGTGGGACTCTTGGCTTTATTTGCCTTGATACCTTTAGGCCCCTGAGAAATGATCTCTGGGTCAGCAGTAGGATTCTTGAAAAGAAATTTGTGAGTGTCAGGTACTCTGTAGTACCTGTTTGGGTTCCTAGGGGCAGGAGGTAAAGTATCAGGAGTAAGACTGGATTCCAAAAAACATCACCAACAGCTTCCAGGACAGGGGGTATTGCTAAAGGCCTGTGCTGTGGCAAATCTAGGAATTCTCCGAGTCTCTCTTTAGAGTGAGGATAGTCTTGGCATTCCCAGTGGAAATGCTCTCTTAAAGTATGTAAGGTTTCACCAAAAGAAAAATCCTCTGGTGGGGAGGCAGAGGGAATGGATTCCTCTATATCTGAATCCTCATAAGCAGATAAGGGCATGTCTTCATAATCAGATACCTCAGAGTCATCGGAATCCTGGTCTGTTGACGCTGCAGGGGACTGGTCTCTTTTCCTCTTAGCAAGGGAAGGTTGACTTCCCCTAATCAGTGTAATAAGGTCTCCTGCCATTCTAAGCATTTGTCGTTGTAGCATGGGAAAAGGTGCATGCGCTTTAGTCGTCGGTTTTCTAGGCATAGCGCGTACTCTTGGCCTAAGAAACTCTGTAGTTTTAGTTAAAAAAGAAGTCATTGGTTTGAGTCAAACATCAGTAGAGCGAAGAACTGCCTCAGAAGCTGGTGCTTGCACAGCGGCTCCAGACCCATCCAAGGTAGAGACATCCGCAGGTTCCATAGTTGAAGAAGAGTCTCGTGGCGTACCGGACTCCGAATGGGTCTCGGTAGAGGCCTGCAAATGCATCAAAGGGGGCATCGGGGGCTGCGAAGGCACCGCACTGAGTACTGGCGAACTGGCGACTAGCTTAATGGAGGCGTTGTCAGCAGCTTTTGGCCTATGGTGTGTCTGTCTCTGTCTTTATCCTTACATTTTTTCGGAATATCGGTAGATGGATGGATGGCTTGCTGAAGCCATTTCAGAATACGGAGCTCGAGGGCGAAAGTATTTAACAATGACAACCCAACGACGAATGGTTCAGGCATTCAACAAGGCACAAAACCGACAGCAAGGTATGTCGTGGTCTGGGCCTAAACAGGTGACACAGTAAGAATGAAAATCTATATGTGGTATTTGCTTTCCAAAGGCAAGACAACTGTTAACTTTTTCTGACATCGGTTAGACCAAGGATTCCTAACTGGGTACTTAGCTTTAGAAGACTTCAGGATTATTCAATTCGTAAATGAAAATTCAGGTAGCAGCCGACTGGCACTTGCGAACTGCTTCTGCTTCAGGCTCCTCGGCAAGAAAGACTGATGTAATGGCGACAGCTGCCTGTTTTTATACCCCTGACAACCTGACGTCAGTCCTGGAGCGACAGCATCCAACGCAGAAATATTAAGTCTCTGGTATTCGGGCCGACTGAGGGCTACCTGCAGGCAGATAACCCCAAGTGTGATGACTGCAAAAGTGAAAAATGAAGAACATCTTCAGTTCAGCATAAGTGACAGATCTGAAAAGTGGTAAGACAATTTTCCAGAAAGTAGCTCAGATCCCATGAAGGAAGAATTTGCTTTTGAGGAGGTCTCATATGCAATACTCCTTTTATGAACTGTTTACCAAAAGAGAAGAGGGGGATCCAATGACAGACAAGCAGAGATTGCCACTAAATGCACCATAACAGACCCACACAATAAGCAAGCTCACACAAATATTTCAAGACCAGAAGGATGTTAACCTCAAGGGGGAATACAGTTATGTATACTTACCATAAATGTTGACGTTTGAGTGTATTCACTGTTGCAGACCTGACTTGTGGGATTTCCCACTGCGGAAGCCCTTGGCCATCCCAATTACACAGAAAAATCTCTCTCTTCCAACAGCCGGCGGACACCCTGACCAACATCACTACACTTGGGTATAAGGGGAGTTGGCCGGCACAATGACCTCAGCTATTTCTTGCCCACAAGGATAGGAGCACCCAAGAGGAACCCTCAGGTCAATGGTTTGGGATAATGAAACCTAAGGAAGGAAAAGATAGAAAGAGGCTTAACCTGACTGAGGAAAATCTAAGTCGGGGGGGGGGGGGGACTGCAACATCTACATTTATGTTAAGTATTCACAACTGTACTATGTTCTTCTTGTTTCACTGTTGCAGTCCTGACTTGGGGGATGACTCCCTAAGCTGAAAAGAAGGGAGGATGGTAGATTAAGGAGAGGCAATGATGCTCTGCAAGATGGCAGTGGCAAATCCTGCTCTGGATTTAGAAAAGGTTGAAAGGTGGTAATGCTTGGTAAGGATTGACACCGAAAGCCAAGTAGCAGCCCTCAAAATGTCCTTGGTGGGCACCCCTTTCAGGAAGGCAGTAGAAGCCCTGGAAGAATGTGTTCTCAGAGCATCAGGGTGTTTCTCACCATGATGGCTATGACAGAAGGAAATGCAATGGGACATCCACTTAGAGATAGTTTGCATAAAACTGGTTTCCCCTCAGAGACTGTGGCAAAGGCCACTAACAGCTGGTCTCATTTCTTGATAGTCTTGGTTGCATCTAAATAGTAACTGAGTTGCCTATGCACATCCAAGGAATGGAGTATCCTTTTCCCTTTGTTCTGGGGGTGGGGTGGGAAAGAAAGTAGGCAGATGTAAGGCCCAATTTAAGAAAGTCTCTGTCACCATCTTGGCCATAAAAGAGGGGTTAGTCCTGAGTGAGGCTCTGTCTGAATGGAAGATGAGGAAAGGGTCCACCAACATGAGGCAGCTCAGAAACCATTCTTGTAGAGGCGATGGCTAACAAGAGGGCAACATTCCATGTCAAAAATATTAGGTCACAGAAGTAGCTGGTTCGAAAGGTAGAAGGGTTTTTCCAACATGAAATTGAGGTCTCACAATGGTACAGGTATCCTTCTGGGTGGCTTGATGTGCACTACTCCTCTAAGTAACTATTTCATGAGGGATTGAGAAGAAATTGGAGGTTGAGCAGGTATTAGGCTGAAATAGCCAAGGCACAAGTCTTACGTGAGGAGAAAGATAGATCTTTGTTAAAAAGGCTGGCCAAACAGGCTAGATAGGCTAGAATGACTGGAATTTTGGCTAGAGTAGGATTTTGTGCTTTTTACCAGATCAAAGGGAAAATCTTTGCCATTTAGCAGAGTAGAATTTCCTTGTGCTAGGTCTTCTGGCCTCTTTTAGAATATCCTGAACTTGACTGTTGAGAAAAGGATCCCCCCCAAGAAGTGTGGGTATCCTCCAAGCTGACAGTTTGAGGGTCTGCATGTTGAGATGTACAATCTTGCCCTTACCCTATGTCAAAAGGTTCATTCTCTGTGGCAGCTGCCATGGTTTTGTGTCAGTTAAACTGAGTAGTAGAGGGTACCAGTGCTGCTTGGGCCAGTCTGGGGCTACTAGTATTACTCTTGGCCCTTCTCTTATTTTTAGTAGTACCTTGGGGAGCAAAGATAATGGAGAGAAGAGGCATGTCCAAAGGAAACAGCTAGCATCTGTCTTCCAAGAAGGCTTCATTTTGTCTCGAGCAAAACTTTTTCAATAAGCATTTTCCTTGGTGGTGTAAAGGGTCTAACTGTGTTACACACAATTTTTTGGCTATACCGAAAAATACTTCCTGATGCAGTTGCCACTCATGGGGGTCTGAAAGGCTTCTGCTGAGGACGTCTGGTAGGTGACTGCTCACACCCGGCAGGTGCTGTGCCATGAGGTGTAATCCCAGAAGTGTGGTGTTTCTCCAACAGCCATTGCTAGGCGGCAAACAGGATAACAGTGCCCCCCCCCCCCGTTTATGTACCACATTACTGTGGTACTCTCTATTTTCACTACGAGTACTTCTGACTTTCATTTCTCTTGGAAGGCTAACAGGCGATTTTGGACTGCCAAAAGTTCTTTTAAATTTAATTGTTTGGTCTGAACTTGTGGTCCTAGTTTCCTTAATACGGGGGGTTGCTGAAGTGGGCACCACAGGCTACTGCTGTTACTGTTTGCCCCTGGGGTGTGAATCTAAAAGGGAGACATGGGTTTAGTGAGCAAGCCCGGGCCCACCACGTGAATTCCTTCCTGAGGTAAGGAATCAGTTTTATGTTGGCACCACACATTTTTGGGATACCATTGTCATTTCCTCATGTGCAGCCTGGCCAGGGAAATCATGGGGATGCAAGAGACCATGTAAATCAAGGCCCTGAGGTACTCCCTGACTGTGAGGTAATCCCTGACCATCATTTTCTGGAAGTACAGGGTCAGGAAGGAGACTTTCTCTGGTGGTAAGAAGGCATTATGGAGAGTTGAATCCAGTAAGGCCCCTAGGAACACAATTCTGGTTGAGGGGTCTGTATGGGATTTCTGTGCACAGATGGTGAACCCCATGGAGGTTAAGAAGTTCTGTCTGAATAACAAGTCTGTTCTGAGTTTTGTCCAGTTTGTTGCCTGGATAAGGCAGTCCTCCTGATAACGTTACATTTGGACC